>NC_142081.1:5230908-5543408 GCF_054644295.1 Miniopterus natalensis | reverse complement strand
TCACTTCCCAACTCTGAAAGGAGAAGCTACCGTTCTCAATAAGCATCTCGCAGAAGAAAGGAGCCGGAGCAGAAAGCACTAAACTTTCATCCAGCACCATAGGAGAGATGTAGTTATTAAATTTCAGCTGCTTATCAAGCTGATATGAAAGTCATTTTGCATGATTGCCTCGCATCCTCAAATCTTCTCTTATTTGCCATGCAGCTCTGTGCTTTCTTATTAGAAAAATACTCAGAGGATGAAAAAGCTGATAATATTATTCGGTTTTGACAATTAGGTAGAGGGAAAAAAACACATCCAAAGAAGTGCTTTTTTATTGCTGCTGGCGATAATACTGGTCGTCCTCTTGATAGCAGCTTATGCGGATGCCGCCCAGGCTGACACCCGTTTGTCTTTGAATCGCCATGTACTGGTTACACTGGAAGGGGCGAGGCTGGGGGCTATTTCCAGTCGCCTCATTGGCACGTGTAACCCTGGTTGACATGCTGACCCTCTCCCATTTGCTCACTCCTGCCTTGATGGCATGTCCTCTCTGCTACTGGACTCCCAAAAGGGACTGCCACAGTTCATCCAGGGGCCTTTGTTGAACAATTACCGGATGCTGGCGATGCGTTGAGGCCTAGGGACGGAGCTCCAGGCAGCCATCCGCCCAGAATTCAACTTCATGTCTTCTCTATTAAACCATCATTGTTCACTTTTAAATTAATACATATGCAAAATTATAAATTATGTGTATATTTACACAACTGTAGATATATGATTTATGTTCACCACTTGATTTACATTCACCTTTTCACTATCTTCTCATGGTCTGTGGAAATACTAAAATGGTCTTTGTACCTCCTAGCCAGTTTTATATACCTTATCTTATCTCAGGTCCCTTAATAGATTTAGGAGACAGAGACTCAATTTCTCATTGGACAGCAGTGGGATCTGAAGCTCAGAGAGGTGAGGTGGCTTGCTTGAGGTCACACAGCTGGTAGGTGACAGGGTCTGTGTGGCCCTAAAAAGAGAGCTATTTTGGCCTTGGCCCATGGCCAGCAGCTCCCTCACGGTCATCCTCCCCAGAGTCTCCACTACCCTGTATTTCCAAGTGTTTAGAGACTGTAGCACAACTAGCAAAGCCTGGCACTGAAGGTGAGGATCAGGCCTGCAGGAGCAGGGATGGGGCCATGGGGACCCCACGTGCCAAGGTCACTGAGCCTCGCCTTCTTTCCGACCCTCTGGTCTACCTCCGCTGCTCTTATGTAGGGAAAAGGCACGTTGTCACTGCATCTGTGTGACTGACACTGACAAAAGGAAAATGCAGCTACTGAAATGCAGTCCCGGGGAGTGAAAGAGCCCTCAGCAGAAGAGGGGAGTGGTGGCCAAGCCCACTGGAAGTAGCTCTTATTGAAAGTCAAGAGAGATTGTAATTAATTCAACAAGATTCACAGAGCACCCACTACGAGCGAAACATGGTTCTCGGTTCTTAGAAAATGAAACAAAGGCAGGCGAGGCTGCCTGCTGCAGCGGGGCCCACATCCCAGCTCGGGGTCAGGCTCAGAGCAAGGGACAGGGTGGAGTGTCAGAGGGCGGTGAGTGCTGTGGACAGAAGGTGAGCAGAGGAAAGGAGATGGGGCAGTTTCACATGAAATCGCCTGCTCGGGGACGTGGAAACAGCCTCAGATGCACCTGGGAAAGTCTCCCTCTGGGTCTCATAGGCCACAATTGTAAAAGAGAAAATGGAACCAAATCAAAGGCTTCCAAACTTGACTGATCTTAGGAATCACCAAGGAAGGTCATTTTGGCTTGTTTTCTTTATATGTAGAATCCCAGGCTCACCTATGGATTCAGGCTATCAGACTGCTGTGGACCTGGAACCTAGGAATCTGCATTGTAAAAAAGGAGCCCAGGTGTGCAACCAAGTAGCCCTGGACTCAATGGCCAGATGTACACACACTAAGGGCCCCGGGGGAGTCCTCCTTACCTGTAACCTCTATGACCTTGGCATTGTTCCTGGGCATCACATCGGAGTGTTCCTCACTCCCGGGTCCTGCATGAGGACTACCTGATCCAGCAGCTGGCGATGTCCCTGGGGCCCAGGTCTTGCCACCTCCCTGGAGCCCAATATTACTTCCCTATTCCTTGGAGTCCTATCATCAAACCGTACTTCTCCGGAATCGTTACACAAAGCAAAGACATCGGAAGAGCAGCCGCTGGATCTATAAAAGCAGAGGAGAGGAGAGAATTGGAGCAGCGGCTCGGTTGCCCTGCCCAGGGAGAAAAGAGGCCTCTAGGCCCCGACACGGGCAGAAAAGAGGCGCCTAGGCCCCGACACGGGCAGAAAAGAGGCCTCTAGGCCCCGACACGGGCAGAAAAGAGGCCTCTAGGCCCCGACACGGGCAGAAAGAGGCCTCTAGGCCCCGACACGGGCAGAAAGAGGCCTCTAGGCCCCGACACGGGCAGAGCCAATTCTCCCAGGGGGGTGAGCATCACAGGCCCCCGGTTAGCTGCGAGGGTGAAGAAGGGCTGGACTTCAGAAGCCCCATCCTGAGGGCACCCGGCGTTGGCAGGGATCTGATTCCCTCCCCTCCGGGTGATGGAGGAGGAGGTCCCGAGTCCAGCGGGCTGGGAGCCGGGGAGTCCCTTGCTCAAGGCCCTGACATTCTGCCTCTGTCGGTAAATTGTCTGTGTCCAAGCAGATGCCTTCGTTTTGCTCATCACCTCAGCTCCTAGAAGCCTGACATTGTATTGAAAGAAATAAAAATAAGCAGAAAGGGAAGTGTCAGAGATGAGACCCCGCGGGAATATTCATGTGCGAGGGAGTGGACTTATCCCTTCCCCCTGCTGCCCCCAGGCCGAGGGCTCCTCCCCGCGCGCCCCCATCGCTGCTCGGAGCTGGTGCGGGGCTCGTTCCCACCCGAGAGCGGCGATGTCGCACTGGCTTCTCCTGGGCACTGCCTCTTGCCCCACTAGAATGAACACTCAGGGGAGCCAGGGCTCTGAGTCGCATTCATTGCCTTATGCCCTGACCTACCACGTAGCAGGTGCTCAATAAATACGGTTTTGGAATAAATGAATTTCAACTCACTCCCGGCCTCATACTGGTTGAATGTTACTGATAATTCTTTGGCTTTCTGTCCTTTAGATTCCCCTAGCCCACACGGCTACAGTCATTTTGCTATACTTAGCTGGTAGAAAAGGGCGATTCATAAAAGGTAGAAAGAAAAATAGAGTGAGAAAGAGAAGACTGGTAGAAAATTGAGCATAAAGGTGTTCGATTTGGCGTTACCCCCTTTGTACATTAGAGCTGGTGCTTGTACACACCATAGACCTTACGACTGGATTTTTTCATTTGGGGCACATTTTTTATGGAATCCATCACGTTAAGGGTAGACCAGGGTTTTAATGACCAAAGGCAATTAGCAGATCAGTTTTCAAAATTGCCAAATTCCAATATATTACAGAAGAACAGACAAGGCTGGAATATCTTTGTAATGTGGGATATGAATTTTATTTATAAAAACATACTTTGATTAATTTCAGGTACCTAACGGTCTCCTCAGTTTAACAACTATTTGTGCTTAAACGGCAGCATTTTAAATATTTGACTTTAATAAACCTCCCCCGAAAACTAGTTATGCTATTAATTTGATAATTTGTTAATGGAATGTTCGTTTGGCAAAGAAAACCCCGTGCATGTCTAAAAAAGTCGATCACTTTCAAGAACAGGGTCCAAAACAATGTTCCACTATCTCACTGCCCAGATAACTGTGTGGAGCACCCATCTCACCAGCTGCTTTGGGGGCCTCCGGTGATGTCTTTCTGAGGCTGGGACGGGGATGAAGTCCCCAAGTTCCTGGGGACTTGGCTGTGGGGGTGATCCTCAGTGTCGCTCAACCTCTCAATGCAAACACCACTTGAAAACCTCAGAATTATATCATTCATTCCCCACGTGTTCTTGACAGTGATGATGAAGATGTACTATGTAGATACGCCTCCCTTTCATTAGATGATTGTTTACTCATCAGCAATGGGAGAGGAGAAGCGATGACTCAGACACTCGGGCCTCCCCATTCCTGACGCGAGGGGTAGGGCGCGGGCCTGGGAGTCAGAAGGTCTAGATTCTGAGCCTCCTCTGCCAATGGCTCGTCTGCTCACGCCCCCATATCTACGGCCATATACTGAGAATTTGGGACTAGCGTCAATATTCTATCAGTTTACAAAAGCAAAAGGCATGGCTGTGAACCAATCTTTGGATTTGTTGGAAATTCAAGCCAGCAAGCAATTGATCTAAGGAATGTTATGTGTGAGGCTAGCACTACGGTCCCTCTGGGGAGTGGAATGAAAATATACACACACACGCATGCACACGCGCACACACGCACACACACACACGCGTGGCCGCTCACAGGAGGGTTACCAGCTTCAGGATACTTAGATATGGAGATATAAACTTGCAGATTCTGGATTCAAATCTCACCTCCATCCTTCAGCGCCTCCGTGACTGAGGGTGACCTCCTTCATCTCCTTGGCCACAGGGTCCTCGTCTGAAGAGTCCAATACAGACACAGCCATCCCGGGGTCGTTGCAGAGATTAAGTCTATTTTAATCGACCTCCAAACAGGTCCAGGCACATAGTAGGCGCTTGGTGATGGGAGGCCGTGACGACGGTGACGGCATTGGTGACGACGGGAAGAGAAGGTCCCCGTTGTATCGTTCTATAAATAAGCACCCGGGACAATAGGAAATTTCAGCTCAGAAGCTGTAAGTCCGGGACCTGAGGCTATGAGTCACCACGTCGCTTCGTGCCTGTCAGCTCGATTTTGAGACTCCACAGAAATAGACGTGTTCTATCAGACCGACTTGGATTGCCATCTGGCCCACACATTTTCCTGGCACTGCCCGAAGGCCAGCCCGGCTCTCCTCCCCTCCCAGCAAAGCCCCGAGCTTAGCAGAAGGAAATCTGTGCTGAGATGCTCCAGGCTCGGCATTGCCTTGGTACCATCAGCGACATCAGCAGCGGTCGGGAGGCGATTAATATGAATAATAATGAATCCGGACTTAGCAGTCTCTGTAACTACTAGGAATAGTAGCCTAAGCTGCTGGGACCCATGCGACGAAACGGCTGCAACAGTCGGCCGTCCTTGTGCGTTTCAAGGGGCTCTCACGGTCATCCACTCGCTGGGTCTGCTTTTGGGTTTATTATTATTCTCAGTTTCTCTTTGGGGAAACTGAGGTTTGGAACAACTGATACCCATTCAGCACCTGGGAACAACATACCCCAGGTCAGGAAGTGATACGCGGAAAATCTGGAATCAAGAACACTGTCTTCTGCCTGCTTGTGTGGACAGCCTTGGGCCTGGGGAGAGACAAATTCGCCAAACCAAGCTTCGGCTGGCTCAACCCCTGAGCATCGCAGGATGCAGAGAAGGAAACCGAGGCCCGGAGAAGTGACTGAGCAATCGGAGCTCTCATGCAGATGCCAAACTGATATTTTTATTGATTTTTTTAGAGAGAGGAAGGGAGAGGGAGAAACATCGTTGTGAGCGAGAAACATAGATCGTTGCCTCCCAGGCATGTCCTGACCGGGGATCAGACCCACCACCTTTTGGTGATTGGAACGATGCTCCAACCAACAGAGCCACACTGGCCAGGGTTCAATTTGGTTTTTATTTCAGTTGCTTTGTGTAATTTCGTTCTTGAACCCTGAGAGTAAGCGTTCTAAAATTCCCGGTGAGCTGAAAGCCAAATAACCGAGTGTGTGAAAGGTGGGTATTAACTCACCAGTTTAGCTCTGGTCTAGTGGCGCATTCCCCCAAATGGGGTCATTTAACTCTCATTCGGCAGCGCACTATCAGCTATTGCGGAAAAACAGGATTCCTCCATCAATTACATTTTAAATATTCCAGGTTAAAACATGAATTAAACAGGTGGATTTTTTTTTTTTATTGCTGACCTTTTTGTTTTTTACCTTAAATATGCAAATGGCATGCTGTGATCCCATCCATCTCTGACCGCGAAATCCTTTGCTCTCAGAACATCCCCGGAGGCTCGTGTTTGAAAGAGCAGTTTGGGAAGCCTGGAGGCAGTGGCATTTTCTACAAAGTTTGCTTTGAAGCAGGGATTCCTGGTACACAAAGGTCGTCGGCTGGGTTGGTTTTCGAACCTCTGGCCGACTTGCCAAAGGTGGAAGGCCCTAAACACGCTAGAAGGCAGCCGGAGCAACATGGCTTCGTTTTCTCTGCAGGGCCTTTGAAGCAGCTCCGTCCACAATGCATCCGATGATGCCGACCCCCCCGCCCAGCCCTCGGGGCCCGTGAGTGATGCTCACCTCCCATCGCCGTTGACCAAGGGCCTGCGCCGAGCCCGTTTTTGCGCAGTTTCCTGCTGTTTTAGCTCCTGCTTCTGGATGGGGCTTCCTGCGGCAAGACGGCCAAGAAGAAAGCACACACAAGAGGCGGGGTATCGAGAGGCTGGGGGCCATGAATTAGGCAGTTGGGCTTGAAGAGCACAGCTGTACTTGGACAGCTAGTTTCTAAAAATCGTCATCTCTGAATGCGACGGTAGAACACGGGCTGAAAGCACCCATTGTTTGAGGTGCTCTGGCTAATATGGCTCCTGGGAAAGGCAAGGAGAGACTTTGCTCAGAGGAGGACTTTCTTTACTAAAAATAGAATTAAGACGACCTGGGAAGGAACAAGAGACGCCAAGGAGATCCGATGCTCTCCAAAGCACAAGTTTTCAGCGCTCAGCCCTTCCCATTTATAGGTCGTGAGATGGACAAGCAGGTGTTTGCTGATTTAAAATTTGGCCTCCACGATGTTCATCCAGAAAATCTCATTGTTTGTTCCTTTTTTCATTTGTTGTTTGTTCTCCTTAAAGAAAACTTGGAAAATTAGGTGGAAAGAAGCAGACGCAGGATGGTGTGGGGCGTGGCCACCCTGACTTCAACTCGAAGGCTCTCGATTTATTCCGAGTTTCCGGTTCGGGATAGAAGCTCCTTGCCTGGTGTGTTTCGAAAAATAAACAGATAAATAACATTAAGAACAGTCAAAGTCCTGAGGCGGAAAAACTGCCCAGGGACCTATCACTTTCTTTTAAAACAATGACACATGCCGATGTTTCGCTGCACTCAGGACCCCGTTTTCAAAGGCTGCCCTTCTCCTGGCCCCCTCTTTGGATATGTAAAACTGCAGCATTTAATCGGCCCTCCAATTGTCCACTCGCACCTTCAAATTATGGGACAAGTGGCCAATTGGGCCTGCAATCGGCTAATTGCACCGACAATTAGCCAATTGTGGGTATAATTAGGCGCATGTAGCGTTAATCACATGCAGAGTGGGCGGCCACTCTTGGAACACGCAGAACTAAATGTGGTCGGGGTGAACATCTGTCCCCAGGCACAAAGGGACACTGGTGAGGACCCTGGGGGAATCACTCTTAAGAGAACCATTAAGAGAAACCTGGTGCCTGGTCGAAAGGACCACGTGCTCCAACCCTGAGCACCCGGCTCCTCGCTGCCTCCACCAGGAGCTGGCCGTGGACAAGGCAGAGGAGACCTGAGCCTTGAAAACAAGTTGTCCCGTCCGAAGGCCTTCTGCTCGGAGCCTTCCTGCTGGCTGGCAGCCTCCAGTGTCACTCTTTAAGCGAAATCTTTAAATGTATGGTGTGTGGGTGAGTTTTATGAGGCAGACTCTGTAACTAGAGTCCTCAGGAAGGAACGGAACTCATTTGGCCCTAATACTGGCCGTCGTGTGAAATGTCACCATCCCACTCGTATCCAACACTACGCTTCTCCAGATTGCTCGTGGGTCTTCCCAGGGAGACCAGGGGCCCGTCCCAGGAGAAACACGGTGCCTGTCTCAAAGCGCCAATTTTATCTGATGGCCAGCATATAAAATAACTGTAAATGTTAAGTAGCATTCAAGTTTGAAAGTGGTTGAAGTCCTAGAGGCTAAAATTCCTCTTTGGGTTCATTCACTTAACTTCCTACAGCCCAGGTTCCTCATCATAAGGATAAACTAACTGGGAAACGACTCTTCAGTCAAGAACGGGGATGCTCGTGGATGACAGAAGAGACACCGGTGACCCCGCCGGCTTCCAGCCTCATCATCTACCCTGGACTTCTGCTCTGAGCCACAGGTCCGCACGCAGGTCTGGGCCCCGACCCTCCGCCTGCCGCCCAGCCCCTCTGTTTAAAAGGACCATCATTGATTTGCAGCAAAGGTCCCACGAAATGGACCGGGGACATATCCAAAGCCAGAGGGGTTGAAGAGGAGAGAGCTACAGGCATTGCGATGCTGCCGAAATGAGGCCCGTGTCTCTTCATGAGGTGTTTGCTCCTGGGTCGTGGCTGGACTTTATGCGCACACCCCCTTTAAATGCCATAAATTGCATACGCATTGTATGTTTTTCTAGGGAGGGAGGGATGAAACAGGACCAGGAAATACCTACTCTTATGTCAGGTACTTTTACAGCTGTCATCTCATTTTCTCCTCAAAATAATACCATCAAACATGAACAAATGTCCCATTTTGGAGGTGTGATTACCGAGCCTCAGAGAAATTAAGTAGTTTCCCCAAGGTCATGCAATGGTTAGCAATAAAGGGCCAGGGTTCAGATTCTCATACATATGTCTCAAGATCTTCTTTTGAATGAATTCTATAAACATAAACCATTATAGACATAGACACATGAAGGAATGCTATGAAAATCGTATTTCATGTGCAAATGCGTATAAACCACCCATCCGAGTATATGGGTCGTAACACAAAAACATCTATGGTTGCGATGTGCTTTATAAGTACCAATTTGAATTAAGAAAGCCTGCAAATAATGTTGATGCTAAGAGAGATAAGTTTTTATCTTTTCCTCCATGTGAACTGAGCCTACACTCTGGATTTACAGGTGAATGTCTGAATTCCTTAAAGAATTCAAAGCGAGTTAAAGCCAGAATGAGATCCTCAGTCTCTACGTCGCTGGAGAGTCAGGACTCAACAGCAGTGCCTGACAGGGGACTCACTCATGGAACACGCTCCTCCAGCTGACACTTTGTTCAAGCTGATATGTGCACTGTTCATTGGTAATGCATTTGACATTTCACCATAAGCAAATTTACCTTGACCTTTGACTCCCACTTCAAATGTTACCTCTCTGTGAAATCTCCCTTGTCCCCTCAGGGTAGATCTGAATTCATCTCAGTGCTCTCATAGTTCCTGTCTTGGAAAACGTTGTGTTTCTAAATGTATCAGGCAGCTATTTTTGCAACAATGCTGCTTGACAAATAACTCCTCATTATTTGTGATCCCATGTCCCATGCAAGCCTTGAGGGGGCAGCAGCCTTGCAGCTCTGCGCTCAGAAGCCCTGCTGCACGCTGCTGGTGGACTCTGGTCTGTTGCCTGGATCTTCTCATTCTGGGGCCGATATTAAAAAGAAAAGGGCCTGCCTGCCACATGTGTTTGCTCTTGGCAGAGGCCGGGGATGAGAAAGTTGGTGGGAACTCATGCTGCCTCTAAAGGCTGTTGGTTAAATGCAGACCTTTTACATTCCATTGGCCAAAGCAAATCATAAAGTCAATCTCCATGTCAAGGACACAGGGAAGTAAACTCTATCTCCGGGGTGGCAAAGATGGAGACAAAGTGAATATTTATGAACAAATAACCAAATCTATTGTGTTATCTACGCCACAGCCCCCCATGATCAATAAGGTGAAAGAACATAAAAAGCCTATTTGTCTTCTTATCTCTTATATTAGCGTAGAGTCGGTGTCCAGAGGAAGCTTCTTTATTACTCAGATATGTCCTAAGTTTCATTCAGGAGTAAAGGGATGAAAGAATCAGATGGCACTTTCTGAAATGGCCAAATTGCACCAACCTATAACGTCCCTAATTTCCCTCTTTTGCTCTCTCTCACACACACACACACACACACACACACACACATACACACACTCTTTCCTTAGTAGTGTCATTTGAGAGAAAAGGAAACCAAGATTTCCATAGGCTGAGCAATGTGCCCAAGGTTACCCATTAAGAAGTAGCAGGATGCCCGGCCGGGTGTGGCTCAGCGGTTGAGCATTGACCGATAATCGTGCAATCGGGGTTAGATTCCCGGTCAGGGCACATGCCCGGGTTGGGGGCTCGATCCCCAGTTGGGGGCGTGCAGGAGGCAGCCGATCAATGACTCTCTCATCATTAATGTTTCTTTCCCTCTCTCCCTCTCCCTTCCCCTCTCTATGAAATCAATAAAGATATATTTTTTTAAAAAGCAGCAAGATGATGGGTGAGACACAGGCTTGTTGGACTGCAGCTCAGATGCTCTGAACCCGTAGCTACCGTGAGCTTCACCTTCTTGCATTTGGAGTCCTCGGTGGAGGAAATGGAATTAGCAGAGGAAACTTCTTAGATGAGGTGCTGAGATATTAGAACCAAGAGCAGCCGTGCACAGGGATTATTTCTATCTTGCATGAAGATGCAAAGATGGTGATGCCACAACAAAGGGTCCTTGTAGAAATTAGCAGCGGGGTCACTTAGACCATGAAAGTGTTAACTAGCAGACCTCTCCTAAATTTTTTGCATCATGGCTCAGATAAAAAATGATTTTTTTGTGTGTGACATAAGGTGAAAAACAACAGAGGTGGACTGGCCAGGGGCCTCTGGCTGCCGGGGACCCCACTGGGCCATCTAACGGCACTGGAGGGCTCTGCTAAGAACAGCCTACTGGAGGCAGCTCTATACTCCAGAAGCACACATGCTCACTCTAGTCAGAATCAGAGGCAATCAGGGCTGGGAAAATAGAGTCATCTCAACCACAGACGATGTCTTCTCTTGCTCTGGATGGCATATTTCTCAGCACTTTGCTAAGCACTCTTGTAGATACCAGTAAATTTATTGTCCAAAATACAACTGAGCCCTGCTGGCATGGCTCAGGGGTTGAACATCAATTTATGATCCAGGAGATTGAGGTTCGATTCCCTGTCAGGGCACATGCCAGGGTTTTGGGCTCAATCCGCAGCAGGGGGTGTGCAGGAGGCGGCCCATCAGTGACTCTCTCATCATTGATGTTTCTAACTCTCGCTCTCCCTCTCCCTTCTCTCTCTCTAAAATCAATAAAAACCAAATATATCTATATATCTATATATCTATATATCTATATATCTATATATCTATATATCTATATATCTATATCTATATCTATATCTATATCTATATCTATATCTATATCTATATCTATATCTATATCTATATCTATATCTATCTATATAAATCCAACTGAAGATATCAGTGTTGGCATGAGTTATAACACAATAGCCTGGTCCTGTGAGACATCCAATACGATGATGCAGCCGCCTTAAGTGTCAGTATCCCAACCCTCCACCGTGGGCTTGCACACCTCTCTATAGATTACCCACCTGAGTCCTCAGCTCTCCAACATTTTCCAAGAAAATGAAAGACTTCCGAAGACTAGATCCCTGTGAAAGGTCATTGTCCTACACGGTAGACTCAATGCAGTCAACGGCTATGGTAATGATCACTTGGTTTTAAGCTGTCCTAACAGGATGGATGACAGAGTTGGCTCCTAAGTCTTATTACTCAAGAATCAGGTGTTAACAGGTCACCCAGAAGGACAAAGGCAAAAAGAGAAAAAAAGAATTGTTTTTAAAAATCAGAAAATGTAAGAAAAAGGAATCGTGGCATCTGGGGGCATTTGGTATACGGGCCAATTGTCCCCCAGACCTCAAGGTCATGGTTGCTTAGCTAAGTGGTCAGTGCTATATACAGAAAGACAGTTGAAAATGGTTAGGTCATTCTGGACACACACGGCAAAGTCTACCCATTGCGTGTAAAATAAATAAATGAAAGTAAGACAACAAATCTGCCTTTGGAGGGAGAAAGGGAAGGAAGTCGCCTTATTTATTTATTTACTTTTTGACGTTCCACCATATGCCTGAGATGGTTCATATGCTATTTCCTCTAATCACTATAAAACCCCCCTGGGTCTGTTTTATCTCAGTTTTATCCCTGAGGTTGAAGGAAGACTCTCTTGCTTGAAGTCACTTTTTGAGTTTCAAACTCAGGGATCTTCTTTTCTAAAACCCATGTCTTGGCCTCCTAGGGGTCATTGAATTTCCCGCTGAA
The DNA here is from genome assembly GCF_054644295.1 of Miniopterus natalensis. NCBI lineage: Eukaryota > Metazoa > Chordata > Mammalia > Chiroptera > Miniopteridae > Miniopterus > Miniopterus natalensis. The sequence goes on along the minus strand of NC_142081.1, from coordinate 5,531,285 downwards.
AGGAGATACATTGGCGTCCTGGTGTTAAAGGGCAGGAATGTGTTAGTGTTGTGCACACAGTCCCCTAAAAAAGCATTATGGACCCAGGGCCCGCCCTTCACTGCCTGGCCAGCTGCCATCCCCTCCCCGAAGCGAGTGGAGCAAAGGAGGCAGGGGCTTGGCCCCCTGTGTGAGGGATCTGTAGCCCGCAGACCCAAAGCATTAACCAAATGTTGCTATTTTTGTATTTATAAGTAATAACAGCTCTGTGCCACTAATGCAGTACCGTTTCATTTGATGGCATCCAGCACCGAGCTTTTAATTATTCGTTAAGTCACTGAAACATACATCATAGTTTTCCGGTGGCTCCAGGAGAGACTATTTGCCTCTTGAAGCCACTAATATGAAGACGGTGACCTGGCCTCCCCTGTATTTGCTAAGCTGTGAGTCTGGGGGCAGAGGGTCCAATACCTCTTGGAATGCAATTCCTGTTTCTGTTACTCACAGGTAAAAACAGCAAAGACTTACTGTGTTCCTACTGTGAGTACCTACTCTGTGCGGGTTCTGCATTGGACCATTTTACTTAAATGTTCTCATTAATTCATCACTAACTCCCAGCAAGGCAGGTCTTTTTATTCCCATTTTACAGGTGAGAAAACTAAGTACCAGAAAATTAAAGCTGCTTCACCAAGGCCTCAGGTTCACATGAGATCTGAACAGGGGTCGAGTCCAAACACTCAGCAGGAAATGCCAATTGCAGACGATTGTGAAAGCGCTGGTAATAGCGACCATTGAACCAGTGCATCCCTGGCATTTTACATCCATGGCTTCTTTGAATCCTCCAAATAATCCAGTAAGTTCCATTACCCCATTATCAGATTTAAAAAACAACCCAAAAAACAGGCTGCGGAGGTTGAGTGATGCATTAAGGATCTCGGGAAATGTGCAGAACCAGAGCTCTTTTTGGGTCTAACTGGCAAGTACTTGCTGAAGTCCCTCCACGGTGCACTGGCATGGATGGAACCGTGGCCGGATTCTTCAGTAGCTATTGTGAGTCTCGGTCAGTGTGCAGAGATGGCTGTCCGCCTGGTGAAAGGGCCTGATCCCTAGTTCGCTGTGTCTTTGTGGTATTTAAAAGGAGATAGTTTACAGCATGCTTAGCACAGAGTGTGATTATGTGCCCATATTACTCGTAAGTGCTGGCTTCCAAACCACGAGGCTTCATGGCAACTAAGCTCCTCTGGGGACCCTTCACCTGGGCTTCATTCTAAAGCCACGAACTGCACTCTTTCTCAGGTCTTTAGGACAATCACACTCTACTGAAACTGCACGTTGGACATTTATCCTAAGCAAATAACCAGACATGCTGCACAGCACAGGAGGGTACCCATTGCTGGATCATTATAACAAGAAATCCCTGCAGATAGTGATTGGTCATGTAAATTACAGAGCATTCGTTCAACTACATACCAGGAAGTCCTGAAGGGTGACACACACATGTACACACACATACACATGGGTACACACACGCACACACGTGCATACTTGCACACACACCTACATAGACTGTTGCTCAGGTTGGGTGGAGAGAGGGCTGTGAACGTGTTTTGCTCGTGTGGCTACTGGGGGAGGGCAGGGTGTTGGGTTTATCAAGCTCCTCTCAGTTTGCCAGGTTTTCCTATCGAGCGTGACTCCTTCAGTAACTAGCAAATCAGGAATCACACTTGAGTGCCCGCGGCATGGTCCAGTCCTGCTCTCAGCTGGAGCTTTGTTATAATTCAGGGAAACATCCCGCAGCACCTGCTCTGTCCCGGTGTCTCAGGGCCCCCTGGGCCACACAGCCTCGCTGGTGGCAGGGGATGTCCGGGAAATGCTGCCCACTCCAGACAAAACCACGATGCCCGCCTCTGTGACAGGCCCAGAGGGGACTGTCCTGAGCATTTGCCAGTGGGTGGAGCAAAAACGCCCACCATTTCTACCCGGGCTGCTAAATGGCACAGCCGTGGCCTTGGCACCAAAAGCAGTGCGTAGCCAGAGCACTGCCAGAGTAGGTAAGAAGCCTCTGCTGTTTAAACCCTGGACCTCTGGGGTTCTGCTGGTCTCTCCAGAACAGAGTTAGTTTGCCCTGTGCAGGGTAGAGGCCTGCGACCACCCCAAGCACCCGGGCTTCTTTATGACATGACCATAAAACAATGATTGTGGTTCGGCTATAGTGCTCCTTATATTAATTACAACGTATGAGTGAAGGACTTTATGCATCAGTCCAGTAACCTTTTAAAATGATTCGTTGAATTTATTCCCAATAGACTCCATATATATAAAAATAGGTAACATACTTTTATGCAAATCTTAAGTTATATAAATAATGAAAAGCAACTATTGAGCACTTACTGTATGCCCCACAGCGCTTCAGAAATATTTTTGTCCATACAGCAAACTCACATAACCACAGCAGACATCCCTTCCCCACACAGGCCACCGGTCAGGGGATGTTCCCTGGCGTGGTCATGCAACAGATGTGACCTTGGCCCTGAGCACGCAGCCCACATGGTTAAGGATCAGTGCATCCAGTGCCCCAAAGCCTGACATGGAGAAGTCCTAAAAAAGGGGCCAGCTCAGCCGGGCGTGGCTCGGCGGTTGAGCATCGCCTAGGATCCAGGAGATCGAGGTTCGATTCCCGGTCAGGGCACAGCCCGGGTTGTGGGCTCGATCCCCAGTTGGGGGCTTGCAGGGGGCAGCCGATCAATGACCCTCATCACTGATGTTTCTATCTCTCTCTCTCCCTCTCCCTTCCTCTCTCTGAAATCAATAAAGATTTTTTTTTTTTTTTTAAAAAGAAGGGGGCAATCCTAGTGTCTCCAGGGAAAAGCTCTGGTGTGGACTCTGGGCGTGGCCACTGGCTGAGAACCGAGACTCAGGTCCAGAGCTCCGCTGGCCCTGGAGGTGCTCACCCGGGGCCAGGCTGGTGGAAGCACCCGTTCGGCTCCCAGCGTCGCCTCCAGCCCTAGAGCCCAGGCCCCTCGGAGGAGCAGCTCTGCGCACTGGTCTCCCCGCCCCGAGCTGACGGCCGGGGTCCCCTGCGCCCCCGGGTCTGTGACTATGGGCGAGGACCCCTCTCTCTCCGGCTGCAGTAACGAGCCGGATGGGAGGTTTGGCCTGTGAATGCCAAGCTCTCCCACCCAAGGATTGCGACACATTCAAAGCAATGAGGTTCTATCCCCCTCCTCCCACAGGGGTGCGGGCACTTAAACGCCTCCATGGAGAGAGGACTGTTTGCAAAAAGACTCCACAGCTTTCCCTTCTCCCAGGCCAGGCTGTTTTTAGTTTAGTGCTATTTGGGGGGGGGGGAAGGACGGGAGCGTTGCATTTTGCTTTTTCCCAGATTCAACTCACGCTATAGGAATTACAGCCCCATGCCTCTCACCCCCACCCCTCAGCTGGCAGGACGCCTCCCTGGGACTGTGCATGGCCTGTCCCCAGCACCAGGGGCAGGCGGACCCTTGGGACACAGCAGGGAGAAAGGGCCACGGATATGGGCCAGCCCGGCTAGGAGGGAGGCCCAGGCGCTGAGTGCGGGGGCGCCCCTGGCTCGGGCACTGGGGCAAATCCGTGGGATCGGAGCCTCCACGGCGAGCCCCCCCCTCCCTGAGCTCCCGCCCCAGCACACACAATGCCAGGAAGGTGATTATCTCCGCGGCATAATCCCTCCCTAACATCTGCTTTCGCCCATAACACTCCACTAATTTTCCTCTCATTTCATTACACATAATTCTCTTTCAACACAATCTACATGTATTAAGTGGTAATGACTTTCAAGTTAAGAGCAAATCGACACCAAGGGACCCCCGTCCCCCCCACGGCTGCCTGCGGAGCCCGACTCTGGCTATTAGAGATAAATTCGGTACCTCAGGAAGCTGCAGCGAGGTAATCAATCAATTAAGCGGCCAGGACATACATTATCAAACTTGCTCCGCGCGGGGGGCAGGGGCCATGCTGATCTGTGGGCCGTGATTTTTTAGGAATTAAAAAAAAATGAATAAATAAGATTGAGAGCCATTAGACGGCGGGCTGTAATTTGCCACTCAAAGCCGGGGGCGGGTTTTGTCGGCCTCGGCGCGGCCGGGGGAGTGGGGAGGCCTGCGCCTTGGATGTGCCCTGCCTGGGCCCGAATCCGCCTCTGCTGCTTGTGGGTGGGTCCCGGGGCCCATGCAGGGAGCCTGGGTGTGAGAGGCCTGTCCGTTATAAAGGGGAAAATGACGCCCGGAATTGTACCCCTTCCTGCCCAGGTTTCCACGGGGATTCCCTGAGGTTGTGCCTAGGCCAGCGCCTGGCCCTCAGGAAGCCTTGGTCATCTTACTGGTCCCCTAGGCTAGGGCCCTAGGACATGTAAGGTGACCAAAGATCACCAAAGTGCTGGCATCAAGCTGGAGAGAGATGATGTCATCATCATCATCATCATCATCATCATCATCTCAGGTTTGTCTGGAGGAAGCCAAAGTACAGAGAATCCTGACAGCACAGACTCTTAGCCGGTCACTGGCGTTACGTGTGCTCCCCTTGGGTCCAAACCTCAGTTTCCTCGCCTGTGGAGATGGGCGCATTCATGCTTCACCCGCCCAGCAAGGGTCCCAGGAGACTCAAAGGAACACTTGTCAAACCTCTTTGTCAATTGTGAATTGCAAACCAAATAGGGTTTTGTTTAATGATATAATTTAGACTACTGGTGTTTTTACTGAGTTCCAGCCATCCTGTAAATATTGGGTGTGTCTAAAAAGTATATTGCAAGTCACCCTCCCTGGTACAAAAGACAAATTAGCCGCAAAGGCAGAGGCCCCAAAAGAAGGGCTGGTGGATGTAAAATTATAAAAATAAAATATTTATAAAATATTTTCAATCTGTGTCAGTGATGTGTTCCTATGCTTACAGACTATAACATTCTTACAAATCAGTTAAAAGAATAAAAGAAAACAAAATATGAGATAATTATAACAATAAACGATTCTTACTGTTTGCTAATTAGTCCTGAAGGTTTTATGTATTTTAGTTTATTTAACAAGAAAAGGTAAAAAAAACCACAAAAACAAAGAAAGAAAGATGTAAACACTGAAATAACATATAAAAATGTTAAATATCCTTATAGTAAAAATAATCTAAGGTAACCTCAAGGAGATCTGACTTTTCATCTGTCAAATTAACGGGGTTTAAAAAACTAACTTTTTCTTTGGTATTGAGGCATCAGGAATGAGATGCTTTCTACTCTGCTCTTGGGGATGTAAATTGTTAAAAAACAAACTAAACAGAAACCACTTTTCTGGGGACCAAATTTTCTATATATATCCAAAGCCTTAACATATACCTATCTGTCCAATGACCCACCAATTAAATTTTACTTCCTGCAATTTATTTATATATTTTTTTTAAATAGGGACGTTAGCAAATATTTAACTACAAAGATGTTCAACACACTGTTGTTTATAATAGTGAAATATTGGAAGCCATGGAGTCCAGCACTGAGAAATTGGGGTCATTCATTGAGTAGTTTTCATTGAGCAAGTACTTAGTGCCGGGCCTTGTTCCGAGGGCTGAGGCCCCCCCAGTGAACAAGGAAGACCAGATCCCATTCTCACGGGTCTCCAATCATAGGACAAAGGAGACTTAACCTGAACAAGTTATGATATATACAGGAGATGGAATATTATGGATTTTTTACTCAAAATATTTACTTAGAGCCCACTGTGCTCCAGGCATTGTCCTAAATCCATATGGCAAGGGAGATCACATTCTAAATGGGACAATAAGAAACATGTAACTAAACATTATGCGGCAGAAGCATATTTAATGATGTAGGGAAAAAAGCATGCCTTAAGAAGAGAAATGGTCATATGACAGAATACACAGTCTGAAGCCATTAGTGTAAATAAGCAGAAATATTTATGCATATGCATTTAAAAATATTGGAAGAACATACACCAGCTTCTAGGCAGTAACATCTCCAGATTTTTTTATTTTCTAAATTTTTTGCATTTGTTACTTTTAAAATAAACATTTTTAAAAGCAAAAACCACTGAGACACATGCTAGGTTTATACTTAGCTAACGATTCTGTTCTGTTTTTTTGTTTTTATGACATCAGTTGACTTAGACATTGCGGCAGCCTCAAGGTTTGATTTCTTAGTAACTAGAATCAATAAAATGAAATGGGTGCTGGGTTACTTTCCAAATTTTGTTCTTCATAATAAAAAAGAGTTCGGTCTTAGGCCCTGAATGGAGGAAAGGAATTTAGAAATAACTTTCAGCCCCATACTCAGCTCAGAGTAGAAGAAATGGAAGTCCCCAAAGGGCAGGGGACTTGCCCGAGGGGTAAAGCAGGACCTGGGCTCCGTTCAACTCAAACTGACCTCCCTTCACAGAGCTGTCCGAGGACGACCCAACTACCTTCCTCTTCGGGTCCCACTTCAATCCTCAATCTAGTTCTGCCAGCTCAAAGTCCCAAGACGATGGAGGGCAGGGAGGGGAGTAAAAATATCACCACAATTATTAGCCGCCCATGATCCATTGTACCTTCAATCACAAGCAGAACAGAGTGAAATAAACTGTCCTTAAGTCCCCTTAGAAGAGAGGCCGCCCCTCTGTCCCGCACTCGGACAATGGGACAGAACTCACACGAGGCAGGGGCCGTGCTCACGCCTGGGCCGAAGCCGTTTAAGCCGGTGCTGATCAGGGTGACCCTCTAGAAGCGCATACAGGCGCCCCGAGTTCCCGGGAAGCACCCAGTTAGGACATGTCACCCTCCCCATCCACGGCCGTGGGGTAATTATTTAGGGTAGTTCCCAGGCTGTGACTACAGGGAGCTTTCCGCTTTACCGATGCCGCCCACCCTCGTCTCCCCTGCGATTGTCCCGGGCACCGCATCGAGTCGAAGCTGCACCCACTTTCTAGGCGAGCGCGTTGAAGCTCTGGGAACCCGAGGGCCTTACCTGCCGCCACAGCTCAGAGGGCGCTCAGCCGGAGCAGCCTCCACCCTGGGCCCATCGTTGCTTCTTGGGTGGAAAAAAAAATGAAAAAGGCATTTTGGAATAAGCCTCAAATTCAAACATCTTGTCGGAAATTTGGAGAGGCGGTGGGAAAGCAGATCGGGAAGTTACGTTACCTTCTTTTTTGCTTTTTTTCGCTCTTTAATGAACCTAAAGAAAGCCGCTGCTTGCATCCCAGAGATGCAGCCGTCGCTTTTGTCTGTCCTCTGGACCTTCCACCTTGTTGAGCGGTTGGACCAAGATGTCCCCGCTCAGCCGGATTCTCCTGCCAGGCAGGATTTTAGTTTTTTAAGAAGTAAACTTGAACAGGACACTACGGGAGCTCCAGAGAACAGTAGTCTGTGAAAAACAAACCGTTTGTTTATGTGGTCACTGGTTTTAAGACAAAAGTAAAAACACGAGGCTGAACAGACCGCGAGAGGCTTCGGGCCGTTTCCTCCGAGGAGACGCGGACAGGACGGGCGAACCGCGAGCGCTCCAGGTGATGCGGCGCAGACACAGCTTCCCGGCGCTGGCTCCTCGCTTTTGTTTTTGTTTTTCTTTTCTCGGACACTCAAGCCCCAGACACTCTTCGGAGCTGGACGACAGAGTCCTATGCAGAGTGATCTAGAAGAAACGGGTCTGCGCCCAGCCAGCCCTGACGCAAAGCCTCCGGCCCGGGGGCTCCCAGGGCATCCTGACCTCTCTCGGGGCGCAGACCCGCAGCACAGCCTTGCAGGGGAGCGGGCTGACCGCGTGGCCGGGGTACGACTTCGTTTCCTCCCGTGTCCTTCCTCCCGCTGTTCCCCTCGCCTTGTCCCCGGCCCTCCCCACCGCGAGATGCCTGGCACCCAGCTCTGGCACGAAACCTCCCGGATCTCCGCTTTCCAGGGGCCGTGACAACAGGTTCCAACTTGACTTGCCACCCTCGGGAGCATAAAGTTTCATCTGTTTGTTTCCCGGGGCGAGGGGGGTTTGGCTCCCCGTGTGGCAAGGGCATCTTTACACCAGGCTGCCTGTTTCTCAAGGGCAGATGGATTCGTCGGGAGCGGATTGTTTAAGAAAAGTGTTTCGATGGTGCCGTTAGCCCTGAGACTCACTCCATGGGCAGAACCGGCCCTGGGCCCCCTAAATGTTAGCAGCAAAGGTCTGGGGAACCCTGTTACCTGCCAATCAGGGCGCACTCATTGCCTGCACCCCGCCTGCCGTACACGCTGGAGAAACTGAGGCCCGAGAAGCGAAGCTAGCGGTTGGCTCAGGGTCCGAGCTGGGTCATGACAACGTTGGCGTCTCTGCACTCAGGTCGGGGTGTCTGGGCCACTCAGCTGATTGGGTCCCTAACATGGCCTTAATATTCATTTGGGTGTTTGCTTTAGCCAAGCTATTATAACATAGCTATATGTACTTTCAAAACTGTGACCCTCACAGCCACGGCCAGATAGCTCGTTTGGTTAAAGCATCGTCTCTATAAGCCAAGGCTGTGGGTTTGCTCCCCGGTCAGGGCACATACAAGAATCAACCAACGAGAGGAACAGCAAATCGATGTTTCTTCTTCTCTCTCTAAAAAATATATCAATAAATAAAAATATTTTAGTCTAACCCTTCCATATAATACTGTCTTTCTGGACTCAAACATATTATTAATATTTGACTATTTTCCAGAACTTTATAAAACCATTTCCCCACTCTCTCTATTTTAAGCGGTATTGTATACTTTTGTTGATTTTTGAATTAGAATTGAAGAAAGTCACTGTTTTTAACCACTTCAAGCAAATTATGAGTTACATACTGAAAACTGATTTTAATAGGAAGGAAACAATGTGATGGTTGGATGAATGAATAGTTGGATGGCTGGACAGATGGATGGACGAATGGGTGGATGGCTGGGTGAATGGGTAGATAAGCAGATACATATTGGCATGCTCACATATGAGAGCATTTTAATGATAAATTATATTGCTTTCACAGAGGTCAGTTAGTAAATGCTGTGCTTGGGCATCTCGGAACTCCTGCAGGACAGAGCTGTCTTCCCTTTCTGTCTGCAGCGGGTGGTCTAGGACCTGGCACCGAAAACATGCCGAACACATTTATAGAACTGAAATCAACGTCTGCACCCTTGGAAGGGCTCGAAGTCGCGCAGAAAAACCTGAGCTTCAAGGCTCAATAGAACTCCAGCAATGTCGCCAGCCCTGGGCTCGAACCCAGGTCCTCCCTCTTCCAGACGTGGTCCTCTCCCCATCTCAGCCCGTGGGGCCTCCCACTCAGCTGCCATTCGGGGCTTGGGGACTCGCCAGCCCGTTCGGAGAGGCACATCTGGGGCAGCCCGCCGCCTCCCTGCCCCCCCCCCCCCCCGTGCGCCCTCCCGCCTCTCCGAGCGCTTCCTCGGGCGGCAGCCGCAGGGAGCCCCGCGTCCCCTCCGGTTCGGTGGCACCTCTCTCCTCCAATAAACCGTTCGCGTTCCATCTGGCGAGCGTGTGCTCCGAAGACATTTCCCTGTCAATCTCTCCCGCCACATTAAAAATCTGTCATTGCGATGCCTCGCCGCCTGGCTCCTGAGATTTCTGACTGCTTTATTGCTCTCCTCGCTTTTTTTCTCTTGCAGGCTACAGCCGAGGAGCAGAAATAAAGGTTTGTTGTTGAGACATGGCCGGGAGGAAAGTGGGAGGCGCACATCTGTCAAGGTATTACCTTTCCTCAACCGGGGATTAAGGTGTTTTACGGCACTCGCTGCCGAGCATCGCGCTGAATAAATTTTCTCGGTAGAACATAAAAATGAACTCGTGCGTCCTGAACCGAGTCACCTCCTTTGGAGCCAGCCCAGGTCACTCTGCAGGCCGCGGCACCCGGGGGCTGCCCTCACCGCCCGCCTCCGCCAGAGCCGCATCGTTGGAATGCCAGGGGAGGCGCAGGAAACAGCTGGATTGGGGGACACGCTGGCTGGGAACACGCATCCTTCCTCACCTGATGAGAGAGAATGGAAAGATCTAGAAGGAATCCCGGCCCCGGGATACCCCGGCCAAGGCCCGCTCCTTCCTTTAAGAGCCGGAGCCAATCACGTCCCTTGGCGAGTGTCCCTCGATTCCTCACCCCCCTCCTCTGACCCTGTGCTGTGGGAATACTGATGTGACAGCTGTCGGTTCCGTGGCTGATCCGCCCACTGGCGTGTGAGCTCCTCCGGGGCAGGGACGTGTCCTCCCCGCTGCCTGTGGGTGCCGGGCCCTGCAGCACCTGCAGGAGCATCACAGCCAGAACCCTCCCCGCCCCCTTGCCTTGAGTGCTTGGTAAATGGATCGGCCCAAAGGTTCCCTGCAACCCAGGCCTGGGGACTCTGATTCCCGCTCTGCAGGGGCAGACTGCGGCAGCGAGAGGGCCCGGACCTCGCCGAGGTCACACAGCTACTGGGCGGGGCCTCGCTTTTGGGCTCTAAGGGCTGTTCTCTGCGGGGACGAGAGGGGGCTCTGAACCGAGTCCTTGGCACAGCAGGGTCCCAGCGAGGAGCCGCAGCGCCTGGGGGCCCTGTCTGGTCCAGGGGCCCTGCAGCCCTCTGTGCTGCCAGGCTCCCCCCCGAAGTCACAGGGGTTTGTGGCTCTGCAAGGTCAGAAATGCTGATTATTGGATGAATAAAGGTGAGGAAAAGTTTTCCAAACCAACTCCAAATTGAAGACCCTCTAACGTGTGAGCAGGTGAGTCCCCCCGAGAGACCGCCTGGCAGAGCTGGTGGGAGGGGAGTGTGGAGGGGCCGGGTGAGGGGCTGCCCTGGGCTGCTGCGGACACACCCTGTCCTGGACAATGGCCTCACCTCTGTCCCTGCTGCCACCCCTGAGGAGGAGGTGGGCCCCTGCCCCCTGACGCAAGAGCCTCTCCAGCTGCCCTGAGCTCAGCGGCATCTGGGAACTGCCACTCTCTTTTTGGGGGGCTGTGGGCACTGATATTTAAAATGTAAACCCAATTATTTAAAATTTATTTTAAAATAAAATAAAAAGAGGGGCATAGGATAAAATAGGGGAAAACATATTTTGATTTGGTTTTGCTTGTTTGTTTTTTATTGATTTTAGAGAGAGGAAGGGAGAGGGAGAGAGAGAGGAACATCAATGATGAGAGAGTCATTGATCGGCTGCCTCCTGCACCTCCCCGACTGCGGGTCAAGTCCCCAACCCAGGCATGTGCCCTGACCAGGAATCGAACCGTGACCTCCAACTACTGAGCCACGCCGGCCGGGCAAGCATAATTTTTTATAATCTTGTCATGGGGGAGGCCGTATATCTAAGCAAGACATAAAGTGGGGAATCTAGGAAGGAAACGCTTGAAAAACCTAAAAATGCAAAACTTTTAAGTTTCTGTATCGACAACCACAAAAAGAGAGAATATTAGCCACGTACAGAGGAGATGGGCCGGCAGTGGGCATGAGGGGGATGCACATTGCTTATGGACATGAGACGGTGCCAATTCTCACCAGCACGTAAAGCAATTTATATTAGAGTCTCAAGAAGATCAGCCCCCCGTCAGAGGGAGAGCCCCTGAACGTTTAGAGTGCTGGCAAGGGCGTAGGGAGTAGGTCCTGCCATAGAAGAGCTTAAACTTGCTCACCCTTTCTGAAGGGCGACTCAAAACTGAAAGCGTGCAGAACTTTGGTCTTCCTTCTACTCATATTCTCACACCTATATTCAAAACACGTAAGGTGTGTTTGTTGAAGGATCGCTCAGAAGGGAGGAAATGCTCAGGAACCAGCATGTTCAGCCAAACAGGACTCACTGGTGCTCTGAGGGTCCGTCCAGGAAAAAGGGAACTTATGCAGCCAGGAAAAGGGGGCCGCTCGGTGCCCTGGCACGGAGCGGTCAGCACACGACCGTTAATTGACTAGAAGAGCGAGGGACATGGCAGCGGAGCCGCAAAGGGACAAGAGCCCACTCCTGACGACGCATGGCCTCTTTCTGGAAGGATGAATGCAAACAATTACCAGCCGTCACCCCTGATACAAAAGACGACTCCCCTTGTATACCTTTTTATATTGCTTACATTTTTCGCAATGCGTATGTCTTTTCTGCAATAAATTAAGAGTTAATTCTGCAGCGTGGATGTGCCACTGCAGGGACAAACCACAGGCTTGTGAGAAGTTGCAGGTCTAGCCCGGTTCCCGTGGGCTGGGAACACAGCCCAGGACACCCTCCCTGTGAGCAGCGCCGGACTAAGGGGCGCATGGCTATAGCATGGTCTTCCTGGCAACCCAGACACTGAGAAAATGCCTCCCCACAGTCCCTTGTGCTGCCCACTCGGTATAATTTTTGATGCATTAGTGGACCAGTTGGCAGGACCATTGTGACTGACCTTGGCCGACACCTGATAAGTGACCTTCCAGAGAGAGGTATCAGTCTTGTTCTGGTCAGCCACAATGGAAAGGTCCAGACATCACCCATTACCCATCTAGACGCTGACCAAAGAATAATTATCCAAACATCAGCCCATTTCCTGATGGCCCTGGTGGCCTGCTCCACCTATAAATAACACCCAGCTCGCTGAGAGCAACCCTAAATCAAGCATAAGCCAGTTCACTTTCTGCAGGAGGGAGAAACTGGCAAACCTGGAGAGCCTACTGGACGCCGACCTCTTGGTCGACTGATGCCTTTATCAGATTCAGTTAAATGTCATCGCAATGGGGACTCTATGTAGGAAGTATTATCAACCCCATTTAACAGATGGGCACACTGAGGTCCAACTGGGAGGTGGTGGCGAGATGGGACGTGGATTTCTCAGACCCAGAGGAACAGGCTCCTTCCGTCCCATCTGCTTGGTCAGTCTGGACAGTGAGGTGGCGTTCAGGGCCTTGTGAGGTCAGCTTGCCCTGCTCGGCTCATCTCCACTGCTGGACAGGCGAGCCGCCTGGGTGATCCCCTCACTTCCCTGTGCTTCGGCGGTTTCACCTGTAACGTGGGACTCATTCCGTTGTGTTGCTGTGAGCAATCAGCGAGACACTCCTTAAGCGCGCCCGGCACGGTGCCTGGCATCTAGTAAATGCTCAGTAAACCCTGGCATTATAATCCACCTTGCCAAAACGCCCCCCTTGGCTGTACGCCTTAACTGGGAGCCACACATGCAGAGGTGGAGACCCTCAATTAACTTTCCCTTTCTCCCGGCACCTCCTCTATTTTAAAAATTTGTTTGGTTTGTGTGATCTTTTTTCTCCTGACCATTTCGTAAAACTGGTTTCAGAGTCCAAAGTGCTGTCAACTTGAGAACATTCATCTGAAATGCCCATAAGGATGTGTAATGTGATTTATAGATGCATTTTCTTTAGCTTAATAGTATCACGTTTGCATTTCGGCCTCGGCGGGCTTCATCGCCCTGCCAAACTCCGGTCTTTTATTGTTGCATCAAATAAACTGTGGTTATAAATCATCCCCAGATGTCGGCCTAATTATTTTGAATGGGTGGGAACTGGGCGGTTGGGGCGCTTTGGACGCGCTCTGGCCATGTGTTGCTAGAGGCCAGCTTCCTCCCACCCGGCCCCCCAGCTCCAGGGGCTGCCGCGGAGGAGGGGCCCTCACACTCCAGGGACGCCAAGGCTCTCCCAGTCCCCTTCCTCCAAAAGAGTCCCCACCAAGTCAGCTTTCTGGAGGTGAGGTTTCCAAACCCGTCCTTGACTTCCTTCTGCAGAAAAGCAATTTGCTTCTCTAGGATTTTCCACCACAATCGCCGACAGACAAGCCTGGCAGGTATCGGGGCTGCCTGCTGACCCCCGAGAGTAGGAGAGCAAGGCATGGAGGGTTCAGTGCGGTGCGGGGCTCAGCATTTAAAGAGCCAAACCCACATGCAGTTGCCCTCTGGTCACCCTTCTCGAGCCTCAGGAAGATGGATGTGAGCCTTGAGTGTCTGCATCATAAATGGAGAGGGAATTTTTTAGAAATTCCAGTCAGAGAGGGATGCTCACTACCTGGCTCCAGCCATGTTCCCGCAAAACCGGCCTTTCTACTTGCCTTCCCTGCGGACCACCTGCTTTGTGTCGGGGCCACCACGAAGCTCCCCCGCCTCTTTCCTCTCCATCCTCAGGTTGGCTGTGCTGAGAAAAGCTTCTCCCTGGACCGTGGGACCCGGTGGGTGGTGCCCCAGGCAAATAGGGGTCAAGATCAATGCGCCCCACCACCTACAGAACTGCTCCTCCCTGGGGAGGACCTGCAGGTGTTTATAAAGCCCTCTGGCCAGCCAGGCGTGGCTCAGCGGTTGAGTGTCGACCTAGGATCCAGGAGATCGGGGTTCGATTCCCGGTCAGGGCACATGCCCGGGTTGCGGGCTGCAGCCGATCAATGACTCTCTCATCATGGATGTTTCTACCTCTCTCTCTCTCCCTCTCCCTTCCTCTCTCTGAAATCAATAAAAATATATATATATAAAATATATAAAGCCCTCTGATAATCCTCACCCTTGAGAATATTTGCCTCCGTACCCACGCCTCTTGCATGTAGCTCCTTTAAGAGTGATTTATGTCTAAAAATGCAAGCTTAGCCCTGGCCGGTGTTGCTCAGTGGTTAGAGTGTCAGCCTGCACACCACAGGGTCACAGGGTCGATTCCTGGTCAAGGGCACGTACCTGGGTTGCAGGTTCAATCCCTGGACCCAGTCAGGGTGCATACCGGAGGCAACCAATCAATGTGTCTCTCTCACATCAGTGTTTCTCTCTCTCTCTCTTTCCCTCCCTCTCTCCCTTCCACTCTCTCTAAAAATCAATGGAAAAAATATCCTCAGGTAAGATTAACAAGAACAAAAAAATAAAATAAAATGCCAGCTCAGCATAATGGCACTGTGGCCGTGTCCCTTTGCTCCTCTGGCTCCATGACAAGGAGAGGAAGCCTCTGTAAGGAGAAACCTTAGCCACATAACAGTCCCCAGCAGTGGGCACCAGTCCCGTCTCCTTTCTGCTCCCAGATGCCAGCGACCTTCCTGTTCAGACTCCGCCTTGCCCACCTCCTGCCCCCATCATAAACAGACGTGCAGGTGGTGGCCCTGAATCATCTCCCCAGTCGCTGGGGTGGGTGTTTAGCCAGTTGACACCATGGCTTGTGGTCGGCACCCCCAAAGCCTCCTCCTGAATGGAGCATCCTGCAGACATGACTGGGGCCACCGGTCCTGAGTTCCATCAGCAAAGGGTATGACTGACCAAACACGTTTCTGGAACAGGCCTTCTGACGTGGAGGTCTCAGGATGGAGGGTGGGAGGGTGGTGGTGACATCGTTTCTAGAGTCTGAGAGAGATTTTTATTAGCTCCCATCCCTCCTACCATATTAAAACATTTCAAATTCAAAGGTAAATAAATGCCTGTGAGGAGGAGGGAAAGGAGAGTGGTTTGAGAGACAGAGTATATTGCAGGGACAGAGAAGTGGGCTGGGCTGGCCCATGGGCCGGATAAGGAGGCGCTGGCCTGCTGCCTCCCAGGGAGCTCAGGGGTGAGGACAAGGTGTGAGCGTTACTGAACTCTAGGGGTGTAGGGAGGTGTGAGGGGCTCTTACTAAGGTGTTAGCAAGTCACACAGAAAGTGAAGGGGCGACCTTGGGGGGACAGAACAGAGAGGCCCTTAACGCTCTCCAACAACTGCCCAGGCCACTCTCTGCTCAGCACCAGGCAAGGGAGAGGGCTCCAAAATCTCCCAAGTTCAGACAGGGACCCTCAGAGTTCATTCAGCAACCCCAGAGTTCAGTCTCTGCCTTTTTCAGCATAAAAGAGACTCTGGGGCCACAAGCTATATTGAAGGGTTTGGTTCTCCAGCTTCGAATGACACACCACACTCACAACTTCCATTCTGGGGAAAAGTCCAGAAGTCCTCTCCAGAATTCAAACTTTGAATCGAGGTTGGACATGTCCCACTAGGCAGTGAGCATGTGCTTGAGGGTTAGGAGCTAAAGGAAGAAATCCAAACACTCATCCATTCATTCAGATAGTCGTAAAATTTCAAAAAAGTTGTGGACCACTGACAGCTCTTAGGTTACTCTGCTGGGACTTTTGTCTTCTCCTCCTTGGGTCCCATGCCAAGGGAGATGGCTGGACTGGGATGTCCTAGGCACAGGCCATGCCTGGCTGCCTCTAAGGCCACATCCTGCCTGGGCCTCAGGCCTTCCTCCCCATGAAGTGATCCACATGACTCAGGCAGGGGCCATGTCTCGTTCATGGCTGGCCTGACCTTGGCCCAGCCCTCAGCAACTAGTGTATAATTAAAATGTATGGAATTGACTTAGGTGCACTCAGAAGAACTGCCAACTCAGGGCAGGTGTGTGAGGGCTGTCCAGCTGCCGACCTTGGGCTAGCTGCTTAGCCTTTCAGAGGATAAGATCTGTGTTCTGCAGGTTAGGTTTCTGAGACCAGTTTGGTAAAGTCTCTCAATGGAAATTGTTACAGTTTTAGGTGTCAGGTGTTTTCACATTGACCTACTGAGATGAGTGTGAAATCTTTGAGGGCAAGAGCCTGAAGCACTGTGGTGACAGAGTTTAGCAAATGGGGATGAAGCCAAATGTGACTTGGGCATGGCGCAGCTATTGTTCCCAACCTCCAGGAGGTCCCAGCCTGGACCAACTCATTTCAACTCCTCTTTCCCACTGCAGACCGAACAATGGGGTTGTCCACACACCACACACCAGGTATTTCTTGAGCAACTACTTGTCCCAACCACTGATCAGACACGTGGCACTACTAGGTGCCTGGGGGATGGAAAGGCCACTACCCCAGCCCACGGGTTCCCACTTATACAAAGAAGTGCCACAGCACCTTCATGAAGTTGGGAGACCCGCTTAGAGCGATGACACGGGATTTTTCTAGTTATTTTAAAACACAAACCATCTCCAAGTCCAAGAACTTCATCGGTGATTACTAACCATAAATGGGATTAAGCCTGTGAGCTTTTGGCTGGCGGCTGTGAGGGTGGAGGAAGGAATATTAACCTGTGAGGCCCCCAGGCTGATAGCTGAGCTAGGTCCTCACACTGGCAGGCCTTCAATGGGGCCCGGGGTGTGGGCCTGACTTTCGGGATGGGTGGGTGTCGGCAGGTGCAGAGGGCTGGGAAAGGCATGGAAGTAGGAGGGGATATAGCAACAAGCAAGAGGCAAGCTCTGGTCGGGAGGCAGGTTACAGGCATGGAGCAGGTGACCCAGGAGTGGTTTCTATTGCTGATGAACAACAGGAGGGCAGAGAGGCCTGGGAAGTCACTGGAGACAAGGAGCCTTCATGTACTGGGTCAGGGGCTTGCTTGTGACGTCCAGCCTGGGGTCCCCGACCATGGCCTTGCTGACATTCAGGGCTGCATCATTGTTTGTTGTGGGGCTTTGTCCCATGTCCTGTAGGATATTGGTGGCATCCCCAGCCTCCACCCACTAGATGCTAGTAGCATTCCTCCCCCAGACAATGAGAAACGTCAGCAGGCTTCGTCAAATGTCCCCAGGGGTCAAAATGGCCTTGGGCTGATAACTCTGCTCCAGGTGAAAGTTGCAAGCACAGAAGGACAGCTGGTGATGACAGGAGGGACCTGGGCAGGCAGCGAGTGTGGAGAAGCCGTGGGGCCAGTGCTCCCAGCCTGGCACACAGTAGGTCCTCAGTGCACAGCGTTGTCTCTGTCTCCACCTTAAGAAAGGAAGGCTGTTGCGAGGCACACACAGCCTCGAAGCATCAAAACACTCAGCTCTCGGGAGTGCCAGGCCCTCGTCAGGTCACCGTCCCCAGGGCTGGGAGGCCACAGTGGGCACCACCTCAGGGGTCGGGTCATGCTGGGTGGCTGTTTATCTGTGTGCCCAGGGCTGCCTGCTGGGCGTATTAGAGGCCATGAAATAATGATGAGGCCTAGGAGGGGTAATTAAGGGCCAGGGTGACATTGATCTGCTGAGATTTCTGAGCGAGCCCAGAGCACACCGGGCGACTCTCCACCTCGCCTCCTGCAGGCCCAGCCTGATTGGCCCCCTGGGTATTGCCAGGGCCTCGGAACCTCACCTGTGGCCGGGGGACTCCCAGGGCAGCGCCAGCCTGGCTTCAGAGGCTGGAAAACAGGCAGCCCGGGCCTGGGGGGCAGCCAGCTGCTCCGTTCGGCCCTGAGAAGGCAGGAGCCAGCCAGTCTGTTAAAGACACAGGTCCCCATTCTCTAAGGTCTCAAAGGTGAGCCTTCTCCCTCCAGACCCCAGAGACTCACCCAGGCGGAGGAGCTGAGTCACTCTGGGGCCACCCTGCACTGCCTGGCTTAGCACAGGCCTGTCCACCTTTGCTCTCGGGCCTCCAGAGTCTACAAAGGGGTTGTAATCCAGACTCAGATAAAGGCAACAGTTATTTCTGGACAATCTCCCCTGGGCTGAGAACTGTATAAACTTAATAAAAAAATATGAACATTCAGTCTTTACTGATAATGCTCTAGGCAGAGCATTGCTTTGACCCGAGGAATAGTTGCCTCCTTGCTGTTACTGTTGCTGGCCTGTTATTTGCTCCTCTGTTGTTTCTTTAGATCTAAGGCTGACCGAGGGAGTGGGGTGAATACACGTGTAGAGTCCTGCAGCCCAGGTCTTGCCTTGGATCCGCCACCTGCTATCTCTATGATCTGGGGCCCGCCACTAACAAACTGTCTTAGTCTCCCTGCTGGTGCAAGGAGATAAAAATAATCCACACCATCTTGGCCGGCATGGCTCAGTGGTTAGAGTGTCGGCCTGACCACCAAAGGCTTGCGGGTTCGATACCCGGTCAAGGGCACTTGCCTGGGTTGCAGGTTCCATCCCCAACCCTGGTTGGGACACTCATAGGAGGCAACCAGTCGATGTGTCTCTCACATCAATGTTTCTCTCTCTCTCTAGCCCTCCATTCCTTCAACTCTTTCTAAAAATCAATGGGGAAAAAATATCCTCAGGTGGGGATATTTGAATAATAATAAAATAACTCACAACACAGGTAGGAAAGGAGGGAATGAGGTCATGATCACAGTGTCAGGGGCACACACTGTCCCCCTTGAGTGGTTAAGATCCTTATGTCCTGTCGCTCCAGGGATGTGGCCTCAAACAGCCCACTTCAAGGATGGGAAGACTGAGGCAGCCAATCCTGCCTGAGCTGGGATTGCACAGGAAGGCTGCACAGCCCCGTCTCCACAGGGGCTGGGCACTCCCCTGCAGGGAGCCTGGTGGCTTCCAGCTGCTGGACTCAGACAAGCAGGAGGCAGAGCCCCCGGACGGCCCGGGAACATGCGGGAGCAGGCACTGCGGCCTTAGGTAATCGCAGCCGCTGGGCTGCCTCTGTGAAGCCTGCCCTATTTTTTTGCTCTGGGGCTTGGCCCTGCCGTGGGGGATGGGCGCTGTGGGCCTCTGCTTTTCACACTGTAAAGGAAGTCGCAGCGCTATCAGATGGGAGGAAGGAGCTTGCTGGGGCCTTGACGAGGCGGCCCGCCTGCCACGTGAGCGCTGCGGGCCTGCGGTGAGGGCCGGGCCTCAGCAGGGAGGCCAGCCTGCCTCTCCACTGCGAGTTGCCCAGAGCGGAGAGAAAGGCCCTGTCTGCCTTCAGAGAGGACGCTCCGAACCAAAGCCTTAGAAAGAGCCCATCTCCTTAGGGTCCCGCCTCACTCGGTCTTTGTAGCACAGGTGGCACCTGAGCTATGAGGAGGGACAGCGTGCAGTGGCCGGGAACACATCGTAACTGCTCCAGATTAAACGCACAGTGCAGCCCAGACCCTGGCTGGAGAGGCCTTGCAGAAAGGAGGACCATGGGCCGATGCCTGGGTGCACACCTCTACTTACTCAGTGGAGGTTGGGTCTCACCGGCACCAGGCTTCCAGGTCACAGCGGTGGCAGGTGCCGTCTGAGGGAAGCTTGCTGAGCACCAGGCCCTGTGCTGGGCAGGCATTCAGTCCACGCCGCCACCCTGGGAGGAGGTCGGGGTGACCCCTGCTCACCGAGGTTGGGTGACACGCTCGTAACAGCGTCACCGGAACATGCACTGCCCAGTTTAGGAACCTTCTCGGCTCTGCATGTACATTCTACCTGCAAACGCATCTAGTTTATAAACTGAAACTATGCAAGTCCCTCGGTGGCCATACGAGCCGTCGATCACACGGGGGAAAAAAATACCTTCTCTAGCTTGCTAGCCAGTACTGGTCCATGATGTCACAGTCACAGTTCCAAACAAGGGCCAGAGCCGGACCTGAACCAATCGAATGAACGGGGCTATTTATAGTCTGTATTTTCCCGGCATAGAGTGAATAGTCCTAATTTTGCTGCAGAAATAGGTTCTCCGTCCCTCGGGCTGCCCCCGACTCTCCGGGTGGGGGTTAGCGAGTGCACAGTGGAGACACAGTCACTTCCTAAAACTCGCCCAGTTCTGATGCCTGAGCTACGCCTCCTCCCGCAGGGTTCAGAAACTGTCCCCCTTCGGAGCCCTGTCCTATAGACGGGGTGGGTGGTGGCAGGTGTGGAGATTTGCGAGCAAACGGACCTCGACCCCCACTGCATTTTAGACAGCTGCCTGACACATTCTGGGCCAACAGGGAGCTCAGGGCAGCCTCAGTTTCCCCAGTTTCAAGAGGGGGTAACAAAGGCAGGACTGCGGGAAGGTTGCCATGGGCTCCTGTGTGTGCGGATTCTGCCTTTCGGGCCACTCTGAGGCACTCTCTGTTTTCGACTGCTCTTTGTGACAATTTCCAGACCTGATGCAAACATGTGGTGAAAGTCTCACCTCTTCAAGTTCATTGCCCTTTGCCTGGAGTAGGATGTGGCCCCAGGGGGCTCAGGCTGGGGGTGAGTAACTGCTCACCAAGCCCTGCAGAGGCCAGGCAATTAGCCGCAGCCACTAAGACCTTTTCGATATTAATTAGCTGTCCCCGGCCTGGTGCTGCGGGCCTCCCGGCCTCCGGGAAAGTGTTCGGGGACATGGCACTCACAGAGGAGCCCAGCCCTGACCACGGGAGCTCAGGAAATAGGACGGAGCTTGGCCTCCCGAGGGCCAGGGGTGATGATGAAAGGCTCCTCGCGAGCTCAGGTGCAAGGCAGGCTCTCGATGGACAGAGGGACCAGAGGGACAGGGACAATGGGAGGAAGGACAATGGAGGGGAAGCCCTTACACGCTCAGCCTCTCGGCTCTGCCCTGACGCTAGGTTCCCCAACCCCCCATCTTCTCTTGGCCTCTGCTCTCCTCTCAGTTCTTCTCTTGCTTTGGGTCTCTCTAGCTCTTCCTCCCTCTGTGTGACTGTCCCTCCCTGTCACCTTCACACATGCACTCTTGTCTTTACAGATGACAGTCTCTTTCTCTTCCAGTGAACCCAGCGTTCCCCCTAAAAAGAAGGTAATTCACACACATGGGATAATTTCTTTGTTCTGGATGAATGTCTACTTTATTTCAGACCTAAGTATTTATTTCACAATTACTTATTGAGTGGTTCCCGTTTGCCAGGCACTGTTTTACGTGCTGGGGACACAGGAGTGAATGGGAGAGAAAGGCCTGGCCCGAATGGTGGGCTGGGGTAGGCAGTGGAAAACCGAAGCCATAAAGCCAGATATCTCAGAGGCGATAGTGCTACGGAGGAAACACAAGCAGATCATGGGATAGATTTCACTGGAGGCAGGAAGAATGATGAAGAAAGGACCCTCTGACCAGGGGACACTGAGGTCATTGGACTGCAGTGACAGAGAAAAGCATGTTGCTAACTGGAGGAACAGCATCCCAGGCAGAGGGAACAGAAAGTGCCAAGGCTCAGAGGCTGAGGTCTGCTTAGCATATTGAAGGACTGTCAAGGCAGATGACGGAGTGTAGGTTCAGAGGACGATCCTCATCAAGGCTTCACAGTCTTTCTTCCAGACTGAGGTCATCAGCCCCCTTGTACAAGTGAGGAAACTGGGTCAGAAAACGTAAGGCGTTGGCCCAATTTCAAAGACAGTTTAAATTAGTAAGTAGGAGCCTCACTCACGCCTATGAACCACAAACCACTCTCCAGGATGCCCTTCTGGAGCTGGGGAATTTGGAGTGAAGCTAGAATCCCCGGCCGGCCCGGACCACCCCACCTATTAAGAGCTGCCAGGATTCAGCAACTGCCCAACCTCTGAAGTCAGAAAGGGCTCTGACGAGTGGTGATCACGAAAATCCAGGCCCCTTCTACAAGCAGGAGGCAGAAAGCAGCATGAAGGAGGCTGAATCCAAGCCCAAAACAACTGGTCACTTACGGCCGGGGAAACTGAGGCTCAGGGAGGCCAGGGCCCATGGCGTGTAAGCAGTGAGGCCTGAATTCAATGCCTCCCCACTCTCCCTGGGGCACGGGGCTCGCACACCATGTGACACGAGGCAGAAAAATAAAAGTAAAAAGGGGCCAGAAAAATATGGTTGTAGTCTAGTGCTTCACACATCCCTTTCATTGAACTGATTGGATTTCTGAGAAATCAGCAGCAGCGCCGAAGTGACAAAGACCGTTTTCCACCACGAAAAAAATAAAGGTGATTATTTTTAACCTCCCACCTGATTCTTTTGTTTTAAAGAGCGATAGGATTTTGAAAGAGTAATTACATATATTTATATCACACGAGTGGGAAGCAGGACCTTGCGGCGAGTCATCTGCTTTCCACAACTGACTCTGAAGTCAACCGAGACGCACGTGCGAGAGACACTGTGATTGTTGCCCGTGGGCCGGGACAGCGGCCCGGAGGGGACGGCCACTTAGGGTAGGAGGGGGCGATGGGATGAGGGAGAGAGAGCAGCGTCCAGCAGCCTCTTTGTGCTCATTCCAGTGAGCGGCCCCTCAGCTGCGTGGTGGGAACAGCCACTCACTCGTTTTTTCATCCATTCTCTCCGTCACCTCCTTGTGGCACAAACACTTCCTGGGGCCGGGGTTTCAGGCCAAGTGATCATCTGAGAATCCAAAGCCCAGCAGGACACGACTCCTGAAATTTTGTGAGTCAAGTTTAGTTATGAAAAACAAACCTGGGTCTTTCCTGTGAGCCCCTCGCCTTCTAGTGATGCAGCTACACCTATGGGCACCAGCACTGAGCTTGTGACAAGGGTCAGGCCAAGGTGGGTGGAAGACGCGGAGGCTCTTCATTCCACGCAGACTCACGTGGAGGAGAGGTTCTGCTGTTCCCACCCCAGGGACCGTCCTGAGTGGGGGTGCAGCCTTAGTCTGAGGGCTCCGGCCAGGGAGGGCAGGACCGACACCCAGATGACACACACGGGAGCAGCAGTGTTTGTCGGTGTGGACGCGAGAAAGGATCTTCGGTGCTCTTTACATGGAAATATTCATTATTGAGGCTCTGAAACCCAGGCTGAGTCACATCCTCTGGTAGGAAAGCCCCCACCCCAGCCCCTCTATGGGGTTCAGCCAAATAGCTGGAAACAGGCAAGGGGCCCCGGCCCAGTCATCGCACTGCCAAGATCTCTGTTCTGACCAAGTGCGCCCCAAGTGGGCCCTTCAAATTGCATTCTGACTCTTGGGGCTTTCTGAGGCCCTGAAACCAAACGCCCAGAGATGAGGCTGCTACAGAGGGGCCAAGAGTCAAGGCACGTGGTCGCGGGCAGTGGGAGAAGGGGCAGCTCCAGTCCCCAGTGTCCAGTTAGATATGAGGCTTTGGGCGGAGTGTATAACTTTATAAGCCCGTCTCATTGCCCATGAAGAAAGGACCATGACCACTCCATCTAAGTGCTGTGAAACATGTGTCCCTGCATTACAAACACTGTCCTCTGGCACCTGTGTTACAAACACGACAAATTAGCATTAAGAAGAATGTATTGATATAACCACACCTAATATACGTGTGTGAGTATAAAAAAATAAACAAATGTACATATGCAATATCATATAAGCCAATATGTCTTTTTTTTAATCCTTACTGGAGGATATTTTTTCCATTGCTTTTTCAGAAAGCGTGAAAGGGGGAGAGAGAGAGAGAGAAACATTGATGTGAGAGAGACACATGGAGTGGTCACCTCCTGCACACACCCCGTCCTAGGCTGGGGATCCAACCTGCAACTGAGGTATGTGCCCTTGGTCAGGACCGAGCCTGGGACCCTTCTGTCCGAGGGCCTATGCTCTAATGGCTGAGCAAACCCAGCCAGGGCCCAATACATGTCATTTGATTTAAAATAGGTCTTGAAGTATGATTTTTAACTCTCCTAGCTTTCCGATGGCCCAAGAATCAAATCAGTCCACAGTGATGGCTGCCTCGGGGAAGGATAATTTTAGGAAAGACAAGAATTGCAATGTCAGTTAGCACCAGCTTGTTAATGAAACTTCAAAGTTGAAACCAAAGCAGGAGTCTGGAGATGGCTCCAGAGAAAAGGTTTGCGCCTCTGCAAATCCCCCTCCTGTCTCTAATGAACGCTTAACCTCTGCACTTGAACTTGGGCATCGTGGCCAATAGTCAGTTTTCACTTTTGTACATGTTATCCCCCCACCCCCCCTTCATCCTGGAAATCTGCAGCCCTGTCATCAGCTCCTTCTTAATTATACCATATTCTTTACATCTGTCCTGCTAAATAACTCTAATTGAAACAGCACCGGCGTGAATTTTTGTAATGTCCCCCCCAAGACATCCCGAAAGTGACTCACGAGGAAACAGACTGAAGTCACAGCTGGAAGCCCGTCAAGGATCATTTCCATTTTTACATGATTAATTTGAATTTAATATCTTAAATCAAAACCTGATTAATTTAAATAAAATTTTGATGGTGCCCTGCTTCTAATATACATTGCAGTAATTAGATTCGGCTTAATGTGATTTTTTTTTTACATAATTAAAAAAAAGGGAGAAGTCAAGTGTGACAATGCAATGTTGATACAAATCTGCCTAAATGTATATAGGGGACCCTGGTTTGGGACGTTACTCAGGTGAGGAGAGGATGGGTGACATTAGCGAGCTGAGGACAAATAGGACTGTGCTGTCCTCATAGCTGATCTATGGGGAAACAGCTCACTCTAAAATGAAAAGTCATGAATGAACATTTTCTCCCGATAAATGGGAATTTCAGTGGGCCACGGCCCTGAGGAAGAAATCGTGGGGATTACGCCATCTCCCGAATGCCGACCTTCATCTCTGCTCTTGAGACAGTGAGGAAACACCCCCTACGCCCCCAGACCGGGCAGGCTCCAGGCAGTGTCCGTACCCCGTCTTTGGAAGCATGGTCTGGGGACCATGCTCCGAGGACTCTTCTCCCTATGACCCGCCCCTCTTGGGAAAAGAAAAGGAGTCTGGGGTTGTTACAAGCTTTTCCTTAAATCCAGACTTCTTTTATTCCAATTCCAGTGGGCTCAGATTCACATATGGGGGAGGGGGCCCTAGAAATAACCTTCTGTGTCCAGGTAGCGCAACTGAACGGTCACATCCCAGAGACTTCTAGTTCGCAAGCAAGAGGAGTCAACGGGATAGCAAGAGTCCCACATGGGGGTCCTGAACACTTTTTTTTATGTGAATCTCTCCCCTAATGGGCCAAGTGACCCTCGGCCAGTCCTGTTCCTTCTCAGATGAGAGTGTCACCAGCAATGGGAAATGAATGGAAGTGGAGAGGGGCTTCCAGGCAGTTCCACAGGACCCTGGCCTGGAGAAGGTGGGCCTTGGAGACCCTCCATGAGCCAGAGGACTGAGATAGCTGAGCTACGTCCCCTGCCAGGGTTTCTGGGGCAGGGGTGTTGCCATTGGAGGTAAGGGGCCCGCGGTGGCTGAAATCATAGGTAACAATTCTAAATGAGCTCCGGGTCTTCCCTCGCTTGGATGTTTCTGGAGTGGGGCCAGCAATGGGGAAGGAGCCCAGGCTGGAGGGCAGAGCAGAGGGCAGGCTCTCAATTCTGCCTGTTACCTATTACGTTTGAATTAAGAAACTTTGGGGATATGCCTGAGAGAAAAGAATAGATAAGTCTGCCTCTGCGTTACGCAGAATAAAGGCTGTTGTAATGCTAAAATTACTAGTGTTATCCAGACTTAAATTTAAAATCCCCTTTGAATGGATCAGTGATATTTATTAGGTGGCTTCTGTGCGGACAGTTCTACAACATGCAGATAGTAAAAGCCCTGCTCTCCATGATTTAAAAGCAAAAGAATGCTCTGGGTTTGGGAAATGCTTCCTACCACATAGATTTATTACACACACACCCCGCCTCCTTCCTCTTTCCCTCCTTCCCGCCTTCCCACCACGCTGGGTGGCACCGGGGCCACTGCGGCCTGTGGTCCTGGCTCCCTGCTCTGCGCTGGGCCTCAGGGAGGGACTCCGTCCTCCCTCCCGCCTGCCTCTGGGCGTGCTTGCGTCCCGGGGCGAGAGGCTGAGACAGGGAAGGGACATGCTGTTCAGAGACTCATAAAACCCCTCTGCCTGGGGCCACACTTAGTTTAATGCCATTTATTTCATTGCTCCTCGATGGGTTTGAGACTTTCCCTGCGGTTTGAGCAAGGTCAGGACATCTGAGGGTTATTTAGGACACGGCCATGCCCCACGTCAGACTCGATCTCAGACTGTATCCGCACAACTCAGTGTGGGACAAGGGAAGTCCATTTGTCATTGAGTATGAGCCAAACTCGACAGAACACACGTGAAACCACTTTCGGGCTCCCTGGGCTTCCCTGCGGATTCCGCGTGGTCGAGTTGCTAACGCCACCTCCACGGCGGCCGACGATGGTTTTCACTGTGGCACCTGCTTCCAGGTCCCGGAGGCCGACGGAGGTAGCATCCTGCGCTCCCAGTTTCCGTACGTTATCCCCAGTCTTTCGTCACCTCTGTTTAACATGCATTATTCTACCCATTTTACAGACCTGAAAACTGAGGCCCAGAAAAACAAAGGAACTTAGTGGGATCCCAGCGCCAGCTGGAACCAGGACGCGCACGAGCCCGTCTGCTCTCCCTGTGCAGCCGGCCGGGCCGCCTGTCGATCCGGGTGACAGGTAATGACGGGGCCAGGCTGTGCAGACCGGGCCCCTGCAAACCTGGGGCTCATGTCTGTGTAGACCAGGGACTTGGTGCCCTGACAAACCAAGGAATCTTCCGACACTTCAGATGACAAAAAGCGAGGAACTCAAATAAGAATGGCAAGGAAATCACGGATTTATTATTCATCGCAAAGGGCCTAACACAACGACTTCCTAACCTGACAGCCAGGACTTTTGATGACAAGCAACAATTTAATGTCTTTCTAAATTTAGATTTTTCCCTCTTCTGCATCCAACACCAATGCTGGCTGAAAATAGCCGAGCTACGACTATCAGAGGGGAGAGAATTTTACCAATTACAGCTTTTTTTTTTTTTTTTTAATGTCAAAGTTAAAGTCAAAACAAAATTAATCAGAGGAGGTTATCTGTAAAGAATCACCATTCAGCTCGGAGGGAGGGCCGGCGGGTCTCTCTGACGGCAGCAGAAGGAGTGTTCTTTCAAAGAGCACGCAGGCCCCGGGCTCGCAGAGGAAGATCCACGCGGGTCTTGGGGACTCAGCAGCGTGAGTGGACACTCGGCTCTGCCCGACTCTCCTTTCTGTTATCAGGCAGCAGGGGCTGAGGTCGCAGGGGCTGTGATTTAAGTGGTTAATTGAAAAGAAGCCACGGTGAGCTGTGTCTGGCTACATTACTGGGACAATCTTGTCTGAGTTTACAGAGTCATTTCCCATTGGTAAATGTTGTGTGAGTTTCCACGAGATAGAACACTTAAAAATCCCAGACCTGAGTAAAGGGACCCGGCTGTTCTGGAGCCTTCTGCACCTGCTCTTCTGCCTCGACACCTCCCCTGCCCTCCCCTCCTCCTCCTTCCTGTCTCTGATAGGAAGTCATTTCACTACCCAAAGCCTCAACCTTAGACAAATAAACTTAGTCATAGGGTCGTGGGATGAATTGGAGACTTGCCCCTGAGCCCCACTGGGCAGGAGACAAAGCCGAAGGTCAGAGAGGGCCTGTGATTCATCGAGGTCTTGCAATGAGAGGATAGCTGTTGGGACTGGAATTCAGGCCCTGCCCCCCCAAACCCAGTGTCCTTTGGGTGGCTTGGAGGTTCCAGAAGGGTGACCTCCCTATGAAATCCCATATGAGGTGGTGACATGAGATTAAATGTGCGACAACTGAAACCATCTGCCTCGCACAGTCCAATGACCACGATAACATGACTTCACTATGCCGGGGGACCCTTGCCCAAGAAGAAAACAGTTTAAATAGCTTCACGAAGCGTTCCGAGAGCTCCCCGGGAAACGACGATTCTACCCCTGAGTAGACAGACAGCACCAAACAGTGGCCGCTCCCCACGGCTCTTCAGAGTCCTCGCCAGGCTGCGTCCAGATCCTAAGCTATTTTACTGGACCGGTTCTTCACCGGTTCCAATCAGGCACCGCACGCAAGACTTGCCTTAGCCAGACTCCAAAACCCCGAAAATATCTTGGGGTAGCCTCCCTTCCCTCCACCACGGCCAAGGTCCAAGTCACCCCGAGAGAGACCCTGTCACGGGCGCGCTCTCGTTAAAAATGGGCTCGGCATTGTGCCGAGCAGGTGGGGTTGGAGAGCCAGCATCCGGCACGAGTAGGGGGGACGTGGGGAGACATGTGGGGGCAGGTGAGCTGATGAAGGCCGGAGGGGGAGCCAGGGGAGCCCCACCCTGATAAAACACGGAAAAGCTCCTTGGAGGTGGAGAGGGAGCTCAGTCCTGCCCAGTGTCCCCCGAGGGCAGGCGTGGAGCCTGAGACGAAGAGGTGCTCTCTGCCCCCCAGGCTCCAGCTCCGTGGGCGATTGAGACTCGACACCGTATCTCCGATGCCATGCGGGGCTGGTGAGGCGCGAATGGCAGGTGCAGAGATGGGAGGGTAGGTCCCCTCTGTGGGCTGGAAAGACCTTGAGACAACGAGACTTGGTGTTGACAGGGAGCATTCAGCTGGAGAGGCTGGAAAAGGCCTGCGGGGAGGTGGGCACGAGCATGGCACGGGGGCTCCAGCCAGTCTGCTGCCAGGCTCAAGTGGCCAAGGGTCGGGCTGGGCACAGAGCTCTGGCCCTGTGACTGTGGGCGAGTGCCTGGCCCTCACGCGTGCCCAGTGCTTCATCTGCGAAATGGGAAAGTTAATAAGAGGCCCTGGCATGGCAGGGACGGAGCCTCACTCATGCCAGGCGCTCAAGGAAGGCTCGATGCGATTAGCCACCCGGACCTTCTGTGCTCCCTCTGCCCAGCGGGGGTCAGGAGCAAGTCTCCACTGTGTAAAAAATATGTTATTTTGCAGTTTCCACATGATCCAACAAGCTCCTGATTAAAAGACAAAGCCCAAGGCCACCGTCGTTCTGGAAACTCAGGTGTGGATGTAGGAGCAGGCATGCTCTTTCTGCTCCTAACCTGCGGGGCAGAATGGGCCGTCTCCCCGCTCTCTGAGCCTGCCCCTGGGCCACAAGGTGAGTGGGGACTGCAGTGACTTATAGGGGAGCAGATGGACTCACTGCCGCCCTCGCCTCCGCAGCCCACCCCCAGCTCATCTCCCAGGAACATCACCTTTGCAAACTCCTCTCTTCCCTGAGACGCGAGGAACGTCTCAGGCTTTGTTTCTCTATTATAATAGATGTAAATTAATGTTTTGCCTTTGTTTGCCACGGTAATCATAGAGGCAAGCATATATTCCTAACAGTTATCTTATTTTCAATTTGCGAAGCTCACTGTGCTTAATCCCGGGAGGCGGCCCCGGCTCCAGATAGGAATTTTAAAAGATGATTCTCCCGGCGCGGGAGGCGCTGGCCGCGACCCAGAGCGCCCGCCAAAGCCTGGTCAGAGGGGTCCTCCCGGGGACCCTGGCCGTCACAGTCCCCCGCACGGCTTGTTAGTTTTCTTCATCGCTTCTGCCTTTGTGCAGGCCAGCTGATTTCTTCATGAAAATTTGAATCATGTCCATACTAGAAGCTGGAATTCTTTCGGGGTTGTTATTTGAGAATTCCCACCCCGCCCCTGACCAATATTTCTTTTCATGATATTCGTGGCAGGTGACAATTTATTTTCTTTTCCCGTATTGTTTTTAACTCTAACCGAAGGAAAGCGCCGGGCCCGTGTGGGCCATTTGTCATGCTTAATGCTGATGGCAGATTAAGTGACCATCTATTAGAAAGAGACTCAGAAGGTCCCGGGTCAAAAAGACGAATGTTGCGCCCAGCTCCGGTCCTGGGCTGCTCCTGCACGAGCTCTACCCGGGCAGGAAATCGGTTATGAAAACCAGCGAGCCGTCCGAGGGGCTGGGGAACCAGGCGAGCACCCCGCACGCTGGGCTTTCAGCCGACGGTCATCACAGCCGGGCAGGGCTCTGCCTCCTTTACCTGCTCAGGGGTGTGCGCACCTGGCTCTGAGGGGGGCTGTGGGGCGCCCTGGGGGGCAGCACAGTCTGCACTCCCAGATTTAGAGAGGCAGGTGGACAAGAGGTACAACAGAGGCACTGCCGATACCATATGCCGTGGGCAAAGGAGGCAGAGCAGATTCTTTTCCTCTGAGAGAGCCGGGGGGGCTGCCTGGAAGAGGTGCCTCTGGAGCTGGCTTTGAGTAGGTAACTGACATTTTAATTTGATCAGGTAACTTCTGTTTTGTTACGGTTCGTCTAGGCAAGTTGAACTGGAGGATGGCAAAGGCCCACATATATGGAAGGTCAAGCGTACACCTGGCACCTGGCACTATGTATCCTCATCGCATTGGCTATGTGTCCCCTCACTTATAATCCTCGGGACCTAAGAGTGGTTGTTATTTACCAATGAGGACACCGAGGCACAGAAAGGGTCAGAAGCCCATCCAAGGATTCTCAGGGAGCGGGGCAAGGTCAGGATTTGAACCCAGGCCTGTTGCTCTGCTAGACAAGCAGGAGAGGCACTCCTGGGGTTTCACCACCCGTGGTCACGACAGGTAGTGGAGGGAGAAATGCAAGAATGCATTATTCCCAGCAGTTCACGGTCGACTTCGGTTTGCCTTGATTCAGCCGCAGAGCTGAGCACAAGTGTGAATTTTGCTTTAATTCAAATCAGGTTAGTAAAAAAAGTCTTCATGCAGTTTAAGGGCATTTTCCCCCTTTAACACATAAGCTAGGGGACTTCCCTTCTAATGAGCTAAAGGTCATTTCATCTTTAATTCTTAGAGTTCATGGAACCGTGTGGCTGGCACAGTGTGTGTATCTGCGTGTGCATGCGTGTGTGTGTTTGTGTGTGCGCACAAACTCCAGCAGCACAAGGTTCTGTGAACTTTAAGGATTAAAGATTATAAATATATGAGAGAGAGAGAGAAACAAACAGGTTTCAGACCAGCTTCAGAAGGTTGGACAGGTTTTGAAATCTGCCCCGACTTGTCCTGGCATTTGACATACTGTCACATGCTGAGAGATCTGCTCCTGGGCATTTCTGAATTTTTATGTAATGTGGTTGCACAGGGTGCTTTGTATCTAAATGGATGCAAAAGTATTTAATAGAAACTGTTCATTGGAGGCAGAGAGAAGACAGTTCTGGAGTGTTTGGAGTGCGTCTCCCCTCCAGCTGGGCCCAGGAAGGCTGGGAGCCTTGGTGGACACACGTCCTCGAATAAATATGAGGGGCTGGAGTTGGGGACCATGTCATCTGTAAAACTTGAGCTGTTCATCAGAAGTCTCCTTCAGAATCGTGTTCTCTTACATTTAGGATCATTTATTATTTCAGGGAAAAAATGACATTTAGACCCAATGAGAAGGCATGAAGAGCCATCACAGCAGAGCCAAGGCTTGGGATGAACAGCCAGCCTCCGGCGGGTGGACCCTGTCTCGGGGCGACGGAGCCCGCGCCTCCGTTCGCGGAGCCCCGTAGGGGATAAGTAGGGGCCGCGCTGGAGGCCTCGCTGACGCAGCGGGTGCCAGACAGCTTGTTTACCCGGAGTGCACTTCCTGCACTCGGCGTCACTGTCCCCAGCAATGTCGCTCGCTTGTATGTCACGGTGTTTAAAGAGGCGCGTCAGCCGTTGAGCTAGACTGAAGTTCTCTGGAAAGGAGCTCTGTGTGCGGGACATGAGTGTAAGAGGGTGGGGCAGGGTCTATGGAATAATTTCCAACCGGTTCTCTTTGGAAATGGGCTGAACCCCCCACCTGCTGAAATTGAATGAGCTCTCCTGGTGCCTCCTGCGGCCTCTCCACTGGCCCGGGAAGCATGGCTCCCAGCAAAAGTTCATTCAAGATACTTGACCGAAGGCCTGGCCCTTTGCAATTAGCACCATGGTCTGTGGCAAAGGACGGGGCTCCCGCTGGCCTCCAGAAAGGATCCACATGGCTCCTAGGAGATTTCCTTTAGGATCGTTCCCTGCAAACCTACAACCCATGAGTGTGCTCACGAGTCTGTGAATTGCTTCCCCATCTCACGGGACGGTGGAAGCCACGTGTGGTCACAAAACCGGACCAGCTTCGTGGCTCCCGTCCCTCCCCTCCCTGACCTTGGATGGATGTCCACACAACTTTGATGAAAATAACAAAGACTAATCTCTCCCTAAGTCCAAAGTCCCCAGGGTGCAGTAGCTGAGGAGCCCAGAACTGGAGCTGGACCAACTGCCCACGCGCCCGCCGTGACGGGAACGCTGCCCGCGTCCGGGGCGCGTGGACAGGAGTGAATGAGTTACCCGGTCGGACGTGCTCTCGGAAGGGCTCCGAGCCCAGCGAAACATGCAATAAGCATCCCTGTTATTATTATTCGAAAGCATTCGAAGATCAACTCTTTGTCGCTCAGCCTTAGAATACACTCTGCATTTACTGTCGTTCTTACCATAAAAAGTGTTCTCTCCCTTTGAAAATATATATTTTTTTAATGTGCCTTGAAGTTGAATCAGACCGACCCAAAGCAGTTGTTATCATCAGCAACGTGAACACAGGAAACAGGTCATCTCCTCCAACCCCTGTCCTTCCAGAAGGAGGCTGCCCACTGAAACCCAGCCCCCGGCCCCTTTATTCTCACCTGCGCACGCTCGGCGAGCAAGGGGCTGAGAAAGGAGTCGCTCAGAGCCACACTTATCTATTCCCGGGTCCTCAGCCTTTTGCTTTGGTTTCCCCACCAATGTAAAAAATAAAACTTACTGCATATTTTATAGGTTCTTCTTAGTATGAAAACAGTGTCAGGCCAGCCAAATATTCGCCTGTCTCCATTATGATGTTGGGGCGCCCAACACGCTAGCCCCGAAGTTCTTTGTCGCGGCCTCCCAGCTTCGTGAGAGCGGGGGATTTATCTCCAACATCAACGTGCCCCAGCACCTGGCAGTGGGAAGTTTCTGCTCTTGACAAAAATAACCTCAAAGGCTGGGAGGCATCAGTGGTTGATTTAAAGAGCAAGACTTGGTCTCCAGATTCATTTTAATTTTTAAGTGTTTCCCAACACCCACTCTGTCCTTGGCCGTTCTTGGCGATTTTCACCTATCTTGAAGGTGCCTTGCTGTGGCCTTTTTCAGAGACTGAATGTGCCACCTGCAGGGATCGAACTTCTTTCTGATGTCATCTCCTTCGGACTTAATATGAGTGGGCTCCCATAGCCTGGGTTTGTCACTGTCATGGAAATGAGACCCTTTATTGCTTTGTCCACTGATGTTCATTCTTTGCCTTGGATCATAACGAAAGAGAACCGTGTCCTTCTCTTTCCTAATGTAATTCTGGAGCTTCATTGAGGGCTCAATATTTATTGACGAGCAGTAGGATGGAGATAAGAGAAGGAAGAAAGGAAGGAGGAGGGAGGGGGAAGGGGTAGAGGGATCCTAAACTTGTGTTCAGAGAGAACTTCTGAGCAATTTCTCTGTTAATGAGTTAGACAACTTTGCCGTGCGAGACTAGAACAAGAAACACAGGTTAGAGTGTTTGACGGCATGAGTTTGGGTCTAAATTCTGAAAATTCTCAGCACACTCTTAATCGAGGGCTACACCATCAACCCCTGTGCCAAGTGCCAGAGAACCAACGTGAGTTACTACCCTTGACCTTGAGGACCCAGGTGTTCAAGAAGCAGCTTCTATAACACTCTCCCATGGTCCACGTCAACAAGGAGCTGCCTGTGTCAGTGTGGGGGCTATAGTATCTATCAACAGGGGATAGAGATGTTGCTTGATGGCCTTGAGCAAGACTCTTACACTCTAAGCCCATATATGAATGAGTGAACATGCTTGCTGAAGTGCTAAGTCTACACCATTAAGAAGAAATTATTATATGGAGTATATGATTGCCTCTATTTGCATCATATATTACAAGTTCTTATGCCCACAAGGTCACCCGATCCAGAGATCCTCTCTTCAAAGACAAGGGAAGGGACCTCTGGTCTTGCTTGAGTGTCTCCAGACGGTGGCTACCTTCAGGGCATCTTTCTGAGCAACGGACGGAGGCCACGTGCTTTCTCGTGTTGAACTGTAATGGCCTCCTTGTAAATCTCCTCCTGTTGTCTGTGACACAGGGGCTTCAAGATCTTTGCATCTTCAACGGGGGGCTGGAGAGCGAGACCTCCCTGGTGGGATGGTTGCAAGTCACCTTCCCCGCTGCCCCTGAGTGGGTGATGGGCCTTAGCAAACCGGTTGTTCAGGGTTTGGGGTCTGGGTGAGAAAAAGTAGGAAGAAGACACCATTTCTGACTCTAATTTTATGGGTCCTGCAGATCGTGAGCCTTTAGTGTCTGCAAGCCCGGATGCAGTTTGAAATAGACGCTCACATCTGGAACACGGTTCCAAGAAACACAGCCCAACCTATGAGGCGGGTGGCAGCTCAGGAAAACCTCTGGTCACATCTTGCTTTCAACAACCAGCACCAGTGCCCCTTGTCATTGCAGCCTCACCTCCAAAAAGAGAGCAGTGACCTCCTCAGAAGATCACTGAAACAACAAGGACTGAACAGGTGAGAAATGCAAAACGCCGCAGAGGAAGCTGGCGCCGAAGAGCCTCAGCTACTTAGGAGCGCGGCTGGCTTCCCTTCCCTCCCATCAGACGGCAGGCGTCGGGGCCACTGGCCTCGCAGCTCACTCGGCAGAGGTGGAAGAGCCCCTTGTGACGAGCGACAGTGGGCCGTGCACTGAACAGCACCGTACACTTTGCAAAGCAGCTTCACACCAGTGTCACTGTCACACGACAGCCTTAGAGCTGCCTTGGCGGGGTGGGCGGAATGGACTCTGTTATTGCCTTTTTCTCATTTTTCTAAAAGGAGACAGCGAGTCTCAGGGGAGTCGGGGCTCCCTAGAACTCCAGCACCCGCATTTTGTGCTGAAAACTGTGCTTCCTGCAGCTGGACCAGCCGGCCGCAGGCCCCTCCCCTGCGGTGAGCAGAGTCTTGTTCCTTCTGCCGCTGCCGTGGGGAGACGATCAGCCTCTGAATCTTCACCCCCTCCCGGCCCCCGACACGGACACGCAACTCTGTCCTGGCCGCACTCGGGCGTCTGAGCCCAGCCCCCTGTCTGAAGACTCAGTGGGCTGCAGGGAGGACCCTTCTCTCACTGAGCCCTCGGCCCACTCTTCACAGCTGGTTGGCCTGGGGCTCGCTTCTCCCCCGTGTCACGCATCTCAAGGACTTAGGGCTGCTCAGGACTGCTCCCCGAATGTTGGGTCTGTCTCTCCACAGGCACAGCCTGAGCAGCTCTTTTCAGCCTATCGACCCAGGAGGTGACCGAGGCGTTGCGTAGACAGCTAAGCAGGGCAGGGACGCGCCTCCGTCCATGCCTCACGGCCTCTGTCTTTCTTAGGGGAAGCCCTGCTGTCCTTTTGCCATCTGGCCTGTCTCCTCTGATACCAGAGCCTGTAGTTCACTAATCAATCTTTTTCTTTTTTTCCCACGTAGGACTGAGTTGTCAAACTTGGCAGAACTCCAGAGACCGGTAGCCTTGGGGGGCTGTTGCCTTGTTATGACCCTCAGCCTTGGAGGTTCAGTCCCTAGGGTCCATGTCAATAGGCTTTTCACAGGCCCCATCCTGGCACCCTTGGGCTGCCTGTTGAACCATTTCCTGTGACCTCTTACCCACAGGACTCCCGGACCTGCTCCTGGTCTTCAAATCTGCCCCCATATTCACTGAGAGGCAGTGGCTTGGGGACGGGGGGACAG
Source organism: Miniopterus natalensis (assembly GCF_054644295.1). NCBI lineage: Eukaryota > Metazoa > Chordata > Mammalia > Chiroptera > Miniopteridae > Miniopterus > Miniopterus natalensis. The sequence goes on along the minus strand of NC_142081.1, from coordinate 5,495,356 downwards.
TAGGGCACGGACCCCGCCAAGGGGGGATGTGGTCCTGCATCCACTGGGCGGCTTCAACCTCTTTTCATCAGTAGCCACAGGGATGCTCCCCACCGCTCCTGGGGGGCAGGCGCCTTGCGTCTAGGAAGAGCCAGGCTTTGAAAAATCTGGGGAGTCATTTTTGGGGACAAAAATAAAAGCTCCGAGAACATATGCTCTTTTTGAGGGTGTGATAACGAAAAGAGAGCCCCGCAGAAAAGGCAGAGAACCAAAGGAAAACAGGCCGCGAAAGACAACATCCGCTCTCATTTCGGTTTCCTGAGGGCGGAATGTGGTTGGGCAGATGGGGCTCTTTTGTTTCACTAGAAGAAACAATGAGAGGGAGAGTCTCGCAGCCAAATCCACGGGGCAGGGTGGGGCAGGGCTTGTCCCCGCGCTCGCTCCTTCCTAGGCTGCCTGGGGTTTCTTCTCCCAGCCGGTCATCCCTCCCGAGCCCAAAGACACGGCCTCCGACCCACAGCGCTCCCCTGGGGCCCACCGCTCCTGGGGGCCAGGCGCCTTGCGTCTAGGGAGATCCAGGCTTTGAAAAATTTAGGGCACCCGACCTTCTTTCCGCACAGGTCGCTTGCGTAGAGTTCCACGGAGATGTTCAATACGGCCGCTCCACATCTGCACCGTATTGGAGACTTCTCCAAGCTCTTCCACATAAACATATCTCATTTCATTCAGTGGCAGGTGTAGTGACCAGTAGGCCCATTTCACAGTCCAGGACATGAAGCTTGTGGACACACATCTATCGGGGCAGAGGTGGGGCAAAGGATCCTAGTCACTTCTGATGTTGCCTAGTCTGGTGATCTTTCCACCCACTGCTTTTGTCTTCTCTTTGAAGGTTTGGGCAAAACATTCCTGTTGGTATTTGATATCATTGAGGTTGGGGTACAGGAATCTAAGACCTGACTGACATGAAAATGGGAGGCAGATGAGACTAGAAGTCACCGTGCTACTAAGTCTAGTTAATTATCTACATGCTTGACTCCCCCACAAGGTTATTATGAAGCAAAAATATTTTATCTCTGCATTGTCAGTGCCAAAACAGTGTAGATGCTCAAATATTTGCGGTGTGCAGGAGTGACTGGAAGTACAAATAAGAAACTGGGTGTACAAGGAAGAAGTTGCCTGGTGTCCGGGGACCCACCATCGTCTTGACTTGCCTTCTCAGATGTTGCTTTGCTCAAGTCCCGGGGATGGTCACACATCATAACAGGCTAGTGGCGACTTTTTCTAGAAGGCTTTTGATCAATTCATAGCAAAGCTCTTTGACAGAGGGGTTTCCATTTCGTCTGTCCCTCTATCAGAGGTCTCCATGCCATCCCATCCAGATGCCACTACTAAGCGGGCTCTTTAGGTTATCGAGCCTAGTACCTTGTGTTCTTGATCAAATAAGCTATTCTTACGCCAGTCACACACCCGAGATGCAAGAGACGGAGGGGGTCTCCCTCCTCAAATAGGAACTGGAAGTCAGCTGTCAATCTTCAACAACCGAAGGGCGAGTGGAAGGGGGCTGTGCAGGCATCGTGCAGGAGCTGGGAGAGTCATCGGTGGGGCTGGAGGGCGCCTCGGTGAGGGCGGCCTGTCCAAGTTCCAGATGGCACGGGGGGCAAATGGCCCGGGGGTGCCGAGGAGTGAGGTGTGACCCTGGTCAGACACCGGGATCCAGCAGGAATCCTGGGTGGGCTGGACTTTCTCACATGGAAGAAAGGGTCAGTTTTACATATTTAATGTGTGCTTGTGGAAAAGAATCATTCATGTTTATGATTAGTTTTGGTATTATATGATATGGAATGAATTTCTAAAAATAGAACCCCAGTCGAGAATCTTGTACAGTTTAAAAGTAAAAATCCTTCTTCTGCAATTGATCAGCATGAATTACTCATCAAGATGAGTCACCCACCTTCACTGTGGGGCAAGAAAGCTTGGGAGTGGGACATCCGTTTTACCTCTTCAGCGTGGAAAGCCACCCAACAGACACAGTTAAGCAAAACTGAATTTTACTGAAGAGACTTTGCATTAAAAAGGGCAACTTTCAGGGTTGTAGATCTTCCCTCCATCATCTCAGATGCTTGGGCATCTGACGGTAGAGGGTCAATACACAGATATAGCTTCTTGCTACCAATAAGTTGACATTAGTACAACACGCATGTCCCAACATCTTTCTGTTTCTCAAGGACAGCTCTTTTCCTTGACAGATTTCCAGAATAATTCTAAAGACAAATGGAATGGGCCTTGCCCACACTCTAGTCCATAAACTTAAAAGGACAGAGCCTGGTACCAGATCAAGGTGAACATTGGAAATGGAGTTTTCAGGTACCTGGCATTCTGGGAAGTGGAAACCTCGTGGCTGGGGGCATAGACTGGGGTTCTTAAATGGTGCATCCAGGGAAATGATGTTATAAGAGCAGATTCTCAGAAAGCATTTTTCTAAAACATTAACTGCTGAGCTTTCTTCCAACTCCCAGGGATTTACCAAAGATCCAGTGAAGGGGCATCGGCAATGAGAATGTCATGGAGATAAACCCCCACCATGTGACAGCAGGACAGGCTTTCAAGATGGGGGTGGCCTGGGGACGTCCTGTCTGACAGGGAGGCTGGATCCCCAATTCTTGTACCCTTGATACTGTATTTGCTCCTGAGAATAACACAGTGAACTAGCAAGTCACCTTTGCTCCCACTGTCCAGAGAGGAAACTGAGGCACTGTCATTTATTCTTGTTGCCTGCCTAGGTACTCAGGGTTCTCCCCAAAGCACTCGGTGAGCAAGGGCTTGTTTTCCTAACTTAATTGCTTGAAACGATCCTTAATGGCCACCGAGTCTTCATTCTACAGACTATAAGTCTGTAATGATAATGAAAATAATGACTTTTGTTGGCTTTTCAGCCTCAATTGTTGTCACACACGGTCCCTTGGCGTGAACAGCTAAAAGGTGAACAAACTCCAGGTGGGAGAGGAACCTTCGACCCTTGGGGGAGCTCTAGCTTCACACGCTGTGGGGGAGGCAACGTTCTCACACCGGGGGCATCCTGGGCCATTGTATGGAATCCGCCACCTTGAGTCACACTTGTAACTCACCTTCTTTCTCCATCATCAACCTTCACCGAGGGTCCCCTTGTCTCAGGCTCTCCTTAGGTACTCAGGGTCCATTAATGAGCAGCATAGATATAGGTCCCTGCCCTTGGGGAGGCACCTTCTAGGGCAGAGAAGACAATAAACAATAACACAGCCGAATGGTACATCATAAAGTAGAGTTTCAGTGGTAAGAACTGATAAAGGTAGAAGCAGGAGCGTTGGCCAAGGGCATTGCCCGTGTGCGCGTGGAGGGGTGTCGGTGGGGTTGGCCCAGGAAGGCCTAGGGAAGCAGTCAGAGGCAGCCGGTGTGAGCTTAGGGCTTGGGCTGTGCTCATGGAATTCCTCCTTTCTCAGTCTCGGCTTTAGCCCTTTTTAATAATAAGCTCATGAATAAATTCCTTAACCTCTCTGTTTCTTCATCAGTGAAGCGAGGCTGATAGATAGTGCCTTCCTAACAGAGCTGCCTAGAGGGTTCATTGAGAAAGGCACCTGGCACCCACTGGGTGCTCATTAAAAGGGTTAGCTCATTATAATGAACACCCCTGTGTTGCAGTTGAGGAGACTGAGACCCAGAGAAAAGGCACAACTTCTCCAAAGAGCAAATGCGGCGGGACCTGGGCTGGAGGGGCAGACATATGCAGGCTTGCGCTGAGTCACAAACTGCGGGGACCACATGTGGAGGTGGCTTGTGTCTCTTGGGTACTGTTTGGAGGAGCCTCTTCTGCTGGCCTCACTTCTGCTCCAAGGCAGAGGCACGTCCAGGGCTCTGCTCTCGTAGGCACCAGGTAGGATCCGAGGAATCGTGTGTGATCAGTGGCCTGGGAAGCTGCAGCTCTGGGGCGAGGCAGAGTAATCCTTTGTGCTCGTGCCTGGCCTTGCTGAGAAGAGAGGACAGCTGCTCGCTGATGAGCATGCACACGACCTTATATATTATTGAAGACACATTAAGTCACCCGCTGCATTCTCTTTCTTGGGCCACATGATCCCAGAGCTCTGAGAGCCCATAGGGCTCCCTTTTCCACCCTCTTATTCTGTCATTCTTAGAGGGGCAGGCACCAGGCAGAGGACTGTTTTGGGGGAGAAGGGCAGAAAGAGGGGAGAGGGAATGGCTCCTTTCAAGATTCTCCCAGTGTCCTGACTTGAGGCTACAGTGCGGTACAGGCCTGGGATCCCCTTGACGCTTGATGACAGTCACTCCTCTTTTCATATCCCTCTGCCATGAGCACTGCCTGCCTGCTAGGATCCCTCTACACATGAAAAAGGATGGTGAGTAGTTCACTCATTTCTATACTTTATTCGTTCACCTACTTTCCTGATGATGTCTTACACTCTGGGCTCTGTTGCAGGCCTGGGAGGAACAGAGCAGAACAGAACAGAGCAGAGCAGGAGAGTAGCGAGCACAGGGTACCACAGAACCACAGAAAGGGACAGTCGGCTTTGCCCATGAGGGGAGGGTGGTCCGAGGAGGCCATAGAGAGGAGGCAAAGCATGAGCTGAGAAAGAATTAGCCGAAGAGAGAAAGCAAGGGAGACAGAGAGTATGAGTAAAGACTGCATGGTGAGCCGAGTCGGGGCACAGTGTGTGAAAGAGAGGTCCTGAGGCGGACCAGAGGCAGGCACCGGATACGAGGAGTGCTGGAGAAACAGTAGGCAGATTGGGTTCTATTCTGAAGCCAACAGGGAACCACTGAAGGGTTATAGGAGGAAAGGGACAATATAGGGTTTGTATTTGGCAGAGATACAAACTGCTTGGCTCCATGGGGATAACAGAGCAGAGGGGACAAGAACAGAGGAAGAAAAGTCAGGTAAAATACTTTTGCAAAGCTCAAGAAAAATATAATGGTAACCTGAACCAAAATAATGACAGTTTGGATAAAAAAAATGGGTTTGGTTACAGGGAAATTTGCCCCAGTCTCCGTAGGCCTTCACCTTGTATCGGTCAGCTTAGGTTAATGCAGAGTAACAAATAATCCCGAAACCACAGTGTTCATGGCAACAAAGGTTCATTTGTAGTTCAGTTATGTTCAGCACAGGAATCCCAGGGATTCTGTGGCTCTGCAACACGCCCTCTTCATCTGGGGCACACGGGTCTTGTAGAAGAAGGGAAAGAAGAGCAGAGCCATACACGGGGTCCAGAAACTTCCATGCAGAATCAGCACACATTTTTTATTTTTTTTTTCTCCAAAGCAAGCCACATGACCAGGGCTGGCATCACTGTGGTAGGAAGGATTCCAGGAGGAGTCTCCTGTTAGAAGTCGGAGCATGATTTCACACTGATATAATTTATCACCATCTGCCCCATGGTCACAACTATTCTCCTTCCTCCCTTACACTAGCAAAACTTCCTCGACCTTTCTCAAAGAGAAATAACCCAAAGTCTCAGCCAACCTCTGTGCTGAACTCAACATCCAGGATCTCACATTTGTCAATATTTCAAGTCTGAAGAGACCTCTTCCTGTATTTAAGTACAAGTTAGCTATGAACCCAACATCACACCCAGTGCGATGTGTTAAGGGAGAGAGAGGGAGAGCATGAGAGGGAACATTAAGAAGCACCCAGTACATCAGTCCCTACCATTCTGAACCCCTCTAGACAGATATGGCAAGAATTCCCTCAAAGTGGGGAATGGCCTTGATTGGCCCCAGGTTCTCCTGCCTGGGAGGACCCCCCAGTCCAATGTTCTCTGCTCTTGGAGGGCAAGAGATAGATGCCGGTGTGGTGACACAGGTGTGCAATGAGGAGTTCAATTTTAGTAGCGTCTTGATTCAGGATATTCTCAATGAGTTAGGTTGTTTATGCGAGTGGTGTGTGTATGTGTGTGTGTGTGTGTGTGTTTTCAGTGTATTTAAATTAGCAAGTTGAAACTACTTGCAAGGTTAGAGATGACTCTCCAACTCTGATGCCTTTTTCTCCTACATGATATTGCATTTTCATGGCTCTAGCTTTTCCTTTGGACATTCACATGACTTGAGGTTCCACCAGGCCCTACAAATGGGTGCTGATAGAGACAGGATATTGGGAATGTTAAACCAGTTTGAGAAAAGAAGAAAATTCAGGATGACCCTTGAAAGACGTTGGGCCAGACTGCTCCTCTCCTGAGCTGCCACATCCCTCTTCTCTGCAGTAAGGCCAGATGTCCCCAGCTCATCTCTCTCAGGTAATATTTGCCACGAGCAGACTTCTATACCAAAGAGAGTAGATGTTCTCCCAGTTCCTACCACCCCTCTGGGCATCTGTGAACAGCAGGGATGCACCAACTATTCAGTGACCTCTTCAGAGGCTCGATGGGAAGTTTAGCCACAACTTCCAATAGGAAAGAGCACCCCCTGATCCATCTCTTCCCAAATGTATATTTGAGGCCACACAGGCCTAACTCTGCCCCTATTAAAAGTCTTAACTTGTTAGTTTTATCATCTTCTATCAAAGAGAGGAGAAACATTTATGATCTGATACAGACAGGATGGCTATCAACTTGTTCCACTAGACACCACAGCCCCCTTGCATTTAGACAGGGCCATGTGGCTCCTTCGGGACATGGGTAGAAGTGACATTTGGGGCCCTGGCCAGGCAGCTCAGTTAGAGCTTTGTCCCGATAAGCCAAGGTTGCAGGTCCGACCTCTGGTCACAGCACATACAAGCAGCAACCAATAAATGCATAAATAAATGGAACAACAAACCCATGTTTCTCTCTCTCTCTCTCTCTCTCCCCCTTCTTCTCTCTCTAAAATCAATAAATAAATTTTAAAAAAGAATTATCATTTGCTACTTCTGGAAAAAAATGGAGACGACTCCATGTGCAACCCCCCAGAACCTCTTTTCTTATCATCGTAAACCAGATCTACTCTGTTCAGATGAAACAGCTACAAGAGGGTGGCATCTCTGTAAGCCCAGAGCCCCAGATGGAACCACACTGAGCTGCACAAGACATAATCGTTGGCATTACGTTCAGCCATCAAGGTCTGGGGGTGCTGGCTACTGCAGCATGGACCGGGCTTTCCTGACTGGCACACGGAGAGTCAAGAGTTCTTCTTGGGCCCAGGAGGGGGAATGGGATCAATGTTCTTTCAAAACAGCATTCCAAGGTTACTTTGGTATAAAATCTTTCTATGGAGTAAAGAGGGTGTGAGATCGTGGGAAGGGGATTGATTGGTCAAAATCACACAGCACTTCGGAGAAAGACTAGGCCCTGACCTGTGCTCAGGCCCCTGTCCCACTGCAGTTTAAACGAGTGCTGTTTTTTGGTATCGATAGCACCGGTCACATGCTCGTATCACATTCAATATTCAAATTACGCAAAACAGTTCCAACACCAGCCACTCTGTCCCAATTAAAATTGAATTATTTGCAATGCCACATATTTATACAATCATCTCTTCTGCATAGACGTCACCGTGTGCCTAGACCTCGGGGGGAAATCATGTATTGTCCGAACAAAACAGACGCAGCAGGGGGAGGGGTGGGTCCGGGGAGCTGGGGGTAGAGTCTCCATTAGGCAGGCAGTTAATTTAAAGTTTAAAAAAATGGCTTTTCAGCAGCCGATACATGGCAGATTTAACAACCTGACATCCTTTCCTCTCCCTGCCTAGACGCTCCGCTCAACTTTGACTGGACCTGTTGCCGATGATGTGACTGCCAAGGCGGGCACCCTCTGGCACTATTTAAAACAGCAAATCCCTAATCCCCGCTTAATTTTACAAACTGTCAAAACGGCTCTAAATATCTCCTCTGTTTGCATTTTCACCTCGGGACAGGAGTCCAGAGGTACCGATCGGGTGTACGACAGTGGACTGCAGGCAATTTTCATCTCCTAATGCCCGGAGCACGAGAGGCGGAATTTGCAACAATCACCAGATGATCTCCCAAGATTGCTCTGTTGTACCTGCGAAACGGTTCTGCAGGAAAATGCAAAAGATATGGGCAAGTTATTGACGGGAGGCAGGAGATGATTACTCTCCCTAATCCCTGATGGAAACACACACATGCACACACGCACGCACACACGCACAAGCTTGCACCAAGACAAATGTCGGTAATTTCTGTTGATGCTGTTTGGAATCTGCAATAGCAGAACCTTGCTTGGGAGTCAGCGATGGCCCCCCGGCCTTGCAGGCAGCTCACCTCCAGTGGGCCCAGACAGGGTGGCAGGTCAGAGAGTGAGGCCCCCGTGAAACGGGTGGAATCAAGAGGTGCAGGTATGTCCCTGGTGCATCACCTGGCTCCTGGTACCGGGCAGGGGCTCCAGACATGTTTGTGTGCCTTTCGTTTCTGCCTCGCTGCTGGGGACAAGCAGCCTGGGGATGTGCAAAGAACCCTGGTGTCACCCCAGCTCGCTTCCCGATGACTATGACTTTGAGCTAAAGGCCCCTGTCGCTCTCCAGGCTTCTGTCTCTGCACCTGACAATTGGGGTGCAGGACACTCGGCTGGCGGGGGCCACACGAACACCATCAACACATAGAGCAGACGGGGCTGAGCCCTTCTCTGCCCAGAGCTGGAACTGAGTTTGTCGCAGGCCACCTGCGCTTCCTCTAACCCTCTCTATCCCATGCGGTCGGTGTCAGAAACCGGGGTGTGGGGGGGTGGGCTGTCCTCAGCTCTGTCCCATCTGTCTCTGATTTGAGGGAAAGGAGGAAAGATTGGGAATAACAACAGGCAAAGGAAGGTGATGTATCTGGGAGGGCCTCATCCCCCCTCCCAAAAACAAAGCCTGTGGTTTTAAAGGTGCTTAAATAATCACTCAGGCAAAAGACCATTCGCTGTAAAACAATTGTGCCCCTCGAAGTTCTAAGAGTGCAAGCTCTACCTGATAGAATATTCTGGAACACCGAGCAAGGGTTCCTTAGAAACCCTGCTTCTCCTGGTTCCCTGGCTAAAGGGACCAGCATGTACGGTCTCCTCTACTCCGACTCTTGAGGACATCAGGAATTTTTTCAAGTGGATTCTTCAGGGTTGATAGAGGAGAAAAGTTAGAATTGAACACGCTCAGACTTTGCTTTATGCAACGTCCAAGCCTTGCTGGTCTCCTGTACTTTGTTCCTTTGCCTCACAGAAAAAGCCAGTCCATTTCTAGTTCTGATGAGCAAATGGGTCCGACCAGTCCCCCTGGGGTTGTCACTGGGCAGAAGGCAGACAGGGTGCCAGGACCCACAGCCGCAGGTCCCCTGAAGGAAGCCCTGGGTGTGTGAGTCCCAATGACTCAGGAAGTCGTACACGTGGCTGCTGTTGTTTAGGGTGCTGTCTGCAAAACTTAAATATCTTTTAAATGTAAATATGTGAAATCTTTGGGTCCTTTTATCAGATTCTCCTAAGAAGGGATTTTGATGTGAAATCTTACCAAGTATAAGCTAAAATTGACCCCAGGCAATCAGAAGGTGAGAGTGTTCTGCAGAATAAATCTTACACATTATTTTTTGAGAAAACTCTGAAATTGATAAATTGCTAGGCTAATTCTCTTATGATGAACTTCCATAGAAGGGGGGAAATTTTACCATGTGCCCATGGCAGGGCTATGCCTTTAAAAGCTAGACAAAGCCTAGGAAGATGCCTTAAACTTGCTTAAAACATTAGTTTACAAAGTGTTTTCAATACACTGTACATCACACTTCTAGTGTGGTTTAATATTGCTTTGTGGACTAACAAAATATTTTCAATAACAATAGTATTTCATGTTTACTGATATTAATACCATTTTACACACATTAAAGTAATAAATGAGGAGGGGACCGCCGTAAAGCACACACCATGTAAGTGATTGATAAGACCTCGCTCTCTTCTTCATAGCAATGCCCGAGGTTGGTTTTATCATGTGATAGATTGGGAATGCAAAGCTCAGATCAATAAAGCCCTTGCTTGACCCAGGTCTCATAAGTAACTGGTGAATGACAGAGGCGGGCACAAAATCAAGCTCTCCGATGTCAACTGAAACAATTTTTATAGGGAATATATTAGCCAGGTTTCAATAAATACATGCCACTGGCAAATTGTGTAACCCTCTCTCGTAGGCCTCACCATTTGTAGAAACTGCCAGTTACTCAAGACAGTGAACCCCCGCTTTGATGTGCGAACACTCATTCGGTACAAGGAAGGCCACTGCCCGGTGGGAGACGCAGAGGGGGCCCATCGAAAACCAAACAGGCTGGAAAGTGCGTGAACAGGGGCTCTCGTCAGGGAAAGCAAAGCCCTTCCCTTCGAAGAAGGCAGGTGTACATCACCGCCCGGAGGCCCGCGTGCGAGTTTTCACAGCAGAGAGCCTGGCTGAGCATATGGGCCCACCGATCATGAAACATTGATTGTGGATTGAAACTGGGAAGCAGGTTCCACGGCTCGTGGGTTAGTTTTGTGGGTGGGAAGCGTTAAGTAAGTAACAGAAGCCACGTTAACAGCCATCCCCTCCTCTCCGTTGTTAGCAGGGTGGTACTCACCCAGTTCACACATCCTCGGGTGTATGAATTATTAATCAAAAGAGCTAAAAGTCAATCCAATCCGGTTAGGTACTGGAGTTCGTGTGGCTTCCAAACATTTAAATAATGAATGGTTCCATCCAGAGCCCCCGAGGATGTCAAGCAAAGAGGGGGCCTGCAATGGAAAGCCCACTGGGTAACAAAAGCAACAGGGTAAAAAAAAAAGTGGTGGTTTTTAATAATAATCACAACTCCAACCTGCTGAATCATCAGGGCCACTCTCGAAAGATGGTTTCAGAATGGGAGAGGAGGGGTGTCTTGGAAAAGGGGCTTCATGGGATTGAATGTTGCAGGAAAAGTGACAGAGAATATGAATACATCCATACATGGACATTATATTGTGAAAAACACATGCTTTGCTATTTGTAATTTTTCAAAACAAAGTTGTACTTTGGATCATTCCTGATATGGAAGGAATTCTCTGATGGACATCTCTTCATGAATGGAAACTTGTAGAAAAATACTACAGAATAAAAATTAGAAGAAATCCACGGCCAGATTATCAAGAACAGTGGGACTCCATACCCACGGGGAGGTGTTCGGTGGATAATCACAGAAAGAAATGACCGACTCAGAGATAACTACTTGTATCAGAGTGGAAACATGATAGAAAACTGCAGACTCTCGGAGGAAAATGTGTGAGAAGGAGAAATAATATTACCAGGCACACGCTTGTGACAAAAGGTCGCTTGGTGAAGGTGCGCTGAGACGCAATCCACGCAAATGCTTTGCAGTGCTCCCATGTTTCAGGTAAGTCTGTTGAGCCACTTTTGACTCTAGTTGGGAGCAATTTTGAAGTTGAGGACCAGGGTGGCTGAGGCTTGGTCAGTCACTAAATGTCCACTTTACTGCATGTTAGCACCTCATTCATTCTGAAATGTCCATGCACTCTGACATTCCATTCATACTAAAAGGGCCAAGTCCCTCCAAAGGTACAAGCGAGCAGTGCTATGAATCATTGGCTATGTGCAAGATAGAATCACATGTATTGGACTAAGTGGTGGGGGCTGTTCTTGGGGAAGACTCTATACAATGAGCAATAGGAAACAAATGTGCCTTTATTAGACCAAACTTTGCCCTGAACCCCCTTGAGTAGCTGTTCAGTAAAATGCACTCAAACATGAATAGCTACTAGGAAGCCCAAAGGCCTGTTATTCTTTCCTTTTCCCTAAGCTAGGGTTGCCATATAAAATACAAATCACCCTCTTGCATTTAAATTTCAGATGAGCAACATATCTTTAAGTAGAATTGTGCCTGAAAAATTGTATGAAACATGCTAAGGAAAAAAGATTCCTTGTTTTTCTGAAATTCTAATTTAAATGGGTGTCCTGTATTTTTATGTGCAACTCCACCTTAAGCCCAAACTCAAGCCTCAAGACAGCATTATCTCCTAAAGTTGTTTCAAACGGACAAGTAGTTAATGAGATTGCCGTATATGAATCCCTTAGATCTGAATACATGCTCCCACTGCATTCCCTCTCCTCCAGCTGCCTCCTTCCTTTCCTTTCCTCCAGGTTTATTGAGCAGATGTGTCTGGATCTGGTTACTTGTGCTGCTTGTGAGGGTATAAAACTGAATCAGACCCAGTAGTTTTCCTGAGAAAGCTCCTAGTCCACTGAAAGAGAAAGATATGTGTATAGCATTAGTTAAGAAGAAAAACTTTAATAGAGTTCATATCCATCCATCCACCCATCCATTCATCCATCCATCCATCCATCCACCCATCCACCATCCACCCATCCATCCACCCATCCATTCATCCATCCATCCATCCATCCATCCATCCATCCATCCATCCACCCATCCACCACCCACCCATCCATCCACCCATCCATTCATCCATCCATCCACCCACCTACCCACCCATCCACCATCCATCCATTCATCCATCCATCCATCCATCCATCCATCCATCCATCCATCATCCATCCACCCACCTAACCATCCATCCATTCATCTATCATCCATCCATACATACATTCATCTATCCATTCATCCATCAACCCACCTAACCATCCATCCATTCATCTATCTACCATCCATCCATCCATCCGTTCATCCAACCACCCCCCTAACCACCCATCCATTCATCCATCCACCCACCTAACCATCCATCCACCCATCCATCTATCCACCCACCAATCTATTTATCCCTCCATCATCCATCTATTCCTTTCATCGCCCCTCCATTTATCCATTTTTAAATACATCCATCATCACCCATCTAAATATGAATCATGGGACAACTTATTGATTGAGCTTCAAAAAGAAATATTGACACATTGTTATATCTTTATATCTTCAAAGCAGATATATCTTTAAAACAAATATCCCATTTTATGGATGATAAAGCCGAGTCTAGAAAAGTTGCTCAGCCCTACAAAGCTAATAGGCAGGAGGTTTGGGGTAAAAATCTCAATCCTGACCCTCAAAATACACCCCATTTGCTGCATAACAAGAGACAGAGCTAAATATGCAGGTCTCTCCTTCTGCATTTTTTTCTTCCTTTCTTTCTCACAGAACCTCTACCCCTCATGTGCCAACATCACACATTTCTCTGCCTTGACATCTGTGGCCTTGGGCCCTGTGACTCCTGTCACCTGCACGGTGCCGGGGCTGCCTCCTTCCCCTCCCCCGCCTTCCTGGCCCTGGGCCTCTGACCGCAGCAGGCTGAGCTTCTGGCCTCTGCTCACAGGTTCTCAGGGGCACTTCCTCCTGCCGCTGCTCTGGCACCTTGTTTATCTCTCAAGGATAGTGACAGAGATCGTATCTGCGCAGCGTTATCTGTCTGGGCACAGATGTCTGCCTCAGTGCCACTGTGGCGTCTCCCTGCTGGGCCTCACCTTAGGTCTTCGTCTTCCTCCCCCGAGCCCCTCCTTCCATTTGGCAGAAGATTCGCTGCCATAGAGCAGGACAGAGCAGGCCTTGCCCAGCCCCCCCAGGAGCATGAAAGTGCCCAGGAAGAAGGCCCTTCCTGGTCTTCCCACACTCTTTAGATTCTGGTGGCTACTGGGCCAGGAAGCAAGAAGGGGTCAAAGGGTAGCAGGTCATTGAAGGAGGGGACAGAAAAGCGAGATGGCTCACACCTGACCGGATCCCAGTGCCCGGCGTGGGGCCCCCTTGGAGAGAGAGCCTTGGAAGGGGCTGTCTGTGGGGATGGACAGACCTCTCCCATCGCCAAGCTGTCCATCTGGTAGCCGTCAACCACACGTGGGTATCGAGCACTCGAAATGCGACCAGTGCAACGTGGAGAAGGCATTTTTAACTTTATTTAATTCATTTCAGATAAAATTGAAATAACCACATGTGGCTGGGAGTTACCAGATTTGATGGCACAGTTTTCAGAACCTGCTACAGACGCCCACCTGGACGGGCCCCCTCTGGGCAGGCCGCCCGCGCCTTTCTGAGCCTGCCGATGCCACGAGGCGTCGCGGCTGCTTCGGTCTTGTTTCAGTAGCTCAGCTGCCCGATCTTCAAAGGGTGATCTTTGCCTTCCCTCCTTCAAAGTCTGTTGAGAGATTTAAGCAAATGATTGATAGTAACAAGGATACTTAATGAAATAATTGAACATAGCAGCTTTCAGCCTTCAAATAAGCATTATAAGCGTTGCCACTTTGTCAGGACTCTGCTCTGTGTCCCATGGGCACGTTTCTCCCCTGGAGTCCCCACGGTGACTGTTGAACACATTTGCACGCAACTCCAAACACATGCCACTCATCACTGTCAAGGGCGTGGGAACGCTCATCACCATTTCTGACCACACCTGAGGATGTAAGTGGAGCAGCCTGGGTGTTTGAACAACCCGAGTTTTACTTCCACAGATTCATTGACTCTGGGCAGGTTCCCTCCCCTCCTGGCCTCTGCTTCCTGACTGATGGAATCCAGTCGTGAGGGTCGTGGCATTGGCTGGCAGTAATGATGACAGAGGGCCCAAGGCACCCGCTCAAGGTCGGTCCCAGCCTTTCCCCCTGGAAAACAACTGTTGATTTGGACGAAACCTTGGGGAGGAATGTAGCTTCCAATGCCCCAGGAAGGGCGCCTGGGAACGTCACAGAAGCAGGTTCTGTGGGTCTGACCGCGGCTCTCCTCGAGTGCGGGACTTCAGCTTCTTCCAAACCCTCGTCAAGGTCCCTGACGCTTCTAGACTGAGATTAATCATCGCAGCTCCTTTATTTACGTGCAGCCCAGCAGTTTCCGGCTTTTAGGAAAAGAGGCTTTTACAATCATATTAAAAAGACCTCAAAAGCTTTCCTAGACATCAAACAGCCCTTAAAATAATGTTTTGATGATTTAATTGTAAATAAATCAGGAACATGTGGATTAAATTTCAATCAAAATATACACGGCTTTTTCAAATCGGGGAATAGGGTCTTGGCCTAATACACGTGGGATTTTACCGCACTCGGAGCCTGTGAGGAAAGCTTTGTGGCACAGGACAGGGCTTAATGGCGTGGGGCAGACCCTGACCGGCTTCCTTTGTCGACAGCGTAGGGGATTTTAGGCAGGGAGGGAGCTTTAGGCTTTCACATGATCTGATTTCCAACGGCCTTGACGCCCTGTCTACCAGGCAGCCTCAGGCCCCGGCGGCCCTGGCCCAACAAAGCAGAGGAAGGGGGCACCGCCATCCGCCTCGGCCCCAGAGCAAAGAAAGGGGACTTTGGGGACAATTTGGTTCCTTCAAGCTTATAGTGAGGAGATGGAGGTCTGGCCATGGGCACCAGCAGCAGAGTGACTAACCCGATCCCCAGGCCACTGCTGCAGGTGGCGGGCAGAGCGAGGCCGGGCTGGGCCCGGAGATGACCTGCGAATTATTTCTCACACACACACTTCCACACTTTCACTCAAGCACAGACACCCGCATGCACAGACACCCCCCGCACGCCCCACACAGACCCCCCACAGACAGACACCCCCCCCCCCACATCCGCACACCCGCGGGCACACTGGCCCAGAGGAGGAAGTAGCTTTGGGCCTGACCCACTGCCTGTGTCCTCTGATCTCAGGTCCTTCCTTTCATTCTGTAAATGAATTCAAGTCCTCGAGTAGAATGGGCATAAGACTCCTCCCTCTCCTCCACTTACCTCCTCTCCTCTCCTCTCCTCTCCTCTCCTCTCCTCTCCTCTCCTCTCCTCTCCTCTCCTCTCCTCTCCTCTCCTCTCCTCTCCTCTCCCCTCCCCTCCCCTCCCCTCCCCTCCCCTCCCCTCCCCTCCCCTCCCCTCCCCTCCCCTCCCCCTCCGTCTCCCTCCCTCCCCCTCTCCCTCTCCCTCCCTCTCCCTCCCTCTCCCTCTCCCTCCCCCTCCCTCCCTCCCCCTCCCCCTCCCTCCCCCTCCCTCCCCCTCTCTCCCCCTCCCTCCCCCTCCCTCCCCCTCTCTCCCCCTCCCTCCCCCTCTCTCCCCCTCCCTCCCTCTCTCCCCCTCCCTCCCTCTCTCCCCCTCCCTCCCTCCCTCCCTCTCCCTCCCCCTCTCCCTCCCCCTCCCTCTCCCTCCCCCTCTCCCTCCCTCTCCCTCTCCCTCCCCCTCCCTCCCTCCCCCTCCCTCCCCCTCCCTCCCCCTCCCTCCCCCTCCCTCCCTCTCTCTCCCTCCCTTCCTCTCTCCCCCTCCCTCTCCCTCTCCCTCCCTCTCCCTCTCCCTCTCCCTCCCTCTCCCTCTCCCTCCCTCTCCCTCTCCCTCTCCCTCTCCCTCTCCCTCTCCCTCTCCCTCTCCCTCTCCCTCTCCCTCTCCCTCTCCCTCTCCCTCTCCCTCTCCCTCCCTCTCCCTCTCCCTCCCTCTCCCTCTCCCTCTCCCTCTCCCTCCCTCTCCCTCTCCCTCCCTCTCCCTCTCCCTCTCCCTCCCTCTCCCTCTTCCTCTTCCTCTCCCTCCCTCTCCCTCTCCCTCTCCCTCCCCCTCCCTCTCCCTCTCCCTCCCTCTCCCTCTCCCTCTCCCTCCCCCTCCCTCTCCCTCTCCCTCTCCCTCTCCCTCTCCCTCTCCCTCTCCCTCTCCCTCCCTCTCCCTCTCCCTCTCCCTCTCCCTCTCCCTCTCCCTCTCCCTCCCTCTCCCTCCCTCTCCCTCTCTCCCCCCTCTCTCCCCCTCCCTCCCTCTCCCCCTCCCTCCCCCTCCCCCTTCACTGCTGCCTGCCTGTCTGTCTGTCTCCGCTGCGCTCAGATTCATCCTGCGTCCTGGATCAATCCCAGTGTCCTGTCGTTCCCTGGGAAAGCCAAGGCTCCTGCCCCTTGTCACCCCCACTGCTTGACAGGCGGCCCCTCCCGCGTTGATCGCTCCCGTGTGGGAGACGGGCGCCCCCGCACCCTGGGGCCCGAGGACAGGCCGCCAGCAGCGGCTCCCGCTGACCTTCTGGGAGAGGCGGGCCCACGGAGGCAGCGCCCCTGGTGACCAGCCTCGGGCCGCAGGACGGTCCCAGCTGCGGCCCCACGTGCTCTGCCCACACGTCGCTGGGCGGCTGGAAGTGCACAGGCCAGGCAGGCCTAAGGGAGGGGTGATGGCCCGGTGCCTGCGTTTCCAGTTGGGTGGCTGTCAGGGAAAGGGACCCTCCCGGGACCTTACGGTCTTTGTACCCTGAAGGGGAGTTTTGGAAAACTTGCCCAGGGGTTCATTCGATGGGCAAATAAAACTGGCAGGAAGGGCTGCCTGTCCCCTGCCGCCACCCCTGGGGTTGGTGCGGCGCCCCAGCTGTAGGGCTAACCTCGGCCGCCCCGTGGCAGGCTCCTCCGTGTGGGCGCCACCCTGCAGCGCCGACGGGGCCTCCGGGTTTGGCCCAGGCCTCAGCGGCTGGGAGCGCCCAGGGGAAGCCCCGGGGGTGACAGGTGGGAGCCTCAGCTGCGGGAGCCCAGCCCACCGAGCAGCCGAGAAGCCCGGCTCCGCACAGCACAGAGGGGCAGTGGCCACAGGGTGAAGGTGACAATGACAGGGCCACGGGGTGCCTGCGCTCACTAGCCCAGAGCTCCGTGCCAAGTGCGTTTCCTGCTTCGTGTCTCTCCCCAGACAATCCTGTGCCCGAGGCTTCCTCGAGCCCATTTCTCAGATGAGGAAACTGAGTCTCTGTGGGGGTCACTGACTCACTGAAGGACACAAATAAGACACAGTGGATGTTGGACACTAAGAACCAGAGTCCTTCCCATCATCCAGCAAGTTTCCCCCTGGCCGGAGCGGCTCAGCTGGTTGAAATTTGTCCCACGCACTGAAGGTCGCCGGTTCGATTCCGGCCCGGGCACATACCAAGGTTCCGGGTTCGATCCCTGGTTGGAGTGGGTAGAGGAGGAGCCTAATGATGTTTCTTTCTCACATCGATGTTTCTCTCCCCCTCTCCCTTCCTCTCTCTCTAAAAATCAATAAAAACATATTTAAAAAAAAGAAAGTTGCTTGTTATAAGGTTCAGAAGAGGTAACATATACCCAAACGATGACCCCTCTACAGATCTGTTCAAAGATTTTTATATGATGATTAATGATTAGCATTAACACTAAAATATTAATATTAATTCTATAACTAATTAGTGGCGGTACTCTTTATTACTGCTGACGACTCTGACCCGGGCAGATCTCAGCCAATCCAGGCCTTCACCCCAGGTTCCCTAGTGGAGGTCTGCTGAGGTTCGGGGAGGCGTGCTGACGCAGCTCTTATTTACCTCGAGCCCCATGTTCTATAGGATTGAGGTGCTGACTTTCACATCATGTTATTTTTACATGTGCCCATATATCGCTCGTCGAGGACATCGCCAGGTCACTCTGCTGGCCCTGGCCTCCTCCTGGGAATGAGCCATCCTCTCAGGGCCGTCCCATGCCCGACATTTCTGAGAAGCCCCCCGAGGGCAACACCACGCCTCCCTCCCTGGAAGTCAGTGGTTTCATCACTGGCCGTCCTCACTGGACTTGTTGGGGACACGGCCTCTGTCACTGCCGTCCCCACAGCCGTATCAAATCCCCAGTCGGGCGGAGAATGTCGGAAGGGGAGACGCAACATGGGCCCCAATTCCTGATTCGGCCGTGTTCCAGCTTGGGGACGTCGGACAGGCCCGGGGGGCTTTCTCATCCGCCCCATGGGCGTCAGGATCTCCATGCGACACTGAAGACACGCTGCCTGGGCGGTGTCTACGCAGCCCTGGCTCTAACAGGGTGGGGGCTCCTCGCCCAGGTGCAGACTCTGCCCACGGGGCACAAGGAGGATGTCCCTCCGCGTGGGACAGACAGGAGCGGCGTGGACGTGGTTGAGCCGACGTGGCTCCTGCTCTCGGCCCTGCGCACACAGCGGGGCAGAACAGGGCGTGGTTCAGAATGTTCCAGAGCCTGGCTTTTCTCATCCCCAGAGAGAATGGCACCTGCCCCTTAGGATCCTGGAGAGAACCAACTGAGCCGCTGCTGCCTCCAAGACCTAGTACCTTCAGGGAGACAAAAGCTGTTTAAAAAAAGGATTATTTTCCCTCGTCCTTCCCGGCGCTAAAGTTTCAACAGGGGCGATGCTTCTGCAGGCGGGGAGAAAGGTTCAGAGCCACGGCCGCAGACACTGAGGACACGCCCTGGCCGTCGGCGCTGCACTCAGGTACTCGCGGGTGAGTGGGTGCGAGTCTCAGCATCCCTCCCGCTTTGAAGGTCGCCTTCTGAAGAGGGAACCGAAATCCAATAGCCTTCCCCCCGTGTCTGCAAGAATGAGCTGCTTCCTCCCCCAAACTCTCCCTTCAGGTCCAGGCCGAGGCTTCAGCTGCGAGCTCTCTAAGGAAGAGCACTGGTGAGGTAACTCTGTGTCTGGGGGGCCCAGGCAGGCATGGCAAAGGGCAGAGACCCGAGCACCCCCACTCCACTCCCCCCATCCCACCCCCCACTGCCTCTTCCCTTCTCGTTTCTGCAACTTTGCTTCCGTGGCTCCTCCGGCCTGAGGGCCACTGTTCTCTTGAGGGCACTGGTTTACATCTCTGTCCTTCGAGCAGTGTCCCTCGCTGTCCCTCCCCAAATCTCCAAGCCATCTCTCCCCGGTGTCTCCCCATGCCCAGCCTCCTGCACGACACCCCGGATTTAGTGCCTTGGAGCTTCCGACCTCTCTCCACGGTCCCCAGACCCCTCCCGAGGCCTGCAGGTGTCTCCTCCGTGGTTAAGACAAGGCAGCTTGATTCAGGGTTTTTTCCGCCGCTAAATGGCCCTGTCTCAGCTCTGCTGGTATTGACCCGAGCCAGCCACAGCCCGTCTCAGGGATTCACCCCTAAATGCCTGCATCTCACCTCCCCACGCTCTCTGACCTCTGACCTCTGGCTCTGAACCTAAGCTCCTTGCCACTCACCCCAGGCAGCCATGGGTGGTTTGGGCCTCTAGGAGCCACTCTCCACCCCGAAACCTCTGCTTGAACTGGATCAGCCCTCATCCAGCTGGCCTGCAGTGAGTCGGACGCATCCCCATCTCCCTCCTGGCTCCTCGGGGTGCAGAGGGTGGGGTGAGCCCTCCTCGCTGTGGGGCACGGCCTCCGCATGTGATCAGCTCCTCTCTGGACCACAGTTCTCTCACTTGGAAAATGATGCTTGTAAGGCCCTCCTGCTACCATGATGCCTTTTTCAACGATTAAATACTTTGGGGTATTTTTCCTGTGAGTAACCTCAGATAAGTGTAAGACCCCAAGTCTCCCTAAAGTCAACCTGGTGGGACCTCTAGAAACTAATCCTTAAGGATCTATGCAAAGTTATTTTTCCTTCAATCGACAGCCTGGATAAAGACAAAGATGATCCCATCAGATGTGCACACACCCGGAGTGGGAGAGAGGCGGGGGATGCGTAAGGTCCTCAAAGAGCTGCTGGGACACTGGACTGAGGAGCTAAATCTGAGCAGATTTTCCTCTTGGAGGAAATGACCGCTGAGCTGAGCCTGAGAGGATATTTTTCTATTGAGAAAATAAAGCCGTTTAGCTGTAACAGAGACACGGGAACCTCCCCTCCTGCCTTTAAAGGCCACGGATCCCAGGCGTGGATGTCACACAGGGTCTTAGGAACAGAAGGAGCCAGGCTTGATCCCGAGCTTACGGCCATGAGGAGTGGTGGGCACTGGGGGAGGCTGCTGCTGGTATCAGGGAGGGACGCTACAGGAGGTGTAGACGGCCACTCGTTCATTGACAAGTCTTCCCATGGGAGCTGCTCTGCCAGGCCCTGAGGAAGCAGCAGTGACTGGGAAGAGTTCATCTCTGCTCCCCCAGTCGTCCCTTCTGGAGGAAGACACATAATAAGACACAGGTAACAGGTGCCTAAACAGGACATAATCGCACACAGGTGAGCGTGTACATATTGTCCATGATCACACACAGGTGAGCTTGTACATATTGTCCATGAGCACACACAGGTGAGCGTGTATATAAATGGTACACAGTGGGATTCAGATAGACAAGTACATGATCACACACAGGCAAACACACACATACATCAGTCAAATTGTTTCATAGGTGGTCAGTGTCGTAAGGTAGGTAATAGGGTAGGAAGTGAATGGACGTGACCAGGGCAGTGAAGATCTACTGTGGATGAGGCACATAATAAGACACAGGTAACAGGTGCCTAAACAGGACATAAACAGTCAGGGAAGTTGTTCCTGAAGAGATGCCACCTGAACTGAGACCAAAGGGCAGGGATGAGCATTCATGCCAGGAGCTCCCCCTTGGACAGCGGAGCCCCAAGTTCACCATCACTAAGCATTGCTAAGGACAAGGTCAATGTGGACAGAGGTCAAGGTGCTTATAGAGGTGATGTGAGATGAAGTCAGAAAGATGGACAAATATTAACTCATGTACTTCCTAAATTTACAGGAAGAGTGGATCTAATAGGTTGCCTGTGATGGGGTGAGCTCCCCATCAATGGAGGAATACAAAGAGAGAATGACCAGAGATCAGGAATGTCCAAGAGCGAGTTTACTATTAGATGTGAGAGACTGAGGAAGGAATTCAAGAGAAATGGCTTAAAGCCCCACCTATCTTTCACATCAAAATATTCACTTTCTTTCCCTGGCCAGTGTGGCTCAGTTGGTTGGGCATAATCTTATGCACTGAAAGGTTGCCAGTTCAATTCCTGATCAGGGCACACGCCCAGGTTGTGGCCTTGATCTCTGGTAGGGGGCAGGGGATTGATGTTTCCCTCTCACATCGACGTTTCTCTCTCTCCCTCTCCCTTCCTCTCTACCTAAAAATCAATTTTAAAAACCTTTAAAAAATATTCACTTCCTGGGCTTGGAGACATCTGCAGTTTCATCTCCTAGCGGAGCTGACCAGACATGCTTGGCCAACATTGACATTCAGCCACCGTGGGAAGGTGCGGCAATGCAGACCTCAGCCGAGGAGAGGCCAGGGACGCGGCGTAGCAGACACCGTGAGCTCACAGGGCCTGTGCCGAGACCCACTGAGGGCTGGACATGGAGAAGCCTGAGATGCTTCCTCGCACTGACTCCTGAAACGGTCGCAAAGAAGGAAGTGAGTAAATTAAAAAGGCTTCGTGTTAGGGCTGCCTTTCTTTTACACTGATGCCAGGATGCCAGGCTCTGAACGCGGTGTGAAAGGGCGTCGTCTCTGACCCACCCCAAGTCCCCCACACCAGGCCGGACCTCCAGTAGGACGCTGGCAGCCACGCCTACTGCTCTCCTGCTGCGATGTCACATTGAGGTGACAGCCGCTCCCAAGATATCCATGTCACCTCGGCTCCAAAACTCTGTAGCTCTGCCCTAGTGAAGTCAGATGGACTTTTATCATTTTTCCCTGTAAAATGCTCAGTTTTCTAGAGAGAAAAAAGCAGAAATTGGTTGAAAGTGTAATCATATTTGGGTGAGGGGGCCTTCATAGTTACTTGAATTAAACATTTCCCCAAGAAAACGCTGCTACCAAGAAAGGGGTCACGGCGGTGAGGACTCGTCTGCCCCTCTGACACTGTGAGTGATGTACAAGCAGATATCTCGGGCTACATCATTCTGATCTCCGTTTTCAGATGCATCTGCACCTGTGCAGAGAATGTTCCATCCGGTACCTGAGCTTCCTTGAGCTGGGCAAGGTCTCCGTGAGGCCTGATTTCTGATCTGCACACCAGGGGGAAAGGGTGGGTGCCTACGTCCGAGAGAGGGTGCAGGGCTGGGGAGGACCACAGGTGCTCTTGGTGGCCCTGCAGGCCCCCTGCCTCAGGTGGCTGCAACCCTCTCTCTTGGTTTCTATGATAGTGTCTGTGTCCACTCGACCTCCATGGAGCCTTCCCTTTCTCCTCTGGTTCTAGAAGGATAGTCTAACCTAATGGCCATTTAAACCCACGGCGACAGAGGTTCTCACTTCATCATATTGTTGGGAAAATTCAGACTTTGGTATTTAAGAGACTTCCTAAAATCTAGTAAGGAGCAGGTTTCTTATTCAAACCCACGCTTGCCTGATGTCAACCTCCAGGCTTTGTCAGGTCACCCTAATTGTCCCAAAGTGCCATCTGTGGAGCATCTGAGACACAGACATGGGGTTGCGCCAAGAAGCTGCTGGCTGGCCTCTTGGAATCCGCCCACCCTGTAAGGCGAGCCCCCCACCCCCTCCCTGGCCCGTCTGATGAAGTCGCCACCCCATCTGGTGAGACCTGGGAACCTGTGGTCTTGTTACCAAATCGCCCTCTCAGCCCTCACATTGTGGCGTCCCCCTGGGAGCAGGGACCAGGGTAATAACCCGCTAATGACAAAGCGCTAACGGAAGACCCCAGTAACCTCTTGGTTTCCTCCCTTCCCATGGCCGTGGTAATGAAGCCGGGCAAGCTCTGGGGGTGTAACCAGATCCAGCTCGGGGGAGCTAAGAGGTGGTTTGTGGTCAGGCACCCAGCAGATGGGGCCACATTGCCTGGAGTTAATTTCCAGTAATTGGGGGGCTGGATCGCCCTCCAGCTCAGGGGGCCTGGAACCCTGGGGCTCTGGCTACCAGTCCTGAAGGAGAGAAGCCTGCACCTCCACGGGGGATGCTGCAGACATGGGCGGGGAGCACGAGGGGCCATACAGAGTGGCACTCAAGTGACTAGGAAGCCTGGTTGGCCAGAGCCCGGGGCCACCACGCACGGCCTTTAATACTGAGGCCCAAGCCTCTCGCAGATTTGCAAGGACTCCTTCCGTGAGATGTGGAGAAGGTAGGGATCAAGAAAAGCCAGATTGGGCCACGTAATTCCCTCCTGCTGTTTTGTTTTTTTGGTTTAATTACCAAAATGCCTGTGCATATGCATATATTTCCACATACTTTCTCAGTATGGCGCATTCACACTCGCAATGATTGTTCTATTTCAACGGGGACCCTCAAGGCAGCAGGCTCAGTGTTTACATGGAAGAGCTCATAGGATGTGCAAATAACCTCCACGGGGTCGGACTCCTGGAGCCACCGGTTTACAGGAATACTGACGGTGAAAGACGTGCGAGGGCCTGCTGGTGGCCCCACGGCTTCTCACGGAGGGTGGGCTCTGCCGCTGACCCCCGCAATTTCTCTGCTGAGCAAGACTCTTCCCTCCTCCGTCGACAACGCCAAGGGCTCCCGCCCTAGCATGTCCACCCCTGTCCTCCTGGTGCCCTCAGCCTCCAGCAAACCGTTTGTGAGTTCATGCATTGAGGCAGCCGTGCACAATCACATCCCACGCCCGCTCTTCCAGGCCTGGCACACACCTGGCATGGACCACACAATAACATTTGTCAGGCGAGTCAATGAGCAGGAATGTAACGGCCACTGAGCCGGGGCTCCTTCGGGAAAGCCTGTGCACAGGCTGGGGAGGAAAACAGAGCCAGGCCGAAATCTGCCCGCACCGGGGCGGTCAGCCACGTAACAGACGCTGGGGAAGGCGCTGGCGCCGCCGGGGTCAAGGCCGTCCTGTGCGTAAAGGTGAAATGCCTCCGCCCCCGCGGGGTGCAATAAATGTTCAGTGAACATTGGTCTGGCTCCCCCCGTAGACCATTGTTTTTGCGGGTGGAAGGTGTGTGTGTGCACATGTGCGTGTGTGTGTGTGTGCATGTGTGTGTGCACGTGTGTGTGTCTTTAATCTTCTGCATTCCCAGGGCTCCTGGCCCACACCTGGTCAGACCCTTGGTACCTGGCCTACAAAAGATGCTTAAAGAAAGAAAAGCAAAGGCCAAGATCAAGAGACAGGCAGTTGAAGTGTCACCCCCGAGCTTCCTGAGGGCTTTTGAAGGCTGTGTGAGCTGTTTTGTTTTCTGCATTTGTTCTAAGATGTGATCTCTGACAGAGCCGCAGGAAACAGGACCAAGAGCAAATAGAGCCATCGTGTCGCTCGCTGCTGGAGAGCAGACGCCACGGCTCTCAGGGAGACGGCCCAGGGAGAACGCGTGCGGGCTGGAGGTGGGGCGTCTTCGTCTACAAAGTGGGATATTCTTGGCCCCGGGGTATTGAAGAATCTGACATCACCTGTCCGGGCTCTTGGCTGGTTGTCTGGTCCACAGGATGGGCCTTCAACTTCATGAGCCTCGGTTTCCACATGGGCAACATGGGGCCCCTGAGGCACCCGTGTGGGTTGTGACTCCCAGAGGAGACAGTGTACTCCGAGCGCTTCCCAGACTGCCACGTGCTACCGAGGTGCTGACCGGTTGACTAATTTACAAAATATTACTTTGTAGAAGGGGCGAAAATTCCAACTCTAGCGAGTTATGTAATTGTCACAGCCAACTGCACAGTTCCCACAGCCAGGCTGCCGACCTTGGAGGCCGCCGAGAGGGCTCGGGGCCCCAGACAGTTAAACCACGCTGGGGCCACCTGGTACTTGAAGCACCTCAAGGGTCTTCATAAAACTGCTGGGTGACCACAAAACTAACCACCAGTTCCTCTGCGCCCAGCCAGCAGCAGACGACCGGCCCGCGGGAGGAAAGGGTGACACAGCAGTTTGTCCTCTTGGTCCCCGGCTAGCAGGGAGGCCTGGGGAAAGCCAACCTGGTTATCAGCTTCCCACAGACATGGGCCTGGAAAGCCCCATGGGCTCAGGGGCTCAGGACTCGGCCTGTCTGCTTGTCCCTGCAGCACCTGGGCTGGTCCCTCGGGGGCTGCAGGCCTTCGTCCCTAATGTTTTAAAGAGTGTCAGTGACTTTGGGTTCAAGGAGCATTGGCCTTCCAGATTAAAACAGTCACCATTAGCTTTTCTTGGGCAGCCTTAGGAAGACAGAGGGGATGCCGGGGCACATGTACCGGAAAGGAGGCCCCCTAATGGGCTGTATTAGCGGCGTCTTGACCACCACAGGCTCGGACATGTTAGGGAAGGGCCCAGGGACATACTCCCACTACCTGTTTTTCCCCTAAATCTTAGGTCACCCCAACTCTGACCCTCCTGTCCTCCCAGCACACACATTCCTCAGTCATCCTGTTAATTTCCTTCTTGGAAAACACAGAGGTCAGACTGGTCCATTACTCAGAACATGGTCTTGGGAGTCAGACCTGGGTTGGGACCCCACTGTCAGCACATGCTGGTTGTGTGGTTTGAGTGGCTCCCCTGACCTCCCTGAGCTCCCATTCTGTTTCAGGAGGTCTGGCGGCGGGATCCAGGAAACTGCGTTAGAACAAACCAACCCACCCAAGGGATGGCGCTGGTAACAGTTCCAGACCCTGCACCCGGGCTCCAAGGGTGAGGTTCACAGGATTGGCGAACCCTGGAAACAGTAACCCTGGAAATGTGTGCTCTTTGAGGTGGTTGATAGAGTTCCGAGGGGACCTCTCACCTCAAAATATCTTAGAGCCAGAATGTAGAAGTGGAAGAGAGGTGGGCTGATAGTGCTCCTAGGGATGTGGCGGCCCTGCCCAAGGAGGGTGGGTGGAAGGGGTTGGAGAGGTGAGGGGTTCTGTGTAAATATGTGACAATCCAGAAGTGTGGGTTGACACCAAGGCATCTAAATGGCAACATCACTGGAAAAGTAGGAGACACCAGCCAGGTCTGGCTGAGGATGGGACTGTGGGGGCTTCCAATACATAAACCAGTGACAATGTCAGCTCAGAGAGTAGTGTCAGGAAGGAGAGGAACTGGGGAAAATGTTAAAAACCCCAGATAATGAAGACAAAAAGGGGCCAGGGCTTTGCAGACGAGGTAGGGCTGGAGGCCTTCCTGGAAAATGGTGGCATGTTCACGGTCAAACAAAGCTCATGTCGATGGGCCAGAGAAGGTTCCAGGAACAGCAGAACCCACAAGGTTTTCGAGATCCCTGTGGTTCAAGTCCTGGCGATACCTTGGCTAAATGAAACAGGATCCCGCCCTCACCCCCCAGTGGTCCTCCATATCCACACGACCCAGGAGCATCGTTCTTCACCTTGAAGACCTGTTTCACTTAAGATTCTTTTGTTTGTTTCATGACACCCCCACCTGTAAGTCAAAGGCTAGTTCCACAAGCCTGGTGAATGTTGCATGTTTCCAGGTGAAAAGCTCAGGGAGTCTCATCCTGGCCAACCAACCTTCCAGGAGACAGAAGAAAGCAGAAGAGACAGCCAGACACATAAGCTTTGCAGAGGCACCCACTGTACAGAGCACATCTTGCCATCAAACTTCTGCCACCTGCATTCAAGGGACGGGGGAGAGCTGGGCTCCCCTCTACTGCTCAGTGTCCCTCCCCTTGCTGCTGAAAGAAGCAGGGGATGAGCAAAGAAGAAGGATGGAGACAGCACCAGAAGGAAGAGTGGCTCCAATCCTGTGCGCGTTGGTTAAGCGCCTAGCATGCCTGATTCCGGGCATGAGGACACGGCCTTCGGACCAGAGCCTAGCCCATGGGCTCCTGGCCTCAGGACTCCCCTTTGAGCTGCAAGGCTCCAAAACAATTAATATGGCCCTGGACCCCTCCCTCCAACTGGTGGGTGACATCTCTGGAAAGTCATTTTCTGGGCCTCAACTAGAAGGATGAAAGACAGAGGCCTAAATACGGAGACAGATGTTTGAAACTGAAACTCCCCGAGTGGGAGGTGGGCTTCACGCCCTGCTTTTGTCAATACCTGTAGGCATTTCAGGAGCTCCCTTCTCACCGATGTTCACCAACATCCGAAGAAGTAAAAAGTCAAATTTTCAACGATGACAATTTCTTCTTGTCATCAAAGCGTGGAGGCCACCAACCACTCCCTGAAAACGAGTGAGTTTGCAGGATGAGCCCACGACCCTTCGTTCAAACCCTCGGGGCCCCGTGCACTTTGGCACTGAGCATGTTTCAGACCTAGCGGGGTACGCCGTTGCATGCTCGGGAGTATTTAACACGCCCCGCGGGGCCGGGGGCAGCGCCCTGCAATCAAGCGCATTAATATTCCTGCAGGAAAATGTATGACTATGAGCAGAAAGTGGGATAAACAACGATTATAAATAGCCTGGTGTCAGTCCAGGTCAACTTTTGCTGCCAAATGAGTTCAGATTGGGTCGGTTGTGGCAGCCAAATAGGTTAGAAAGTGTAGGCTTCCCGAGTGCCAGAGCTTCGGAGCTGCAGATAGAATCGTGGGCCTGTGATCATAATGGCATCGAGCGTGTTTATCACACTGAAAATGCTCAGAACTGCTTCTAGGGGCCAGACCGGGCAGGTGTCATCGCCACCCACGTAGGAAAGGGGAAACTGAGGCCTGGAGAGGGTCCCATGGGTAGTAACTAACAGGGTGAGCTTTGGTCTCTCTCTCTCCAACTGCACAGCCTACATTCTGAACCAAGACATCACACCAAGACCCTTTGGCGGCCATCGGGGAACCACGGCCATGGCTGGAGGATTGAAAGCAGCCCCTTCTGGCATTCCCGATTTCACTTGTACCTCCTTCCACCCAAGAGGGAGGATCATGGTCCCATAAGGAAAATCAGGGAAGAAGGAAAACAGACACACCGGTTTCTCCAGACTGGAGTTTCCAGCTCCAAGGCCCATGTCAACTGCCCCTCGCTTTCCCCTGTCCGATCCTGAGAGCCACCTGCCTGTTGCCCTGGGGCCAGGTTGGCCCCTCTGGCCTTCACACACCACTGTGAGCTGTGTCTTCATTCCTCTGCTGTGTCAACTGCTGCAGGATTCCCTGCCACCCACAGCAGCCGTTCAGGTGTCGGCCCCGGCCCCCCAGGACACCTGTGCCCGCTACCTCCTCAGCGAGTCTAAGCAGCGATGTCACTGCAAAGGCCTCCGTTTCCCATAAGACTGTGCTCGGTACCCTTTTCCTCACCTCCAAGGTCATTTTCTTGCGCATTAAGCAAAAGCTCCCGAGTGTTAAGGCCCAGCTCAAACGTCACTTCTCCTAAGAGGACTGCGTATGGGACACAACCTGGACGGGAACCTGTGTGCTCCCAACTCCCATGGCTCCTGTTTTCACCCCTCTTGCAGCAGTTTTAAATGCCTCTTCAGGAGAAACGTCCTTTTAGGTCTCCTTTGTTTAATAGGGAAAGATGGATTCCATTTATTAATGAAATTATTGCTATCGATCATATAATCTGTACACTTGTGAGGTGTCATGTTGAATGAATGCACTAAACAGCGGTGGCTCTTTAGCTCTGGAACACTCAGCTGACAAATTCAGTTCCCTGTTTCCATAATCTCCTAACCTATGAGCTTTGCAGATAATAACCCGAGTGTTAAGATATTGCTTTTTAAATGTTTTCTCTATGGTAACAAGAAATCTAATTTCAAAGGTTTCCTTATAAATAACTATTTATCTTCTCATTCACACCTATATTCCGGGGTAATATATTACCCCCTTCAGTTACTCTCTATAAAACTCACTGCATCTGCAAGTATAAAAGAAAATAAATTATTTACTTCTTTCGGCTCTGCGTTATTCTAAACGCACAGTCGCCTCTCTGCCCCTTTCTCGGAGCAGCGGCCTGCACCCCAGGCCCCGAGGCGCTTCTGGAGGCTTTCTCAGCCCTGCCACCAGCCCAGGGCTTTGCCATGTGTCCAGGAGGCCTGGAGACTCGGCCCTGGAGGCCCGGGGTCCTTCGTGGAGTGGACCCCTTATGTCCTGCAGTCTCATGCCCTGGTCTGAGAGCTGTGGCAGGTATAGGCGCAGACCCCTAAGACCTTCTTGTTGGCTTCTGGGTGCAGGTGAAGCAACTCCCAGTGACTCGATCTTTAACGGTGTTTGGGGACTTAAGGAATTAAACTCCGTGTGTTAAAAGTTTGTTCACGGGGAGCTTGGACTTCCCGTGGTTCTGCAAACAAATGAGAGGCTTCGGTGCTGGATTTAAGCTCAGCCTGGGCGTTCCTCTCCCTCTGGCCCGTGGGCACCTCGGGAACCTCCCGCAGCAGGAAGCACCCCAGGAAGCAGGGTCTCCTCACCACTCCCGGGACCCCACAGACACCCCCTCCGCCAGCTCCTCAGCGTCCCAGTTGCCTTTAGATTTTGGCCCAATTCTGATTAGAACACATTGACCCTCAGCATGTCCCCAGTAGCCTAATGACAGACATAGATGTCTTTAGTCAATTTATATATTTAGTAGCCCCAGCCTGCCTTGGATGACAATCTTGGCATTGCCGGATGTCCTGGGGGACACTTTACAGGCTCGTGTGGCACTTGCCCCTTGGGTGCCACGCCTGCCGGTTCCGCTGTCTGCAGCTTGTCCCCATGTCCTCAGTCCCTGCTCGTATATGTTGACGTGGATATCTCTAGGAGATGAGGGGTTTGCATGTCTTTGAATTCGGGGTTTCTTCTGTGTGTTTGTTTCCCTTCCTCAGTGAACTGTGGACATTGCTTCAAGTCTTGATAATGGGCATGAATCCATTTCCTAGAAATAACAAAGTTATTATTGTAAGTAAAATGCCCCATCTGGGTCTGTTTCTGGCCCATCTCTTTATTTAGTGCATGTCAGGTTCCATTCGACATCAATAATCACACCATTTGTTGCCGTGGTTGTGTCTCTTGGGTTCTGCTTTGTGCCCGGCCCTCTGTCTCTCCCGCTGTTGCCGAGTCCACTGAGGGAGTCCTGGCCATCCCCGGCCTCAGGGGCCGCCCGGTCCAGAAAAAGAGGTGGGCATCGGCTCATGGGGCCTCACTCAGACCCGCCCCCTCTCACCAGCCCTGTGAGCTGCTGGGGGCGCCTCCTGCCCAGCTGCCCCCTGTCCTCGAGCGTGTGGTCGGCCGCTCCCGCGTGCCTTTCCCTCTGCGGTTTGGGCCACCAGGAGTGGGTGTCCTGCCTGTCACCAAGCCGAGGTGACATGAATGGGAACAACGGACATGTTTCTTCCTTCTGGAACTGTGGGTGCCTGCAGCATTTTCTTTCCTCCCTCCCTTCCAGAGAATGCCAATGGGGAGTGGGCGGTTCCAACCACAGCCATCCAACCGGCCACCCCGAGTCCTCTAGCTCTTGAGTCCCCCTTGATGTGGGGTTGACAAGGTCTGACAGTGCTCTGCTTGCCGCCTTGCCCGCAGAAGGCCGATGCCCACCCAAGGCGGCGCTGGCACAAACCGAGGCTATGGCTCTGTGCTCCTGTACTGGAAGCTTTCGGCTCGCATGTCACTCCCCAGCTTCCTCAGGGAAAGGTCCCGCCCCCCCAGAGGAGGAGGGGGAGAGACCGCGTCTCGCTCACCATGGGCCTTTTGGGGCCTAGGATGTTTCTGGCACAGAAAAGGTGCTTAATAGATATCGGTACAGCTGAAGTAGGGCTCCGTATTTTGTTTGGTGACCATGAAGACCTTTGAAGTTATGCAAAATAGATCTTCTTGGGAAACAAGCTCTGGGCTGATGACTGAGATCAAGTCAAGCTGTAGAAACTATGTTTTGTAAATCTTATCAGTATTTTTTTTTTAATTATGGGCAATCTTGGGGAAGATCAGAGAAATGCTGGGTTATTATTTTCCTTGGGGGTCATTGGGGGAAGGGTGATGTTAAGGCGACAGGACTCTAGTCTTGTGCTTCCCTGAGACTCCGGCTGTGTCTGATCTGCCCCCCAACTCTCTTATCAAGTCCTACAGAGGGAAGATATCTCTCACATGAAAAAACCAGACCCTCTGAGACTCCCCTTGGCCCACATGTGAAACCCAACATTATCAGCTACTCAGGCTTGAGAACAAAGGACAGAGTGTTCCGCCCCGTCTGATGGGACCTGAGGGAGGAGGTGAGTGTAAATTTCAATATGAATTGATGACACTTAGTCAGCCAGATTCTAAAGGCCCGCTTCAGAACAGGCCTAGGACATGATGTGATGTGATGTGTTGACCTTTCTCTCCAGGTGAGATCTGGAGGCGGGGGCGGCTGGGCATCCTCAGCAGCCACCAGAGGAATGCACAGCCCTGTGGCTCGGTCATTCTGTGGTCGACATGCTGACGGCTGACAAATGCACCTTTTTAAAGACAGGCTCCTGGGCTGGTTGTCTGGCCAATGGAAGAACGATGCAGAGAGGGACTTGCGATCTGTTTTACACATTAGATCAGAGGTCCCAAAGCTCACTGCTGATGGCAGTCAGGGTATATAAAAAAGGAGTGAGCACTGTATGCGTGAGCACTGAGACCATAAGCAGACCACGTGTCCCGTCTGTACAGGGCAGCGACATCTCTGACCCACCAGCCTTTGCCACATAAAGAAGGAAGAATGCCAATCTCTTAGGGGTTTTTAAGTTATTATTTTATGAGAAACTTTCCAATCTGTAAGCGTTGCCAACTAGCAGGATTTCAACTCAAAAGACGGTGAAATCAGGAGAGGGTGGCGCGTTTTATTGGGTGCCCGCTGAGATGCGCTTTATACGCGTTGTCACTTGCATTTGCTCAGCCTTT
The DNA here is from genome assembly GCF_054644295.1 of Miniopterus natalensis. Lineage (NCBI taxonomy): Eukaryota > Metazoa > Chordata > Mammalia > Chiroptera > Miniopteridae > Miniopterus > Miniopterus natalensis. Next base: position 5,463,160 of record NC_142081.1, on the reverse strand, counting down.
CTCGGGGCAACAGGCCCCTCTCCCATTGTGCAGGTGGGAGCTGTGGCCCAGGAGGGAAATTACCTGTCAAAGGTTCCCTGCCCAGTTACAGGATGGGTCCTGGCTGCGTGCACATTAGTTCTAATTCACAGGCGGATGTTTTCTCATAGACAGAGTTGCCTCACAAAGGACTGATAGTCCTTGTCAGGTAATGAGCTCCCCATTACTTTGAGCAGTCCAGTGGGTCTAGATCTTCCCCCAAGAACATTATAAAAGACAGTCTTGCTCTGATAGTAAAACAAGACCAGACTGTGTATAAGATCCCTGGCAGCACTAGGACTCGCATGTTTTCAAAACCCTGTAGCTTCCAGCACAGTCTTTCTTGCTCCATAGGTTCACTTTGAATGGAATTTAATGTGAAAAGTCTACCTTGAATAGTGAATGCTTATATCCGGGAACGAGATGGAAGTTTTGGCGCAAAGGTAGTGTATTAACTCCTGATGACTTCTTTCTTAGATGCAGACTTTCTCACTGTATGGAAGCCTTTGAAGTCTGAGTCCGCGGATGCCTGGAGAGCTCCACCGTTCCTATGGCGCGCAGCCTTGTAAATTCACGTCAGTGGCAGCAATTAAACCTACGAGCAGATGACAGACTCTTAGAAGAAAACCAACAACACACGTACACTGTATTTTATACTGAAATCACGATAATTATTATTTCTGGAAAATAAAGTGTCTGAACAGAGTTGACTAGAAAATGAATCATAAAACAAGGTAGTAATATTAAATAGACCACATAAAATTATTTCTGGAGCAAGATGGGTGATAGATGACTAGCTTGTTACCCAGACGTGGTAGAAACAGTTATGAGAAAAAGTAAACATATACAGCGATTTTCTATACGCATCGAGTTTTCTTCACATTGGTGAGTATATTTAATCATTGCCACAAATGCAGGCTTGGCTTTTGCCTAATTTACGGAGAGCCTGGCTTTATGTTAAGGGTTTTAATGCCAGGATCTTAGTTACTCCTCAAGACAATTACGGGAAAGGTTCTCCTTCCTCCTCCTACCCCTCTTCAGCATTATTATTACCATTCTTGCCTTTTAAAGACGGCAGTCCAGGGCCTCCAAAAGGTGCCTTAAGGTCCTAGGAGCAAAGTCCTCTAATAAGTCTAACCTCTCTTTTTTCCAGTGACATGGCCCTTCACCAGGAGAGAGGGAGCACTATCATTGAGCTGCTGGAGGTTTCCCATGTAGTTTAAGGCTGAGCGAGTACACAGAATAACCTCGAGGTGCCCTGTGGTGCCAAGGCCGCTGCAGGGAGAGTGAGGAAAGGCGACATGACTGATTTTCCTGGGCAGTGCCCCCTGCCATGTATGGAATCAGATGGGTCAGATACTGGGCACTGATCAAGCATCTCTTAATATTTCCTATCCATAAGTTATTTTATTTTATTTGTTGACCTGAGAGAGAGACAGGGGTGACCGGTTTGCTGTTCCACTCATTTACGCATCCTTGGTTGCTTCTTGCGTGTGCCCTGCCCGGGGATGGAACCCACAACCTGGGTGTGTCAGGATGAGGCTCTGACCAACTGAGCTCCTGGCCATGGCTTTCCAATCAATAAATTTAATTGCCTCTAAAATGGGCTAATTTTGAAATATTAGGCACTCAATAAACATCTGTTGAATGAACAAAATAAATGAAAACGTCACTGTGACACCACGAGTGTTCAGGAAACTATTCACTTGGTGTAAGAGAAACCCAGTGCTCTCTCTCCTGTGTCTCCCTTACTGCTTGTCACACGACAGGGCCTCTGACAGCAGCTGTGCGGGGCGGCTCTCGGCACCAGCGATCCCGTGACACCCGCTGGGCGTCCTACCGTTGAACTCAGCTCTGGCATGGTCTGCCGGAGCCAGCATGGGTCCAACAGGGTCGGGCCCCATCCCATGAGACCGCTCCCCACTTCCGATGCCAGTGGCGGGCCGTGGGTCCCCAGGTTACCCACAGTCTCTGCCTGATTTGGCTACAAAGTAGAGGTTTCCATGGTCCCCTCCTCGGGTTCAGTTATTTCATAGAACAACTCTCAGTTCTTGGGAAACACTTATTTATGTTACCAGTTTATTAAAATATAATAAAAAGAAAAGCAGCCCGGAGACTTAGGAGCAGAAAGGCACTTGAGGACACAAAGGGACAGGAGGGGCTCTGTGGCTGCGACAGAGCCCAGAATGCAGGGGAGGGAATGACCGTGGTGACACCAGCCACACGTTCATCTCGTCCCTTCCTGACCCCTGACAGCTGAGGGCTGGTGGGAGACGGGCCCCTGCCCTGACCACGCGGGGCCTTGTCTGGGGGCTGGAAGCTGAAACAGGAACATAGGCGAGGCGAGGAGAGAGACGGTGTTTTAATGGGAAGAGAGAAAATGCGTTTCTCAGCCGCTAGACGAGAAGGGGGCAGAGCCGAGGGGTGCAAGGGGACGAAGGGGGCTTCCCGGGTTCCCATGTGACGCGAGGCTGCCTGCCCGGGCCGGGGGAGTTCAGGGCCGCTGAAAGGCCGGCGGCGGGGCTTCAGGTCACCTCCATTGGGTGCTACTCCTCCCCGTGGGGACACTCACGGTCAGGGCCACTTCATCAGGATCTGCTTCCCACCCAGAAGGCCTTCTGTGCCTCACCTTGTTCTGTGTGTTTACCCAACATCCATGTGGCAAGTCCGTCAGTTGTATCATTAACTAAATAAATGGCAAATTATTCTCACTCGCTTGACGACCTAGTAGGCGCTGGACAACTTGAGCACATAAATGATTGGACGTGTCCTACTCCTTTAATTTTGTTAGAGTGGGATGGTGAAACCAATGGCGGGGAATTGGGCGATCATTCCATCAACTGTGTTGGGAACATTCGCGAACTCGTAACCACACCTTGGTTAACGCAGAAAGTCCCAAGTCAGAAGGACAGAAGTTTTTCTAAGAGTTTAAGTAATTCCCATTTATTTCTTAAACATAACGTTTGATTTTATGCATTAATTTTATCTCTACTGAAGCTACCACTAGATAAAGAAATATCACTAATATCACATGCCTCAGAATAACAAAAAATTAATAAACTTGATAAAAATGTTTAGGAAAAGGGGATTTCATTTTGCAACCACCTTTTTAAAAGTAAGTATTATGAAAAGGATTCCAGTTATTTTTTGAAAACGTGTTAGGAAACACTGGGGTTTGGTAATATCCCATTATATTTTAATGGTCACGAATATGAGGATGATGCAATTAACTGAGAGAAACCTAGACACTGATTATGGTAACTGCATGGAATAGCATCTTAATACCATTAAGAATGACATTTCCAGAAAACACTTTCAGCGTTTACACATGTACTTGCACGTCCAATGGCCCGTCACTTCTCAAAGTCAGCTGTGGGGGCTGGAGTGTTTTTGGCTCAATTCTGCCAAACAAGGAATGGAGGTTTGATGAAGGTAAGTAATAGGCCAGTGGCCTCGCCACTAAAAGCGGTCCCTCCGTCCCTGCGAGCCGTGTATGTTGGTTTCAGTTCTAGAATTTGGTGGTTCTACTGCTGTTGTTTGCTGTTAAGCTGCAGAGTTGGATTAATACTTGGAACTATTGGAAATCGGGCCTGCTGCTCACGTCACTGCCACTCGGTCGGAAAACCAATGTTTTCCCAGCAATCCCATTGGCTAGAACTGTATCACACGACCACACCTCCTGGGAAGGCGGCTGGGACCAGGTGTCTCTGGGACAGGGTGTCTCTGCAAAAGCAAAATTGATTGACCCAAGGGTCCTATTACCCATCACGGTTCATCTCCTGAGACTGGGTACTTTGTTATCTCCAACGAAATCCGAGTCTGTTGGTTGAAACGACCTTGCCAGGTAGGAGTTGGGTAGATAGCGACCAGCGACTTCCACAGACGGTCTTTATTTATGGTAGTCCCAGCCCTCAACTCCCGCCCCAGCACTTTCCACGTGGAACATTCTCAATGTGTAGGGATGCACTGAATTTAAACCATAGGAAAAATTAAACTGAGGGGCCGCCATGTCCCAGGGACCCCTCTTGCCCGATAATTTGGTCGTATTTGTAGTAAGCATTTTTGGAGCACTGCGGTGAGTGTTTTAGATTTGGTTTCTCATTTCTACAGATTCACTCACTAAATTTCACTCACTGGCCGACCCCTCCCTTCTGTATTGGCTAACTCCCACCTTCATGTGGAGAGTCCACCACCGAGGCTTCACTGGCCATCACCAGGTCTCCCTGCGTCAGATGTTCTTTCTCTGTCGTCCACCTGCTCTCCAGGTTCCCTCCCCTCCCTCTCACCCTCCCCCCTCCCTCCCTCTTTCTCCCTCTTTTTCCCTCCCTTCCTCCTCTTATTTCTTTATAATTATATTTTAAAAACTCTTTTATGTCTTCCTTCCTTTTTATCTGCCTAACAGGGCAATAATCAGCTAGACGGAGGGCAGGGTCGCCTTTTGTTCTGTCCCGGCACCCAGCCCCTGCCCAGCGCAGGTGTCTCGGAGCAGGTGTCTCTGCTGCTGGGCCGAGCGATGGACCTACGGACAGTCAGGGGCATGGCTCGGAACCCACACCCTGGACGGGTCCGTCCGCTTAGGGACACGGCTTCACGGCTGCGAAGGATGCCCCCGGTCAGAAGGCTCAGGGGGCTTAAAGCCAGCACAGTGTCCAGACACAAAGCAGGCCAACCCACGCCAGCAGGCAGGCTCCCTGAGCCACCAGCAGCACGACTCCCCCAGATGCCACTGCCTGTGAAACTCCATCTCCCCCCCCCCCCGTCCCCAGGCCCCTTCTCACAGATGCCTTGTCACCTCCTCCCAGCCACTGCAGCGTGCTCGCTCCCTGTCCCCGATCCCCACGCTTCACCGGCCAGGATTGAGTGGCAGCTCGGCTGGGAAGCAGGTGTTGGGGACGTGAGGGGAGCCTGGCAGACAGCGCATTAGGTAGCGCCTGCCCCGGGGGAGCCGACGCCCGGCTCCCAGCTCCTGCAGCCCCGACCGCTCCTCCGAGGGGCGTGGGGTGCAGGGCCAGGCCTGCTTGCCCTGACCAGAAGTTTGGGAGGGTGGCCAGGCTGCAGCAGAGAAAACTGCTAACTTATCTAAGGTGCAATAAGTATTAATGAAGCCCGTTTCTCCTGCTTTTGTTTGCTGGGAAGGCTCAAATCAAAGGCGACACGGGGGCATCGGTGTGTACCACTGGGGTGGCACGGGGAGGTCTCGGAGCGCTGCCCCGGGAGCCTGCGGGGGCGGGTTCTGGTCCATGTTCTGCCACTAACTCCCTCCACAGCCTGAGACCTCCAGCAGGTGAGTCTGTTTCCTCTGTTGTAACGTGAGAGAGGAAGCCAGGAACATCTCAACCGTCTGTTTCAGGCCTTTAAATAGATGGAAGGAGTAAAACCTGGGACTCTAAGTCCTAGTCACCCTTAAAAACAAAGTCTTGGAACAGAGAGGGAAGGGGAGAGAGGGAAGAGAGAGAGGAAGGGGGAGGGAAGGAGGGATGGAGAAGAGGAGGGGGGGGAGAACCTTGGGAACAGGTGGGAACAAGGAAGAAACACCTAACATGGGAGACCTGGTGATGGCCAGTGAAGCCTCAGTGGTGGGTGGGTGTCTGGGGAACTCTCAGCGTGAGGGTGGGAGTTAACCGGTGAAGGACGGTGCCTTGGAACCGGCCTCACCATGTAGTAGAGCTCACAGGACCTTAGAGGTCACAATCCAACCCTTCATTTACAGAGGGGTGAACTGAGGCTTGGAGAGGTGGCTCTGCCTGGCCAGGCCCCTGCCCGTCGTCAGTTGGGGGCAGAGCTTGATGCAGACCCAAGGCTCTGGGCTCACAGACCCAGGTCTGGTCCACTGTCCACCCGCCAGCCCTGATCTGGGCACCTAGGCGGGCTCATTTTTCAGATGCACTTACTAGCGGAGACCAGCTGGCAGAGGGAGGGAGGGAGGGAGGAAGGCAGGGAGGGAGGGAGGAGGGAGGTTTGTGTGAACTGCTGGAGAGTCGAACCCGAAAGGAGAGGAGCCGAAACTTGAAACAAGACGAGCTGACTGTGCTCTGGCCCCCAGGGAAGTTGTGGGCTGGCTGGCCTCTGACCCGGGCCTTGGAAGCCTGGCCAGCGCCTGCCTTTGATGGGGCCAGCTCGGGGCTCAGCTCAGCAGTTTCTGCGAGTCTCACCCCCCAACCCAGCCAGACTCAGGCCAGGTTTCATGCAAAGTGCAGAGCTGGCTTAGCACCCAGCTCAAAGCGAAACAGGGGCAGTGAGCTTTCACACAGCCTGAAACCGAGCGTGGAAAGGGCTTTGAATGAATTCCCTCCAGCTCACCGGGGCTGCTGCCGGTCCCTGCATTCACTTCTTTCAGTCTAACTGCACTTTGCAAGTCTCCCTGATCTCAAAGGCAGGCTGTGGGCAGGAAGGAACACCGGGTCTCAGAGACCAGCCCTGTGCACCCTCGGGCTAGTGAGTTCATCTCTCTGAGCACTGTGTGGGGATCAGTGAAGGACAGTGAGGTTTGCCTTTCCGGCTGCCTTTCAGTGGTACATTAGTATCAGAAACCGTTACTGATTTCTCTCTGTGCCGATCTGCTATGTGATGTTTACTCAAGGTTCCTTTAATGCTTTGCACAGTGTTACCGCGGCCAGACAGTTGACATCTTTGTTTCGCACCAGCTTTATTGAGATATCATTTAAATATGCTGAAATGCACCTGCTTCAGGTGTATTCATGACTTCACCTTATAGATGAAAAAGCTAATGAAGAGGTCGAGTTCAGTACTGGTCCCCTGGAGAAGACATTTATCTGTAAAAGGCCATACGCTAAGTATCTTTGGTTTTTAGGCTTCGGGTCTCTGTCGCAACTCCTCAAGTCTCTCTCTGTAGCTCCAGAGCAGCCTCAGATGTTGCGTAAACAACGGGGCGTGGCTGTGGGCCAGTAAAACTTTATTTACAAAAAGAGGCGCTTGTTGGGTTTGCTAGCCCCTGGGTGTTCCCCTGCTTAAAATACTCCAGTCATTGCCCACAGCATTCGGATGAGACCTGACCTCCTCCCCACGTGGTGCGAAGCCCCGCAACCTGGCCCCCCACCTCCTAGGCCCCCCACCTCCCAGGCCCCCTAACCTCCCGCTCTGTCTCAGTCCTCTGAATTTATGCTTTTACCCATCTTTCATCCGTTTCCCTCACCAGAGCGTAAAATCCCTGAAGACGGGGACCTTGGGTTTCTTGTTCTCAAGCCTCCAGGACAGATATGGAGGGGTCGCCATACACATCTGGGAAATAAATGGATGCAGTGACCAGCCCCTCCATTTGGAGTCCACCATCCATGCTCTGACCCATCTTCCTCCCACCCATCCAGGGTGCCCTGTGGTTTCCCTGGCAGAGCACCTGGGGCTGGGCAGCTGCCTGGAGCATCTCTTAATTCCTCCCCCTTTCACCCCTTGTCAGCTGGTAGATGTCCCCCTTGGCCAGCGAAGACATCTATCTTCAAGGGCATCAATAGTTTAGGTGGTTTGGGCAAGGTGGTTTCAAAATCATCTCTTTAAACCCTTCACCTCCAAGTTTTGGGTGTTTTTTTTTTCAATCCTCACCTAAGGACATGCTTAGAGAGAGAGAGAGAAACATTGATTGACTGGGAGTCGAACCCACAACCAGGTATGTGCCCTGACTGGGAATCTAACTGGCAACCTATCAGTGCACAGGGAGAGGCTCAACCCACCGAGCCACACGGGCTGGGCCCTCCAAGGTTTTTAGGGGATCGAGAGATGGTCTGAAATGTGGGGTTGGAGCTGTGACAAGAGGAACCGCCTTCCGAAGACCAGGGCAAACGCAGACAGGGGCCTCTGCCGCGTGGGGACCGCAGGAGACGATCCTTGTTCCCAGACGGGCAGCCTCTGGGCCCCTCTCCCGTCGGCAGGAGAGACGCCGAGGCCGCTCCTGTCCCCTCTCGCGTTCCTTTGCAAGTTGCCTGAGCTACCGTTTCATCCTGGAAACATTTCGAAATTGTGCACGTGTTCATTGTTTTTGACCCTTTATTTCCTTTTTTTGCTCCTTGAAACCTGCTTGAAAGACTGAGGGCAGACTGCCAATTCCTCTCACCCTGGAAAAAAAAAGAAAAATAAGAAACCCTCAGACAAACGTGCTTAAAATGCAGACAGTGGCTCGCTCCCATGCCCCCCTCTCCTCCTCCGAGTGCCAGGAGCCGGCCTTGCTGGGTTTCCTGCGAGCCCTCGGGAGCCGGTTCACTGCACGTCGGGGGCAGCGGGGGCCCGGCCCGAGGGTGGAAGCGGAGCCCCGGTCAGCCCTCGCTCCCCGGGGCCCGTTCCCTGAGTGCGGGCAGGCGATGAAATGAGTCGCCGAGCGGTCCTGCCTCATCGCTGTCGCTCTGTAAACGCAGCTCCTGAATATGCCCCGTTGCCCCAAATTGGAAGCAGGTTGGGAGGGTCGCCAGCGTCGCGCCGCGAGCCCCGTCTCCCCGGGTTTGCATCCGGCCTCTCCGCTGGCCCTCACCGCACGGCCCCGCGTGCTCAGCCTCTCGGACCCTCGGCGTTTCTCCAAGTGGAGCGAGGAGGCGCCCAGCCCCGCAGGCTGACCGCGGCCCATGGGGGTGCAGCATCTGCAAGGGGTCGGGGCCCGCAGCGGCGGCCTTGTCAGTGCCGCATTCGCTCCACTCCGAGGCCTCGGCTGTGCAGAGTTTGCCTGCGCACCGTGCATACAAAACACCCCATATGTTTGATGTGAGCTCCGGGGTCTGCGACCAACCGTGATTTCAAAAGCAGATGTTATTAATCTTCTAAATAGTGCACACCAGCCCTGATGTCATTCAGGGCTGACAATGAATGAGCTGCCGCATTCCCTTTCGGAGATAATTATTTTGAAGCTGAAGGAGAGGCTGTTTGTTTTTTGAGGGTGGGAGCCCATCTGCCCTATGAGAAGCCAGTGGCAGGCAGCCTGCGGTGAGAACAGGAGAACAGGCACGGTCCCCAAAGCTCGGAGCTGAGCAGACGCGCATGGTGGCGATGCTGGCAGTCAGGGCGAGGGTCCCGTGGGCCCCAGAGTGTCCTGTCTGCACCCACGGAGGAGCGGGACGGAGATGACAGAGACACCCGGTCCCAAGAGAGCCTCCCAGTGGGCTGGGGTGCTGGAGCCCAGACTTGGGAACATCGAGGGAGCTATTTCCAGCTGAGGCTCACCTAGAAGTGAATTTCCTTTATCACCACCCAGGGCAGCACGTGTCCTGCCTCTCCAAGCTGAGCAGTCCCCAGCTTTGGCAGAGCCTCTGCGTGCCTGATGGAGCCTGTAGGAGGGAGCGTCCAGGTGTCAGGACCCAGGCGGCGGCTCCCGAGGGGCATAAGGCAGGGCGCTGTTTGTTTGGCACGTGAAGGTCCAGAGAATTAAATGACGTACTTGAGATCGACGAGGTGGTGGGAATTTTAGCCAGTTACCCCAATTTCAAATTAAGCAGGTCCACCACACACCTACCTGCCCACCACCGGGCAGGGGTGGGGTGCCCAGGCTGAGGACCTCTCGGGGAGCAGCAAGCTAGAGAGGTCACCGGCATGTTCCATATGCAGAACAGTGTTTCCAGGTAGTGACAACTATGCTCATTTTATGGATGTGGAAATGGAGCCAGTGACCCAAAGAGACTTCCAAAGAACTCGAGCCCTGGCTTACGGGCTCCGTGTCCAAGCTTCACATCTAAGAGATGGCTCTTCCGGGGCCCCTGCCCCTCCCTGATGTCCTGGCCGCCCCCACACTTCACACCTCCCATCTCTCCACTGACTTGAATGGAACCCCTGACCATGGCTTCCTTCCACCCCCTTCCACTTATGGTTTCCTTCCATCAGGGATGCTAAGGGTCAGCCCCTGAGAGGGCTGGGCTTTGAGATGGCAGGGGCGGGGGCGGGGGGGGAGAGGGTGATAGGATGGGGTGGGGGCAGAGGGAGGGAGCAGCAGCTCCCACTCCTTCGCCATAAACAGGCCTTCGTCCCTCAGCACAGGGTAGCACCTTGGTGCAGTGCAGCGGTTGCCCGGTCCCCAGATTAGAACAACCCTGCAGTTTTAAAAACCCTCTGCCTTAGCCCCCAATCAGGTAACGGTGGCGGCTCTGAGCTCCATGTCAGCCCACAGCGTCCCAAGCCGAGCACAACACATCCCTCGGCCATCAGTGGGGGACTCAGATATGCTAATAATCAGACAGGCCATTCACCCCTTCAGTTTGTAGCTAATCCCTCCCTCATCCCGCCCGCTCCAAGGGGCCAGCCGTTGTTTAAAGTGTGCTCCTGAAAACGAATGTCCTTTCAGGCTGCCAGGGACTCTTTCTTTAGGTGAGGTGGCCAACAACTGCATGCCCAGGGGCTGGGGACCTTCCCACACGCGGCTGCAGCCAGGGTGGCCAAGTCCAAGGGCCTGGTTCCGGACATGGTCTGTCACTGGCTGCTGGCGTTTCATTATTATAATGCATGATTGGCACTAATAAAAAATGGGTGCATATCATCGAGTTATTCAGTAACAGCTATGCCATCCACATGGCAGCCTGCACTCTGAGGAGCGGGTTTTATACAGCTCAGGTCCTGAGACCTGGGGCATCAGGAAGGAAGGCCGTGGGCCCACGTGTGGCCTCCAATCGACAGGACAGGTGTGTCCACCTGTGTCACCCATTCGCACTGCACGGTAATGCCCTTAGGGGGTTTTATTTTCTTCAGTTCAGAGGGAAGAACCCCAGGGCCACAGAAATGAGGCGAACGGCCCTTCCTTTCAGCTGAGCTACGTCTGAATCTGGCTCCGTGGACTAGGTCCTTTCCCTACTCCACAAGTTTCAAACCTCTCTCCCTCCCCCAGCCGTGCCTATAGGCTAACCTGAAATCTCTCCAGGGGTTCCCAGTGGCGGTCGAATGTGTAGGTGCCTACTGTGTGGCAGGCACGGGGTTAATGACTCCCTGTGTTAACTCATCTAATCTTCACGCAGCTCTGGCACCAGTGACATCATAACCCCAACTTCTTAGTTTAGGGGACTGAGGTGCAGAGGTTGGGAACCTGCCCAAGGCCATTCAGCCAGTTAGTGACCCAGCTCGGATTTGAAGCCAGGCAGCCTGGCCCCCAAGGACTCCGCAGGGCGACTCTGATCCAGCACCTTCTCCACCGGCTATCCCCCAAGCCCTGAAAGGAATCTTTTTAGGGTCAAAAGTCCAGCTGCACCCCCCTCATTCTTTCCTGATCTAAAGCACGGAGAACACTTTCCCTAGTTCCCTCCTGATGATAAATGTAGTGGGATTGGTTTCCTGCTGCTGCGGTAACAAATCACCGTGACCTTGGGCCTCAAACAACATCTTTTATCATCATATGAGTCTCTAGGTCGGAAGCCCAACAACGCAGGGTTCACTGGGCTCCAGTCACAGAGTAGGGAGGAGCTCCCTCCTGGAAGTTTGGGGTGCAATTCACCCCCTTGCCTTTCCCAGCTTCTAGAGGACAATGCCCTCCCGGCTCTCGGCTCCTTCCTCCGTTTCCACAGCCAGGGACACAGACTCCCTTAGGTCCCTATTCTGGGTGTGCCTCTCTGTCTCTGCCAAACTAGGAAAGGCTCTCACTTTTAAGGACCCATGTGATTCAGCTGAGTCCACCTGGATGACCCAGGGTCCTCTGCCATCTTACAGGGAGTCCCCTGCATCACATCTGCAAAGTCCCTTTTGCCTTGTAAGGGGACATAGTCGAGGGTTTTCGGGCTTAAACACGGGACAACTTCTGTTGTCCATTACGCATCCTTCCACCCGCTGGTTTTAACTTTGGATTCAGGCAACTCTCATGGGACCAAGATGTGAGAAGCAGGCCATCCATTAGGAAAGTTTTCATGTTCATTAATTCAGCAAACATTTGAATACCTGACCCACGAGGGTTATTAATATCACTACTGCTAATCTAACACCATTATCAGCTTTCATATTATTACCATATCAGCCAGCATCTGTCCATCAACACGAACATCCTTCACATTCCTCATGTGATTGGCTGAAGGGAGGCCACGGGTGTGACAGGACCTGCAAGCCTGGAATTCTGTGAGTCCTGGTCGGCGTCTTGCCGATGGAGAGACAGGAGAGAGCCCTGGGGGCCGGGAGAGGCCCATAAATTCGTGCGGAGTGGCACCGTCAGGCCAGCATCCCTTTCGCTACTGCTCGGATGGAGCCGAAGGATCTGAACTTAATTTAAGCTCAAGAAAAGTTGATGATTTTATTGCTTTCCAGATTTATAAAGCTACTGGCAATTCTTGAGGGATGACTTATTAAGGATAAAACTGTAGCCGAGGCACAGCTGAGCCCATGAAGGAACCTGCCGTAGGGGAGGGACCGGAGAGGGGATGCCGGCAGCCCTGTGCGCTATGCACACATCCGCTCACCCCGCGGCCCTGGACCACGGGCAGGGCTGGGCGCAGATTTCCTAAGGCGAGAGAAGACGGAGGCACTGAGCCTGCGGGGCTCTGAGTGCAGGACTATGCTCGGCGCTGCTTTCCTGCACGGCCCTGGCCTCAGCATTCCCGCCTGTGAAGTGAGCCCAGTGGACACGGTGGGATCTTGGGGCGTTGCATCTGGACCCCACACCGCTTTCTCTCGGTAGCCAACACCTAGAGCAAGGCTGGTGTTTTGTTCTTCCTTCTGCTGGTTACACTGCCTGACGCCATCGGATCGACAAGTGAGTTGATTGCCCTTCGGATAAGTGAGTCTTGATTTTCAAGTTGCCTGGGTCTCCCGGGATCTTGTGAAAGTGCAGATTCGGATTCAATGGGTCCGGGTTCTGCGTGGCTCGTCAGCGGCCAGGTGATGCCAATGCTCCAGGCTGGCGGACCCCACTGTGTGGAGACAGTTTCTACCCTGCTGGGCCCACGCCCTGAGGCGCTGGCTGTTGGGCTCGTTCTTCAGAGCTCTATAGCTGCCGGTGAGGGGACTCGGTGAGAACTGGCCTCAGCAGAGAGGGCCCTGCACTGGCTGACGCTGTCCAGACAGCAGCCGAGGGAGGCTGGGGCCAGGGATCTCATGCAGAGCACTCGGCGGGTCCCACTGCTCCCCCTCTGATGGCCGCACTGGGTCCTAGGGAAATCCAGAGACGGGACGGCAGCTCCAAGCTTACAGTCCTCCAGCCACAGGTGAGAAGTCCTGAGCGAGGTTCCCAGGCCGCCTGGGTTAGATCATGGGCCTGGAACAATGGTTGGGGAAGCAGGTGTGCGTGTGTGTTCAAGGGGAGGGACGCTAGACTGAGCCCTGCGACCAGCAGATTCTGGAAGCAGAAGGCTCCCCAAAGAAGGCGAGTAGCTTAGATATGGCCCCAGGAAAATCCTGGGCACTGCCGGCCCCACCCCCCACCTTGTGTGTATTATAGACTCTGAGGCGGGAACTGTTTATGTGGGAGGTCGTGCCGGTGATGCTCGGCTGAGGATCCTTCGGGACTGTCATTTCCCCAGAGGAAAGGCCTGTCCCTTGCTCTGTGGGGCGATGGGGTCAGTGTTCCCAGGGGCAGGACTGAGATGCACGCCTGTCTGAGATCTGTCTGGATTAGATAAGTTCTGCCTCGTCACGGCCACCCTGGTCGGATGATTCCAGCACCCGCTTTTCATCCCCCAAGGCTTCCACTTTGGTGGACACGTTCATGATTGAACAGCTCGAACAGCTGGCGGGTGTCAAGTTCTCTGGAGGTAACCGGCTCAGGAGCCTTGAACAAGCCTGGGTTCTGAAATCAGACGAGTCCAAGTTCAGCGCCACCTCATTGCTGAGATCCTGGCAAAGCCACCAAACTCCCCAAGTCTCAGTCTTTCTCTCTGAAAAATGGGTTGATGGAAGGATTGCATGAAAACGGCGACGTTTCACCTTTAACCTGGCATCCGGCACAGGATTCCTACTTTTGGACTTTGGAGTTTGACCCCTACGTCCGGTCCCCCAGCCTGAATTCTGGCAAGAGCCAGAGGGGCTTCTTCTGCTGAGTTTCTCCCATTCCTCTCCCTCAGCCTTGTGGCCAGCAGACCCCTGTCCCGGCGGCTGTCAGTCGCTGCCTTTCACAAGCACTAACGCTCCCATTTCAAACCAGAAACAATTCGACTTGCTTTGTTGTTGCTACTGTAAATCCTGTTGGACTCACATGAAATGGGACAAATTTCAAATTTCACCCTTGAGAACTTAATCGGGTTGGCATCCTATCCAGAGACTCGCAGTGGAAAATGGATTTCAGAACTGTGTGCACTGCGTTTTGAGGCTGAATATTTTAAAAGCTGAATGCATAAGCAAAAATCGGCATTGGGCGAGTAAACCGTCCTGACCCACATCAATGAGTGATACCAAGGCCGCTTTCACTCGCAGGAGCAGAGCGGCTATGACGAGATCACCTCCAAGATTCTCATTACTTGCAACAGAGCAGGGATCCGACTCCGCCTGCTCTCTCCCCATGTCTTTTCTGTGCAGCTTTCTGCAACTATAGCTGCAAAACACAATGACAGGAATTTGTAAATTGTTGGAATCTTACAAACTATGCAGCAGTGCCTTCGAAATTGGTAAATCGGAGCAGAAGTCCTCATCGAATATGTACAAATTTTGAAACGGACACCACTCAGGTTAGGTTTGAAGCAGGTGAGAAAACACTTTCTGATTCACACCTACAATGATCTTCCCCCAGGTGAAATGGTTCACAGGACACAAGAAACATCACAAAATGCCACATGACGGCACATAGGAACAGGGGCCTTTTCCATTCTGCGATGTCACTGAGTATTGCGTTTGTTAACAGTTATCACATTGTCAATTTTCTAATCTAATCCCTAATCTTGAAAATGTGCCCCTGATTTCTGTTTCCCTCGAGCCAGTAATAAGATACTGTTTTCCTGTTTTATCCCCGATTTTCCACGGTTATCTCCGGGTCATCATTTATTACTGTTTATGTTCCCTAATATACATCTTGACATCCAGGGCATCGATTGTAAAAGCCAGTGAAAATATGTTTAACATTCATAAGGGCTGGAGGATGGCGGAGTTGTTATCGCGAATCATTTCTCCATGAAGCATGTGACTAGGCAGCGGCTTCTTTTTTAAAAAAAATATATTTTTATTGATTTTAGAGAGAGGAAGGGAGAGGAAGAGAGATAGAAACATCCATGAGAGAGAAACATCGACCCACTGCCTCCTGCACACCTCCCCTTGGGATCGAGCCCGAAAGCCAGGCATGTGCCCAGACCAGGAATCGAACCCGCGACCTCTTGGTTATGGGGTGATGCCCAACCAGCTGAGCCGCACCAGCCGGGCCGCAGTGACTTCTTGTTCACTCGGACATTTCTCCTTTGGTGTCTCTGTGCCAGGCTGTGTCTCAGGCCCCAGGGTTTCAGGAATGAAGGGGACCCATCCCTCAGAGTGCAGAGCTCGAGGTCTTTATGGGGGTAACTGGCGTGGGAACAGGCAAGCACAACATTGAGAGATGCAGGCTAATCTTTACCACCGTGTCTGACTTCTGAAATGACACAGGGTTTTCCCATTTATTCTCTCATTTGATCTTTACAGTAGTTCTGTGAGCTAAAGGGACACTTATTATTAACCCTATTTACCAGACAGGGAAGTTACTGGAATTGAGCTGGCGTTTTTTAGTATTTGGTGCTATCTGGACCAGGGACCAGTTTATTATAACAGGATCGCAGCAGATGGGCTACACCTCCCTACGGCAGATGTGGAAGGAGAGTGAGAGGCTGGCGAGTTCCCTGCTGGGGGGGTGGGGACGGACCCTGCAGAGCTCTGGGTGGGGCTGGGCAGAGCCAGTGACAGGGGCTCCAGGCCTGGGCAGGGCATCAGATCCTCCAGGACAGCTAAGTTATGGGCACCCCTACCCCAGCCAGGCCACACAGGTAAGGAACCTCTAGGAGAGAGGGGCTGAGCTACCCATGGTCTTCATGGAGTTCCCACTGTGGGCCAGGCATATAAAAAAACACACACATGCACTTTTTATTTAATCCTTAATGAAACTGGACTTAATTACCTTTATTTTACAAATTGGTATTCTGCGTTTCAGAGCTTGACCCGGCGGGATGTGCATTCGTGTTTGTGGAGTTGCCTCTGCTGGTTGGGGCACAGGTGAAGTTGCTGGCCCTTGGGTTTAGCTCTGTGGCTGTTACTGCATCTGCCCAGAGGTTGGGTGTGGACCTGAGTTTACAGATGCAGTAGTTACACCAGCAAACGGAGGGAGTCGATCCAGCTCAGGTGAGAGGTCTTCCTGATGGGCCTTGGAATAGTAGGCACTGTGTTAGGAATGCCACGTGCAGGACCATAGAGATGAAAGAGGCCTGGGCTCTTCCCTCAATTTACCCTTTAAGGGGTAAAGACAGATGCTAAAGGGTCACTTCAACACTCTGCAGTTAGGTCCGTGTTTTTTGAGAGAAACAGAGAGAGGGGGCGTGATTTTAGAAGTGGAAGGTGATTTACAGACCAATAGATTCGGCTCGGTCTCTTCACCATTCTCAAGCTAATTGCTTAACTTGACTAATCTCCATCGTCACATTTGGAAAATGGACTTGAGGGTAAAACAGATCAGGTCTAATCTATTATTTTTTTATTTTACTATTTTACTTTTTAACCAATGGCATTCAAGCATTTGGTGTTTTAATAGGCATGGGCATGTCTTTTTTAAAGGCATGAGTCAGAAGCTCTGTATCATGAAACCCAAGGGAGACCCCTCTATCCTAAAAAGTCCTAGGAGACATAAACAAAAGGCCCTCCCCATCTAGGGGAAGATGCAGCCATATTTCGAAGTTCATTTTTTAAATTACCAAATCACTTCAGACAGTTTCCGAACGTAACAGGAACAATATGGTGTGGCTCTTGATGTTGGCTCCTACAATTAGTGTGTTATTAATTAAACTCTTGAGTAATATAATAACTTGACGGTTAAAGCCCCTCTTTGCATTTAAAGTACATGCAAACTGTGGCTCCAATTATAAATAAACTCTACTGCTGTGGGCTCTGGAAATTTAATTATTCAGAGCAAATTATTCAATCGGCGCTCTATTCTGGGGAAATGCTTCCTGAATATTCTAGTGGGTTTGGTGCATGTCTGAGTCCTGTAGAGCGGGCCCCCTCGCACATCTCTCTGCTCCCACCCACCCCACCCTCTCTACTTCTGCTGGAGTAAACACCCAGCTAAACATGACTCGAGCATGCCCACTTCATCACTGCCGAGGATTTCCAGAACTTTCAGGCTGACGTTTAAACCCCCCAGCTCTACACACTCATCTTTGCGAGAATCCACCCCACTCCCACGGCTGTCTCCTTAGCATCTCAGCTCACACTCACCTTTTACTCCACTGCACCGAGCCCAGCAACTCTCCTTCAAGGAGCAAAACTGCGCCATGCGTCCAGTCCTTTGCACATGCCAGTCCTTTCCCTGGAATGCCGTTCCCTCCGCAGGGAATTCCTGCTTGTCGCGACAACTGGCACTGCTCACGTTGGCCCCTTAGGTCTGGAGGGAGGGTGTTTCCAGGAGGCCAGGTGAAGCCTTGATGGCTCCAGCAAGCAGCAAGTCACTAGGTCTTCTGGGGCCACCTCCGAAAAGGACAAGAACCCCAGGCCAGGCCGGTCACTCACACCAATGAGGGACTCCAGAAACCTAGTCAGGCCTCAAGGTCATTGGCTGTTGTGACCTGAAGCCGGGGCCCTGACTCCGTTCAAGTGTGGGTGTCAGGTACAGCACATCCCCCAAGAAGACGGTCCCAGAAGATGAAGAACACGCACAGGTGACCTGGAAAATGGCCAAGCAGGCCCGTTGCCCTGAGAATGGTCTAGAAAAATAGTTCTGAAGATTTAAAAGCAGAAATGACCAGCCCTGGTTGGGGAAATTCTCAAAGCCTTCTTGGAGGGAGGAGCATGTGTATTAAGGACACGGGGACCAGTTCGCCGGGTCGGACCTGTAAGTATCACGGGGTAGTCTCCATGCCCCAGGTGGGACTCTCTGCCTGTCCACAGACGACCTACCTGTCATTCGTATCAGAGATTCTAGGGTCTTTTTTGGTTTGTTCAAGGGGCTATCTGGACACAAAGTCATGATTTCCAAACTTCCATCCTTGAGCTAGATGCCTTTCGTGACTTCTGCTATATCAAGTCCACCATTACGCTGTTGTTTCATTATAATGTTCTTTAAGGAAATCACTTCTTGCTTGAATTAATTTTCTGCGCACACTCTACTTTTTATATCTTTAAGGGGACAACAGTATCCCCGGCCATCAGATAGAGACGTTAAACTAAAGACAATGGGAATAAGACACTGCTATGAAATCCCAGCTCCATGCTGTCACCTGCCCAGGTGGGGCCCGTGGCCGGCCACCTGTCCGTTGGGAAGGGAGGCTGGAGGTCTGTCTGAGTAGAAAGACGTTAAAAACACACACACAGATGGGCCCTAACTTGGAGCTTTCTCCTTGAAGCAACGGACAGAAAGTAGAAAATGGCAGACGTTTTTGGGGAGGCGATTCGGAGCAGGTAACATCTCCAGGCGCTGGCCCGAAGCATCCCTGTCCCCACGGTGCGGGCTGTGTTCTTGGCGGAGCAGAGGGAGGAAGGGCAGAGCGCCCTCCGGCCCACGCTCCGAGACCCGGCTCTCTCGCCAGCTCGGCCCGCACGCCCTTCAGAGGCCTGGGAGGCCGCATCCACTGTCCGACTGTTGGTCAGAGGGTCAGACTATCGGGTCAGTGGGTGGAGATGTCCATGTGCCGCCCATCTCGAGTCCCTGGGACCCGGCTGGCATCTGTTCAGGCTCAACCTCACCTGTCCTCCTGGGGCCTCGAAAATTCGCTCTCATGTCTACTTGAGTCGCCTCTCAACCAGGTTTTTATTACACTGGTTATAAAAGCAACAACTAATAATTATCAAATATGCATTATGTGCCAGAGACTCTGCAAAGTGTCTTATGCACATTTATTTTGCTTTATTCTTGTTTTGTTGGTTAATCTTCACCCGGGGATGTGTTTTTCTTTGATTTTTAGAGAGAGTGGAAGGGAGAGAGGAGAGAGAGAGAGCAGCCCTGAGCTTCGATTGGCCCCGAGACCTGCGTACGATGACCATTCCTCACGTAACCCTGTCCTGGGACTCACATCACCCCTATTTACGGAGGAGAGGACTGGCGAGCAAAGGAGCCACCTAGATCGCCCAGCCTCAGAGCCGAGACTGCAGGCCGCCGCTGGCCCCTCCGCACCCACACTGCGCAAGCCTGGGGGCCCCTCCCTCTCCTGGGACCTTGTCGCTCTGTGGTGGGTGACGTTGCTCAGGAAAAACTCCATCCAGCTGCTTCGCTAGCTGAATTTCCAAACTGAGATTAAAAAGGGCCTAAGAAGAGAAGGGAACTGGGTCATCGCCACTTTCACTGAGACGGGGGAGGCAGGAGAAGGCAACACAGCGGCCGAGGACAGAAGTTAGGGAACAGTGACAGGGGATCCCCACACACTGGTCCCTTCCCTGACCCCGGTGCACGGCGAGCCGAGAATTACAGCGGGGGGAACCTCACCCACCTCAGCAGCTGAAATGCGCGCTGGGGTTCATTCCAGAAACAGCTGCTGGAGTAAACTCGGGGGACGCAGGCAGGAGCCTTCCGTGTGCATCTCATTTCCCTGCCCTGGTGGGTTTCAGGCCAGTCCGAACTGGCAGCCGGGTGGCCAGTTCTGCGCGAGCTTGCTATTTAACACCCAGCCTTGTCCCCAGCTGTGCCCTGCAGGCCTCCAAAAACGGAGCAGAATTCCAATAATGAAGGCAAAGAGAAAGCGCCCAGCCCCGGTGCCTTGGGCCTGTGTGGAACAATGGAATAGAGCTGGGGGGCGAGATTTGACCTTGACCCCTCCCTCTTACTGGCTCTGTGACCTTGGAGAATGGACTCCTCTTCCCTGAGCCTCATCTTCTCAACTTGTCAAAGGGGCGGTTCTACCCCCCAGGGCTCTCGCAAGGATGAGATAAGGCGATGTGTTAGGAGGCAGTTTGGGGAGCTTCCCTGGCATTCCTCCTCCACGGGGACCTCACCACTCCCCTCGCCCTCGCCTTTGACTCATCCCTGTATCTCGGGACTCGGCCCGGAGCACACGCTCTGTAATCGCCTGTTTACCGAGGTCGCCTGTTCCAGGTGCCGGTACGGGGCAGGCTCCGCACAGACAAATAGGCGTGTGTCCCGCAGGGGGTCTCCCAGTCCGACGCAGGGAGTAGGTGCAGATGTTTCCAGTGCAATGACAATGCTGAGAGCTCTTACAGGTGAAGAGACGGAGACTGGCGAAAGCCAAGGACAGGGAGCGTCCCCCCAGCTGAGAAAGTCCGAGACGTTGTCTTAGACCTAAAGGACCTGATACACATGGCTGAGCCCGGAGGGGCCACAGGACTGCGAGACCTCGACGTGAACAAAGGTGGGTCCTGCCCAGGTCACACGAAGACAGAAAGGCGAAGCACGGAGAGAGTGGCCACAGGGGGCACAGGGCCAGGGCCTCCACCCTGGATTATCTGCATGGCTCTGTACCTGAGAGGGGGACAGACAGACAGCTGTCCTTCCCTTCCTCTGTCATTTGATTTCTCCCTCTGACCCGCTCTCAGTCTCCCTCTTGTCACCTTGGCACTCAGCGGCGTCTCAGTAGAAACGTGGCTTCTCTCTTTCCATCTCTCTCATCCCCAGCTGCTCGCCATGTTACCAAATATTCTGAGGACACTGGAGGAGGGAACCACTGTCTGGCCAGCTTCAGGCTCGCCTACCAGGTAGACGGATCGATCGGTCAATCCATCAGGAGATGACAAGTAGGTAGGCAGAGAGATAGGCACGGGTAGGTAAGGGCACTGCCCACCTCTCTATCAGGCATCTACCTTTCTACCTACCTACCTACCGACTATCTAGTGGAGCTGGGGACACCTGTTCCCCCCAGGTGTCATCCTTGAAAGAGGGGGGAAAGTTGAGCGTCCACCTCAGTCTCATGACCCTCGGCTTCTTCTCGGGCCTTCGAGCCACACCCCGTGGTGCGTCCATCACTGTGACACTCCGGGGAGCACCCTTCACTGGCCCAGTGCCAGTATATCCACCAGGTCTTTTATTCTTACTTCTATATTTTTAAGGCTGAGTTCAATCCTGTTGGTGGCGCCTGAAGAGAGTGAATTATGGGTCATCCTCGGAATAGAGCGTAAGTGTCACTGGCAGGCGAGGGCTAAATAAACAGCGGGGAGGGGAAGGGAATGGGCCCTGGGATGGAGCCCCGACGCTCGGCTCCCAGCAACGCTCCTGTCCTTTGCTCTGAGGCCCCTCAAGCCCGACTCTGCTGCGGGGATGTCAGCAAACCTTTCATGACGCACAACACGGTTTGGGGAGGGAACCTTCTCCATGTGCGCTCTGAAACCGGCTTACGGAGCCTTGAGGGGAGACCGTGTGCCTTTCCTTAAAGCGAGTCCCCTTCACTGTGACTTTTGCAAACCCTCTGGGGCCATCGTGACCGTTCAGGGAGCGAGCTTCGTTTCTGGGAGACGAGAGGCTCCCCTCTCACCTAAGCTACGGCGCTTATTCCAAGGCCTCTAAAGTCTTCCAAAGTGATAAGAGAGTCCCCTAGATAAAATAAGTCTGATTTATGAAATACTCAATATATGTAAATGTGAGATCTATAAATAAACTCCACACAATAGAGGCAAAATCTCATTGTAAGTAACAGTTTTATTAGCGTATCCATTAAGCGAAAGGCCTTATGATGCTAATGTTAACAAAATTAAACTCCAGCCATTGCATTCAGCCCCCATTCCTGAGCTCTAAAGGCCAGACCCTGTGCTAGGTGCTGAGGCTATGTACGTAGGCGTGTGCACGTGTGTGTACCTACACAGACACGTACTGGCTCTTGTGCGTTTGCATGTGTGCCTTTTTCTTTAAGAGCTCACATTATCATAGGAAACCACCTTGTAGGTAAATTAATACACAAGCACATGAGATTGCAAGAGGGAGGCCTCTCTGTTTGCCAGGCTCTCTTCTCGGCACTTCACATCTAGTATCTCATTTAACCCTCACAGCAACTCTCAGGGGTGAGCTCTGCTACCCTCGCTTTGGCGACGGAGACTCCGAGAGCAGAGGGGGAAGCCCAGGGCCCCCCCTCACCCTCACCTAGACAGCAGCGGGGCCAGCTGGGGTCCGGCAGTAGGTATAGAAAACAATGGCATCCACTCAGGCATCAAAGTCGTGACGTGAAAACCATCGGCTACGTTTGGAGGAACTGAGAAAAGCTTCAGCAAAGAGGGAGCTCTTGAGCGCACTGTGGAGAAGATAAGTTTGGACAGAGAAATACTCGAAGAAGGACTGGCAAACAGAGGATGCGTAAAGATAAGCACTGGAGTGTTTTTAAAAATAAAATAAAATCCGCCATGGCATCAAAATAAGAACCCAAGGAGACAGGAATGGTAAACAAATTCTCATATCGTCCCAGTGGCCGTGGGCCGTAAATAGCTGGAATTTGGAATAATTTGAACACTCACAAAAGTGTTTATAATACAAAGTTGACTGAAAAAAGCAAATGTAAAGTTTGTGTTCAATACAATCTCCACAATGTAAATAAACACAAGCACACGTGAAAAATTCTAAGAGACAAATAGTATTTTCTTTTTTCTGAAGTTATGGGAGATATATATTTTTCTCTCATTATGGTTCTGGAGTCTAAGTATTGTTTTTTTATTATTATAATGATCAGGCATTTCTTTTATAATCTGAGAAAGTCATGAGGTTAGAAAAAATTAAGGGAACTGTATATTCTAACATCCTTTCCTGGCTTCGATGTGCAAACCCTACGCCCTTCAGGAAACATGTTATAGAGCCGACACCCACCTTTAGGCGCAGTGGGTCAGCCTAACTGGGAAAAGGCGCTTCCCTTAGCCCCGAAGGTGAGTGAGGGCACAGGTGGCCCGGAGTGTGACTCACAGCTGTCACCTACCTGCCGCATCTCAGCGACGGAGACAAGGGTGGGTATTGATGGGACTTGACCGTGATGATACGCACACGGAACAGCCCTGTAGGGTGGAAGGAATGGGAAACCCCACAGGTTTCCACGGCGGGGGGCACCGCACATGATCACGGAGGCTCCCGGCAGGAATGCAACCAGGTGGAGGTGCAGGGACAGGACTTATAGGTGCAGGAACCACTCTGAGCAGGCGGGTGGCCGGGATGGCTGGTGCTCCCTGTGTCCCTGTGTCCCTCGCCCCACGCTTGCTCTCCCTCCCGGAGATGATTTGCGTGGGGTCAGACATTCGCCTGGAATCGCACAGCCAGTCAGAGGCACGTGGACTCTGCTTGTCCTCCTCCTGCCCTTCCTGCCGTTCTTCCGCGAGACCTGGAAGCTCTCCCCATCCTTTGCCCCATTTCTTTCCATTCTCTCCTGGCTTTTAAACCACTCACGTTCCAGAGGGCGGCTGGTTCTGAGCGCACTTTCTGCCCCATCCTTCAGCTTCCAGGGGACACCGTTTCCCCACTGCTTCCAGGCATCTTGAGTAATGAGTGAGGAACATTGTCCTGAGTCTATTTTTCTAACTAAATGGAAGTCAGGCCATGCAAACAATTACGACTTATCTGAAACCAGTTGTTGCCCAGTTTGGAACGACTGGTAGGGAATGGCATCCAATACTTGGCAACATGAAGTAGAACTGAATCTGGTGTTAAGACAACCATGAGGAATGCTTGGCCATTTAAAATCCAGCTTCCCATTCCAAAATCACTGCCGAATTTTTTTGTTACTGTTTTACCAGGGTAGAGTTTTGAACCAACATGATGATGTCAGCAATGCATAAAGGGTGACTCGCATTCTGACATGGAGAATGTGACACTGATCAAAATGTCTGTGTGAACAGATATATAACAACAAAAAAGAACGTTCAACATTATATTTCCTTTTATTTTCATCATTTTAATCCATATGAATTCCACATTATATGAATCATAATAGTAGCAATTTATTTGGGGGTCACTATTAAATTTCTTGGAAATTTCCAGATAGCATTCAAGGTGATCAAAGTGAAGGAAAAATACACTATTATTCTCTGCCTGCTTTGCCTGTTACAATGCTCAAAAATACTTCTGTATTTATAAATTAGTTTTCCTTAAATGTAAACATGATAAGGTATGAAATTCTTATTAGATTCTTATTTAACGGAAAGAAACATGGGTTAGCCCTGCCAGGCATGGCTCAGCAGTTTAGCGTCGACCTAGGATCCAGGAGATCCAAGTTCGATTCCCTGTCAGGGCACATGCCTGGGTTGTGGGTTCTGTCCCTGGTCGGGGGCGTGCAGGAGGCAGCTGATTAATGACAATTCTCTCATCATTGATGTTTCTATCTCTCTCTCCCTGTCTCTTCCTCTCTCTGAAATCAATAAAGATATATTAAAATAAAAAGAAAGAAATAAACGGGTTATTTTAAAAATGGGAAAAATACTAAGCTTAGATCATTGGATTAATTAGATAGTTTCTAAGGCTTGCCTTCTCATAGCTAATCCATTCATCCATCTTTCCATACTTCTATAGTTGTGCCTGTATATCATCTGTATATCTTTGCTCTCTCCATATAAAAGTGACTATGTGTGTTTATGATTTTGAATATCCATATATAAAAATGCCAGCGAATTATAATAGATGTGAAGTCCCTGCCCTCATGGAGCGTGGGCCACTGATCCAGTGCCTGGGACAACATTCCGTGAACTTGAACATGAATGTCAACGTGCTCTTCCCTTCATCATCTTGTGTCTTCTTTCAATACTGCAGACCCAGGGGAATATCCTCAACCCAAAGGCTGTACCCCTGGGAGGGCCTCAAAGAGAACTGTATGCAAGGGACAAGGTCAGGCCAAGGTGAATGCCCAGGTAAGGAAGAGGCTAAACCAGGAGTCTTATAAAAGGGGAAAAATGCATAGATAAAACATCAACAAAATTATTGTCAACCCCTTGTATTTTTCTCATTACGCAGTTCTCAAAACACTTTTCCTGCCATCATTCCTTCCGCCAGTGTGTCCGGTGAATGTTCTTTGCATGGCGATTGGGGTCCGCTTGTCCCTTTCCTGCAGAACTGAGGTCAAGGAGAGAGACATGTGAATGGACTGAGGTGGCCACCCCTGCTGTTGATGGAGGGAGCGGAGGGAGTATCGGGCCTGTGGATTCAGGCACATGACCTGCTGGTGCTGAGAGTGGGGACTCAGCATCAGAGCTGCTGGGAACCATCTCAGGCCTCTTGCTGGTCCTTTCAGCGGCCTGACCCGGAGGTGAGGGTCTCAGGTTAGTGAAGCCAAAGCAGGATGGGAGCGCCCTTCTCATGTTCAAGAAAAGCGTTCATCTTCCCCTTGGCTGCATTAGAAAGCGGGGGCTGCGGGGTGTGCACAGGACTGTGACTTCTAGGACTAAGGTTCCCTGGATCCAGCGCCTGTCCATGTAAATAAGGCCTCGTCAGAACCAGCTACACGAACTCGTTGACACGGTCTCCATGCTGGTTTCTGACCTGCAAGGGGTCCCTCTGGCCTGCAGAGTGGAAAGTGTTTACTCTCTGGGCTTCACAGCAAAAGTCTGCCAACCCCTGCAGAGGGACCATGCTCAGGTGGACACCTCTATGGGTCAGCTTCTGAAGGGACACTAAACCTGGTTCATCTGCCGAATAAATAAAACACAACAGAAATTCCCCATCAGGGGCACAGAGCACAAGAAAATAATCATACAAGGTGACCCCTTGGATTTACAGTCTCAGCCCTGAGGCAAGCCCGGTGCTTCTGAAGAGCCATCCTCGGTGGAGCGGTGGGACCACAGGGGGAGGAAACCCACCAAGTGCCAGGGCAGCCAACCCGAGTGCCAGGGGCCGGGACACAGGGAGGGCGCGGAGTCCCAGGTCTCAGCCTCCCGGGCCAGCGCCAGGATGGAAGCCACCTTGTCCTGAAGACTGGCCTTCACTCTCCGCTGCTTCCTGGCCCCAAAAGCCCCTGAAAACTGATGTGGAGAACCTGCTGGAGGGGGACTTCCAAGGGAAATATGATGGATCGATGCTTTTCTCACACCAGGGGCGTCAGATCAGTTATAGATCCTGCTGTGGAGCCTGAAGGCTCTCCCAGGAGAAAGGACAGACAGGAGGGCGGGGGAAAGGCCGAAAGAAGGAAGAGGGAGCGGGGCAACGAGAGAGCGGGAAGAACAGGGGAAGGCTTTTTTTTTTTTTGATGTGTTTGCCTTTGTGACTCCGAAGTTCTTGCTAATCCCATCTGTCCACGGCAGAGCCACGGATGGCGAGAAAAGCGTTTCCATATGCGCAGATCAGCGCAGGCCCCCTTCATCTGCCCGCCTCCGAGGTGGATGCTGGGCTCGCCTGCCAAGCCCACCAATGGCATCGGGCAGGGGCCTTGCTGGCCTGAGCCGCTGTGGGCTGCTCTCCCCTCCGGCTCCAGCAGCCGTGTCTCTGTTGTTTCCACTCCCATCTAACGGTGTCCCTTTGCTCAACTTCCAGGAACCCACGGCCCCAGCAGTGCCACTCCCTCCAGACCCACCTGTCTGGCTTCAAATGGGAGCAGACCCTCTCAGAAGGACACTGGATCCCCGGCCCAGCAGCAGCGCACACCCCCGGCCTGGCTGGGGAGGCTCCCAGGGCGCCAGCTGCCCGCCTGCTCCGAGCTGTCCCTAGAATCGGGCAGGCTGGGCTCAGCCCGGCCAGGCCTGGCACCTGGGCAGCCACAGCCAATCTTTCCTCTGCTCTGGCTCCCTGTCCCTGTCCCAGCCTCTCCCAGCCCCTGCCCCAGCCCTGCTCCTGCCCTGGCACTGGATTCCCACATTCAGTTATTCAACATGCGCTCACTGGATCCTCACGAGGAGCAGGGAAACGGCCGAAAGTGGACCGGCCCCTTTCCCCATGAGACTATACTCTCTGGAGACAGTAACAAGGACAAGCACCTGGAGCTTGGGGAGCCTGGGGGGGCTTACAAAGTGGCTGCCTGAGGAGCCCGAGGGGACCAGACACCCCTCAGCGGGTGACTTTGATTTTCTAGGTTCAGCCTAGGAGTTTTCACAAAATTTTGGCTTAAGCCCATCCTTTCCCCCACCCTGTCATGGCCCCCGTGGGGGGCGGTGCCCCTCTCCCAGCCCTGGGCGCCAGGGCCCGTCTCTGCACCACCTCCCTCCGGGTCCCCGCGAAACACTGCCGCACTGGGTGCTGCTTTGGGAGACCCCCACCCGGCCGCCTCGCATGGCGCACAGGCAGAGAAGCTGGAGGCCACCGCGCGGGACGATGCCCCTGGGGATCCCACACTGCTGAAAGCGCCTTTGTCATGTTGTTGTTGTTACGAAACTGAAGCGATCAGAACGTATTGCGGGGGGATATGCTCTCTTACCTTCTCCCCTCGCCTGTGCTCTTCTCAGTCCATCTAATCAGACGGTGAGACCAAGAAAAATGAACAGGCAAGTGGTCAGTCATCTCCAGTGCCTGCCGGGGAGGCCGGCACTCAGCCGAGGCTGACGCTGTGTGCGTCCCGTCTCCTGGGTCAGGGGTCCCGGGGGGCACCCCGCCCTCTCCCTGCAGCAGCCCTAGCCATCCTCAGCCTCACCTGCTCTTCAGACAGCAGATGGGATGGGATGCTCTGACTGGTCCCCTCCGGGGTCCCGAAGGCTCCCGGACCCCCCTCCACGATGGGCCTGTCTCACCGTCTGTCTTCATGAACCCAGACGCCCTTCCCAGGGCTCCACCCCAGCTGTGGAAAAGGTCATAGAGAAATCTAGAAAATTCCAGAATGTGTAAGCCGGCAAGGTAGGGGGCATGGGGCTCAGGGAGCACACTGTCTTCCTTTCTGACCTCTTATTTTACAGAAAAGAAATCCCCAAGGAGATGGGTGAAACGAGACGAGCACCTAACCTCTGTGAGGACTTGGACAACATCACATCACTTCTCGGCACCTCAAATTCTGCTCTCAAAGCGCCCACGGACAGCCTGAGAGGAGAGAACAGAAAATGTGGGTGCAGGAGAGCAGCCCTCAGACCTATGGGTGACACATCTGCTTCGTAAGCGGGGGAAGGGGTGGCGAGGGCCGGTGGGTGAAGCGGGACTGGAAGGGGCCAGGAGTGAGGGTGGGAAGCGGTGGGAAGTGAAGCCGAAAGCAAATTCGAGTCAAGGCAGGTTCCGCTCTCGGCCCCAGGGACCAACTCACTGGGACAAGGTGGTAGGTGAGACTCAGGCACCAGAGTCAAGAACGTTATCGGAGATCGTAGCTCACGCTTGAGCTCGACTCTTGTGGTAATGACCTTTCACAGCGCCACGTGCTCAGGAGCCGCGACAGAGGAAAACGATACCTCGTTCTAGTTGCAGTTTGCGTTTCTCTTATCAGAAGTAAAGCCTGCCCATTTTCAAATGCTTAAAAGCCACTTTTATTCCCTTCTCTGGAACTACCTAGTCTCACCCGTCATCCCCTCTCCTCCTAAACTCGCTCTAATTCCTTAAGTGACTCAGTTCCGTAGAAACGGGCCAAGCCCCTTCCTCCCATCGTTTAGACCGTGAAATAAACCGGAGCAGGTGCGGACCTGAGACCACTCGCGCTTCTCTTTCCTGTGGACACGAGCCGCTGACGACAGCGATCCCGGCTTGTCAGCTCATCTCCACCCCAGATCCGGCGGGGACTTGACCAAGCCCGGCCCCTCCGGATACGACCCAGGAGAGGGGCCTCTCACAGAGGTGCTGAGACCCCGGCCAGAGGATGGCGGTGTTTCTGGGCTGCGGCTTGGCAGGCTGCAAGGGGGCAGAATGGACCGCGCCTCTTATTTCCACTGCTTCTCAGTTGTCTCCCACGTTCAACCCTGAAGGCCAAGGGCAAGGCCAAAGCCTTGACTAGAAGGCACCAGCTGGCTGGCTGCTCAGGCCGCCCCCAGGGCTGGGAGGCCCGTCTCTCAGACCCCGTGGCTTCTAGGGGAGTGACCCAGGCCCCTCGGTCTCCGCCACCCCTCTGAGACCCCTGGCCTCATCCCCGAGTTGACCCGTCAGAAACTGAGCCTCCTGGGACCACCTTTCAAAACCCACTCCGCCTCCGCCTTGGGGGCCCCTCGTTGCCCAAATACCCCGTCGCCAGGGCAGAGGTGGTTCCGAGCAGAGCGCCACCTGCGGCCCGAGCCTGCATCTTCATTCCTGCGTTCCCCGTTTCAGGAGCCATGAATTATTAACGGGACCTCTGTTTGCAGTGCCCGGCTCGCTGCTTCCTCCAGATTAAATTACGGAGGAATATATTTGATTATAAACATACTTAGTAAATGTTTTCAATGTTGCTTTCTGGAGCTTGCTTTGTACAAAAGTGTTATAATGTCAAAAAGTCAACCGCAAACATCTACAGCTGCCTCGGAAAGGAAAGCGGTTTAAAGCAAAGGCCAGGCAAATGAAGTCATCAGAAATGAAAACCACGTTAGGACAATCTCGAATGCCATTTGTCATCTCTCACAAAGGGGCGGGGGCACTTCTTCAGGCAGCTGAGCTTTTCTGGAAGGAGGGCTGAAGTCAACGTACAAATCCGAGTCAGGGTCCACCGTGACCCCTGTTCCGCTCCTTGACCTTGAGCCGCGCATGACCTCTGGGGGCCTCCTTGGACTCACCTGCAAAGTGGGAGCAATGGGTCTGTCCCACGTCCTCCATAAAGTCTCCAAGAAAAGCGGTTTCATCAGGTGTAAATTCTCTCCAGATGCAGGTTCTAACTATTGTTTTACCAAAAGGAAACACCGAGGAAGCTGGAAAGATGCAATTGAACAAACACTTAGCCAAACAGCGGGCCTCTGTGAGATGCGTGCGCCAGCTGGGCCTCGGCCACGGCTTTCGTAGGCCCCGTGGATGAATGAATATTACGTGGCCGATCTTCTAGGACCCGCCGTCTCCTGGGGGAGCAGACGCCCCAAACAGCCGTGGGGATTCACTTGGGGAGGTCTAGCGCTGTGGGCACAGACCAAGCTCCTTGAGTGTAGAAGACGGAGTCATATTCATTAGACTGGGGAGGGAAGGGGTCTCAGGGACAGAGGGCCATCTGCGGGTTTGATAGTGGGGGGAAGATGACACTTCAAGTGGGCCCAGACAGCTGGTGAGGGTGCCCCGGGTGGAGTAGGAACGAGCCCGGCCGCAGGCAGTGGAATGGCTGTGCGCACGCCCAGGGGTCCGGGAGGAGCCCGAGGGGAAGGCCCGCACACCTACCATGTGTCAGGCTGGCGTGGGGCGAGCGGCGCTGGGCGCAGGCGGGGGCCTGACGCAATGGCCTTGACTGAAAGCTCGGTTTCTCTTCTGCAGCCAACCACTGGGAACCACTGGGATATTTCAGGAACATCGTCACCACCACTCCGTCTTTTAGAAGATAACTGGACAATGGCGGAAAGCGGTGACGTGGGCGGAGAATGGTTTGGGGAGCCAGAGAGACCTGAGTCCCGCTTCAGGAGTGGGACCCGGACTGCGTCTCTCTCTTCCGCGGCGCCCTGGAGGAAGTGCCATCTCTCGCAGTCGCGAGGGCGGGTGAGACCCTGCGCGGAACGTGGGTAGCCGGAGCCTCGCGTGGACGCAGGTGGCTGCTTGTTTTTGATTCCATTCCCTGTGCCAAGCCTGATCCTGTGTCCCCCGTGAGGTATGGGAGCGAATAACCTGAGGACAGGCAGGGCGACGTGGGCCCCGGTGGCCACGCACGAGTCGCTTGGCTGTCCCACCCTCAGTTTCTCCAGAGGTGCAGTGAGAGGTTTGGGGCAGGTCCTTTGGAACCGCCCAGCTCCCTTTAACCGCCTCTCGTCACAGCAGTGGGCATGTGGGAGGCAGGGTTTGTGTAGTGGGGCCAGCGTCCAGGGACCATTCGAGGACCACGGCACAACAAATGGCATTTAATCCAGGCTACAAAGACTCCAGATGCGGCTTTAATGAGACGAAAACGGCGTCTCTGTGTCGTTGCCAATCAGGTCCGCCTGTCTGCACAGCCGTGGTGCTGAAGCCATAGCTCGACATCTAGAGACCCCGACGGTTAGCCCGGGCTGGCCTACTGCTCGTTTCTCTATCGAACGTTTACTGAGCAGCTACTAACGCCGGGGACCACCCCAGTTCCCGGGGAGGCCAAGAGGAAGGAGGTTGTCCTTCGGTGCGAGCGAAGCCGTCTCGCCCACGTCATCGGGACCCCTGGAGGCCAGCGGTGCCCCTTCTCAGCCCTGCTGACCTGGCTCCGGGGCGGTGCCTGCTGGAGAGCCAGGTGGTCAGCGGCGTCACTGCCGATGGGGGCGAGAGGGGGGCGGTGGTTCCGGTTTGTGTCCCGGGTTGTCATCGCTGCTGCTGATGGTGGTGGCAGAGGGGACGCTGGTTTGGGTGGGAGAGATGGTTTGGATGCAGACTTTGGTGCTAATGCCAATGGCGGAGGTGGCCGTTGTGTTGGTCACGATTTGAATTTTAAACAGAAGAATTACTTTGTTATCACTCCTGTTGTCGATGCCACTGCTTTCTACATAATTGTGCGCTTCTTTTCATAAAGGAAATGCATGTCTATTATAAAACCGTATAAAACACTGGCCAGAAGAAGGGAGTGAAGGTGACCCATACTTACACCACCGAGACTCTGAGAGAGCGATCACCGCGTCGTACCATTTTCAGGCTCTTGATAACACGTGCTTTTAAATGTGACACGCGTTTCATAGAGGACATACCACCTTATAATCTGTGTGGTTTTCATTCCATTAAAAACACCACTCCGTTTCCAAAAAATAAAAACAAAACTCACGAGCGTCGCTCCTTTTTAACGCAGTTTCTATACGAGTCCCGGAAGGCGTCGCATCGTTGGAAAGCACGATTCATGGCTCAGCCGGGCCAGGAGCACCTGCTTCCCGAGCGAGAGCAGGGGCGTGGGCTGAGGACGCCGGGACAGAACCCCGAAGCCAAAGCCCACCTCCGGGTGGGTTAGAGGCGGCGGCCTCTCACGGGCTCACCTTCCCTTCCTCGAAGCGGGTTGAGAGCACCCGCCTCCTAAGGCATTGCGTGGCCTGTAGGGCTCCCAGCCGGGTGCTCAGGGAGCCCCTCCCACTCACGCCCGTCCCACACTGGCCACTTCGCCCCGGCTTGTCCACCGGGAAACCTGGGGAAGTGGACAGAATGGCATTCCTCTCCCAGCGCAGAAAGGGACGCCAAGTGGAGCGGCAAGATCTCCTCCCTCCGCGGCTACGTCTTCCCCGCGCGCTCTGTCTCTCTGTCTCTCTGCCTTTCTGTCTGTCTGTCTAGCTCTGTTCCCACCCCGCCCCCAGTGCTGCGTCCTGCACAGCTGTGGGGACCAGAGCACCATGTCTCTCCGTGATGTGGAAGCCACGGGGCGAGGGCAGGGGGTGCCCACGGCCAGGGTCCGGGAGAAGGGGAGATGTGTTCCCGGTTTACCTGGTGTGGCGCGGACTCCGAAGGCATTTTGGACGTGATGGGTGGGCTCCCAGGCCGGCCCTCAAAGCGGTTTCCATCCACGCAGTCCCCGGGGTGCAATGTCAGCAAGGCTGGTTACTTTAATCCTAACAGGCGCCAAAGCCAAGCTGATTCAAAACCCAAACCCAAAGCAAGCCCTTTCCACTCTCACAGGTGGGCGCCGTGCTGTGGCACACAGGTCACCACGAAAGAGTGTCCCTGGCAGGAGGGGAACCTGAGTAGAGGGCTGGCTTGATGCTGGGAATGCTCCCGAGATGCAGTCGCATCCAGGAAGATTTTTTCTCTATAAAAAAGAAGGATCTCGAACCCTTTGGGACAGCATGGAGGGGCCTGGAGAGTGTCATGCTAAGTGAAGTAAGCCAGGCAGAGAAAGACAAGCACCACAGGATCTCACTTATATGTGGGATCTAATGAACAAAATAAGCTGATGCACAGAATAGATCCAGGAAGAATTTTAAATGATGAGAGGACAGTCGGGTAGGTTCAGGGAGGAGTAGTTTCAGGAGGGTCCAAAAGCAACGAGTGTGGAAGGTGTGAGCCTGTCCCGAGAGTGAACACAGAGCCGAGCAAGGAAGGAAACGTGGGTCTGTCGGATGCGAGAGGGACCTCGAGACCCGCTCACAGCGCCCTTGGTTCCCATGCCACACGTCGGGGCATTTCCTTCGAGAAGCGTGTTTCATGCAGACAGGCCGCAGGCCACGTGCACCTAAAAGAGCCGAACCTGGGCATCCCCAAAGCTCCCCAGCAATCCCCGGGTGAGGACACTGCGCTTTCAGACACGGCCACCCTCACGGCCACTCGCCTGGGTGGACCTGAACAGTGGGAGCCTTCAGGGGCCCTGGGCAGTAGAACCTCAAAGTTGCTGGTAATTTACAGTAATTCGGTTAAAACTTATTTGCACCGCAGAGCTGTCTTCCAAGAGTCTTCCTGGGCTGGACGCAGAGCGTGGGCTTGAGGCTAAGGTTTGAGTTCAACGTCCTTTAACCCTCCCTCCAACCTACTCAGGTGGGAATAGAGTGTCCGTCCTACGAAGGCAGAGACCTGGGTCAAGGCCGCACACCCTGGTCAAGGCTAAGGCTCCGTGGGAGTCAGAGTTCATGAGCCCCAGCCCGCACTCTACTTGCACATTAATCGCCCTTCACTGGGCTGGACGGCCAACCAAAGCCACTGTGCGAAGACGAAATTGAGGTGAGTTGACTTGCAAAGGTCACACACTAGTCACTGGCACGCACAGGACCTCACCGCGCGTCCTGATTGTACCCTGTCCCCTTGGGTCTCTACTTGAGCCTCCTTTGAGCAGGGCAGCCTCCCCGCCTCCTACCCCCGCTTCCTGGCAGAGCGGCAGCCTTCCCGGTGACCAGGGAAGCGGGCCCCTGTTGGCCCCTCCCCACCAGGCCGTCGGGTCCCCGTCTTTCTTTCTCTGAGCGGCGTCTTGGGCGTCAGAGGGAGACAAAGCCTTTGACCAGATTTCTATACACGAACATGGTTAACTATAGGCCCCAAGTGTGCTCGTAAAATGTGTCACTTACAGATGTTTTGGTTGGCACTTGGAGCTCTCAAGGCAAAACCAAGAGACAGTTTCACTTAATTATAAGTAGAGAAAGTTAAAAAAACAACAAACTGAAATGAGGTGGTCATCTTCCAGGCACCCACGTGGAGAGGGGAGGAAGCCTCGCCATTGCGTAGGGTGTCGCCCGGTGCCACTCACCTTCTGCCTCCCTCTCAACTATTAGGGAAAAACGCGTGTTTTCAATTTGGTTAATTATGCCCATTCAGACTATCAGGGGAACACGATAAATTTTAATAAACCCAGTATTTATCCAAAGACAGCAAAAGCCCATAATCACACTTTTCCAGAGGGTGGGGAATGAAAGTGTATTTCCAGAGGGGGGAACATCATGCACGCGGCCACCCGACCGCTCTCGGAAAGGCAGATGATGCTCGCGGCCTGCCTGGAGCTGGCCGGTGCCGCCACCGGGGCACCCCGAGCCTCACGCAGGCGGCTTCCCTGGCCCCTCAGGTTCCACTTTCCTCCGGCCTCTGGCCCCCCTGCTCGTAAACATGCGGCGGGGTCAGGGAGACTGAGGCCTGCTCCTGCTCTGACACAGCTCCTGGCGCCCAGCCCGCCCGGGGACAGCGGCGCCCGCGCCCTGGGTCCTCAGGAGCCGCTGGTGTTTGTCAAACGGGGCCATAAACGGTCGGGCGGCCAAAGGGCTCGGCGCCCGTCACGGCACCTCCATGCGACTCCGCCTGCGGCTGCCAAACCGGCCTCTGAAACCGTCCCTGCTCCCACCTCTTGCTCAGAAAAGTCCAAGTGAAGCGCACGCTTCTTGGTTTGGATGGAGGCTGCTGGGTGTGACGTGGGGGCTTTGGGACGCACAGGAACATGTTATCTCCCCCCCTTAATGGAAGCCTGTTGCTATGGGAAGAGACTCATTTTCGAAGTCCATTTTCGTTTCATTTTTTAAATTTATTGGGGTGACACTGGTTAACAAAATTACACAGGTTCCAGGCCCTCGATAGTACAACGTCATCTGTCCGCCGGACTGTGCTCCCCAGCCCACGCCGAGGCTCCTTCCGTCACCAGCGTCCCCTGTCCCCTCTCCGCCTCCATCCCCGCGCCAACGGCCGGCCCCGCGGGGCAGTGAGTCCTGACACAGCACCCGGGCTGAGCAGCTGTGCCTCAAGCACGGCGGGGCTCCGGCGGCTGGGGGACACCCGGGACCTGACTGGACTCCGTGGTTGCCAGCCGGAGGTGACAGTGCTCCCTTGGGCGCATTCTGCAATGCCTAGAGCCAGTGTTTGTTGTCAGGCCTTGGGGGGGGCTGGCATCCAGTGGAGCAAGGGTGCTGTCAAACACCCCACACGCAGAACGGTCCCCGCGTCACAGCTACAGAAGGATCCCACCCAGGCGCTCACGTCACCGAGGCTGAGAAACCCATCTGATAGGCGATTACTTCTGCCAAACACGTAAAAACTATTTCATCAAACAAACAAATAAAAACTTGGAATTCAGACAAAAAATGGAACCCATTTGACTTTTGTCTCACTCTGTATGTCCCGCCTTCTCTGTAATAGAATATGTGCACTATAATTAATATATTTACATTATGAATATATCCTAGATACAATGAACGACATTATTATAGCGTTAATGTGATTATAGATTATGATTACACGAAGCCTTGCTGCTCAGTGTTTACATATCCGGCTGAGCGGAGTAAGAAGACAGGGGCAGGATTCGGGGCATTGACCACTGAAGGGTGGCGGGTGCGGGTCCTACCTGGAGGGAAGAGCAAGCGTCTGTCCTTTGTTGCCATGACGCCCAGTCCCCTGCAGGGAGCACCTGCGCTGTGACCTGTTCCTGGACCCCACCCAGACCTGCTGAATTCAACCACCGGGGCAGGAGCCGGAGATTCCCCAGAGATTCTTCAGGAGGTCACATGCACCCCACAGTTTGAGACACAGGGCCTCTTCCCGCCTAGGACCCGGCTGACACCAGCCTCAGCTCTGAGCAAGGACGGGGAGGGTTCGCTGACCCGATGTAAACAGCAGGGAGGAGGGTGCGCTCTGCTCACCAGGACACGGGGTGGGTCCCGCCTGCTCCAGCAAGGACAGGCACCATGCACCGCTGGTCCTGGGGACGAGCCTCCGGGAGGGACGGTCCTGCACCTCAGCCAAACGTGACCACCGTCTCCGAGAGGGGGGCAGGGCTCGGACCCTCTGCAGTATTTACACTGAAACAAGGTCACAGCGGGCTTCCGACGGAGCATGAATCAGGCGGCCTTAACTCTCTCACTTCCGACGGGAGCGCAGAAATCAAATCAATTACTTATAAACACTCGTGATGAGATTAATTTAATTTTTTTCTTAAACAAAGAGGGTAAATTAAAAGAATCTGCTTGCTCCTTCCCACACTGTAGTGACAAGATTAAAAATTAAATTTATACATATTTCATTTCTACATAATAAAGCCTTTTTGCAAAAAGAAAAAAAAAATGCTACAGTTCATCTAATTAAATCAAAGAGAATTGCCTGCAGCGATGTGCAGTGTTAGGATGAGGCCCCTGCCAAACCAGCCCCTGCCAGTCCGAGACGCAAGGGGGGGTTAAACGCCAGAGAAGCGCGCGGAGCATGCGTGTGCGTCGGGGGGCACCTTCAGGAAAATGGGGAGCGTTTCCCAGGTCGGTACACAGGTGGAGAAGGACTTTCAAGTCACTGATACATTGGAGACGCCAACAAGACCCAGTCTGAGTTAAAACAAAACAAAAACTTAGCCTGATGCCTAGGAGAAGAAATCGATGAAGGGTGTTTCTTCTTTCATCTGCCCCCAAACTAAAACCATTAAAATGTAGATACTTCAGCCCTGGCCGCTGAGTCTCAGTGGTTAGGCCATCAGCCCACCGACCAAAGGGTCTCGGGTTTGATTCCGGTCAAGGGCATGTACCTGGGTTGCAGGCTCCATCCCCAGACCTGGCGCATGTGGGAGGCAAGCAATCGATGCGTCTTTCGCATCGATATTTCTCTCTCTGTTTCTCCCCCTCTCTCCCTCTCTCTCTAAAAGAAAAATCAATGGAAAAAATATCCTCAGGTGAAGATTAACCAAAAATAAAATGTAGATACTTCTGTAAGGATGGCCTTACGCCACGTGAGCTGGACCCTCCCTTAAAGGGATGTCATCATTAGGAGGCTGGACCGTTTGGTGGGTGTGGCCGGGGTCCCAACAGGAAGGAGAAAGCCTGGGGTGTGGCCCTCACCCTCCCGCACAGGACCTGGCCCTCAGGAAGCCCCCCATTTGGATTCTGGTGACATTCTGGCAGGGTTGCATTTTGTTCTTGGAAATCGGGCCTTGGAACAGGAAGAGGCTCACAGCGCTGGCCTGGATCTTGGTTTTGGTGACTCATTCGTGCCATCTTTTAGGTCAGGGCAACGTCCCGTGACAGATGCCGAGGAAATGTTTACTGAACGGGCGTTTCTTTCAGCAGCAGCCTGGCAAGCAGTGTCCTGGGCCTGGTGTGCCCCAGGTGAGTGGCCCAATTCCAGGATTCTCCTGCCTGGGGGGGGGGGGGGAGGGGGGGTGGCAAGAGGCTGAGCCCCAGGACTCCATTTACTCAGGGGTTGGTAGTTCCATCTCCATCATAACAGGAACCAGCGACCACAGAGCTCTGCAGCTTTGAAAATATGTCCCCGAGCACCTTGTTGTTGATCCCGGCAGCATCCCTGGGGATGTGCAAAGTCCGCAGCGGTTCATATGAAATCTCAAAATCTGGAAGCTCAGTTGTGGCCAAGGCTGAACTAAAAAATGCGGAGTTATTTATGACCTTCATTTATGCCACATAATTGACATAAGCACAAGCTTGGGTGGAGAAACATTCATGATTTAATTGCAGGCTCCCCACCCAGGCCCCACAGGAGGCAGGGAGAACATGAGATACTGCAAATGCCCATTTCCTTTGTATCGGTTACCGAATGCTGTGTAACAAAGTAGCCCAGCACTTAGAGACTAAAACCACAATGCATTTATTATCCTACAGTGTCCATGGGCGAGGAATCCTAGCATTGCTTAACAGGGCAGGTCTTGTGCTCAGGGTCTCTTAAGAGCCTGCCATCAAGGTGTGGACCTAGGGTTTCTTACAGATGTCAGCAGGGGCTGCAGTCATCTCAAGGCTTGCAGAGGACAGGATCCTGCCCAAGATTACTCACGTGGTTGTTGGCAGGATTTCATTCTTCTTGGAGAGCGGGGCCTCGGGCCTCAGTGATCCACTAGCTGTGGGCAGCTCCTTCCCAGGTGGATTTCTCCAGAGGGGCCAGGGAGATGGGGTCAGGTTCTTTGTATCCTAATCTTGGAAGTGATGTCCCATCACTTTTTTATTGAATGTATTAGGGTGCCATTGGTTAATAAAATTATGTAGTTTTGGTACACAATTCTATAATTCATCATCTGTATGTTGTATTGTGTGTTCACCACCCCAAGTCAAGTCTCCTTCATCACCATTTATCCCCCCTCTACCCTCTTCTTCCTCTCCCACCCCTTTTCCCTCTGGCAGTCACCATACTGTGGTCTGTGTCTATGAGTTGTTGTTGCTATTTTTGCTTAATCCCTTCACCTTTTTCACCCAGCCCCCTCTCCCCTCTGACAGCTGTCAGCCTGTTCTCTGTATCTTTGAGTATATTTCTACTTTGTTAGTTAATTTTGTTCATTAGATTCCACATATGAGTGCAATCACTTAGTACTTGTCTTGACTGGCTGATTTCACTGAGCATAATGTTCTCCAGGTCTCTCCATGCTGTTTCAAAGGATAAGATTTCCTTTTTTACAGCTGCATAGTATTCCATGGTGTAAATGTCCCACAGCTTTTTTATCCACTCATTCACTGATGGGCACTTGGGCTGCTTCCAAATCTTAGCTATTGTATTAGATGGGAGTCA
The DNA here is from genome assembly GCF_054644295.1 of Miniopterus natalensis. Lineage (NCBI taxonomy): Eukaryota > Metazoa > Chordata > Mammalia > Chiroptera > Miniopteridae > Miniopterus > Miniopterus natalensis. The sequence continues at coordinate 5,424,363 of NC_142081.1, read as the reverse complement.
TGAGGTCCCACCACCAATGACAGCCAGCTCATGGGAGAGCTGGGCATGAGGCCTCGGGCTGTGCCCTCCACCCCGTGGCAAGGTTATGGATGTCCGCTGGGATCACAATCATACACTGCTTATCACTTTCCTTGTGAAAGTCTGTGTGATAAGTTATATTGGGAATTGTTTAAATATCTATCTGGGTAAGCTGCTATGTTACAATGGCTGAGATAGGGCTCAGGGGTACATATTTCTATAAAGCTCTGTGGGTAATTCTGCGGCATCCTATCAGGCGGTCCAGTCTGTTCTAGAATAAGAGGGTCATTGTCTTGCTTCAGCGACAGGGGCCTGGGACGCGGAGGCACCAGCTGCCTGAGAGGAGGCGCTCAGATGCACAGACCCAGGCATCATACAAGCAGATTGCTCTGAAACAGACATCGGATGGACCTCTGGAGGCCTGTTGGACTCAGAGGTGAAGGAAACATGAGAGGAGATACCTGGGCTTGTTGCTGTTATTGAGGTTAAAAGGCTGTTTTGGGGATCATGTTCCACCTGTACCTGGCCTCGATTTCCCCATCTGCACGGTGAGGGGATGGACTCAGAATCTCTGAGGACTCTTTCAACTTTGAAAATGCCGAGCTGCGAAGGATTCGTTTCCGTGAGAGGCTTCAGTGCCAGGTTTGATTCCAGCTGCCAATTAAGCGTCGCTTCACACATTCATCTGTGGTCGCCTCTCGGAGGTTGCGGAGCTGACCCAGACAGGAAACTTCAGCGTCCTTTGTGACAAAGGTCCACCAGCTCACCGCCAGTCTCCTCCCTCCCCAGGCCTTACACTTTCAGGTCTGTGTGACTCTCAGTCCCCCTCTGTTATTTCTGGGAAACTGCATGTATTCTTTAGGGAGACCTCCCCCCCACCCCCCCCCGTTAAACTGACGGCTTATACACAAATGCTGAGTTCCATAACTCACTCCCTCCCGGGGGGCTCATTCTTCCCCCTTACTCGGGTGGAAGCTCAGTGTCTCACTCTGTGACTGTTTCTGAGCTGTTCAACCTCAAAAAGACTTGTTACTCCTGTCTTTTATCCCAAACACCAAAACTACGCTTTCAGAAAATTCTGTTAGAAATATATCCAAAATCTGAGCTCTCCTCACTTCTGACATGGCCACCGGACTCTCTCACTAATAGTGCTGTGGTGTAACTGGTGTCCCTCTTTTGTGCCTGGCCCCTGCAGCGTGCCCTCCACACGGGTGCCGGGGTAGTAAATCAGTCAGCTATGAAAACATGATGCTCAGACCTCCTGCTGCAAGGAGCATAATCCATGGACGATCCCAGGGACTGTCCCCCACATCCGCCACCCTGTTCCTGCCGAGGTGATGCTTCTCAAGGGCTCTTCCATCAGGACGGAGCATGGTGGAAGCACTCATAAGGGCCTGCTCCTGAAAGATGTAAGACTAGCAATGAGTGGATTCGGCTCAAGGACAACCATTGGCTTGGCCGAACCTTTCATATAACTTAGAGCAGTCAAAGACTCTTCCTACCCACCTCTCCCTGCCTCCCCTCTTTTTCTATACAAATCAATTTCATTGAGCTCTGAAGGCTTTCCCCAACTTCTCCATCTTTCACAGCTATTTCCATCAATGACTTTCTAGATGAACGCCTATAGAATTAACTCTAAGAAATTCGTTCTCAGACACATCATGGTCAAACAGTTGAAAACTTATGACCAAGAAAAAATTCTGAAATCAGACTGAAAAAAAAAATAACACGTTACTTCTATTTTTTTTATTTTTTTTTTTTGAGAGTGAGGAACATCAATTTGTTGTTCTTCTTATTCATGCATTCATGGATTGATTCTTGTATGTACCCTAAACAGGGAACCAAACCTGAAACCTCAGTGTATCAGGACAATACTCTAACCAACTGAGCATCCAGCCAGGGTGACATATTACTTTCAGACCAATTATACAAATGTCTCCAGTCTCATCAGAGCCATGGAGGCCAGAAGGAAGTGGGTTCCTTCTTTTAAAGTGCTGAAAGAAAAGAGCTATTAGCCCAGAACTCTACAATAAATGAAAATATCCTTCAGGAAGGAAGGTGAAATAAAGACATTTTTCAGGTGGAAAAAAAAAACTAAGTAAATTTGTCAATAGCTGACTATATCTTTAAAAAGTTGCTAAGAATGTTCCTCAAATGAAAGGAAAATGATATTAGAAGTAAACTTAGAATGTTGGAAATAAAAGAAGAGCAACGAAACAGTAAAATTCTTGGCAAATATAATAGATTAATTCTTTCCTCTTAAGATTCTTAATATATATGACAATTAGATTAAAATGTATAACCTAGTCTGATGGGTTTTCTCAACATTTTTAAATATAATGTACGTGAAAAAACCAATGAGAAGGGAGGGTGTGAAAGAAGCTGTGCGATTGTAAGTTTCCTCCATTCCACTTGAAACAGTAAAATGTTAATTCTAAGTAAAGAATGAAATGCTAAGCCCAGCTGGGCACAGCTCAGCGGTTGAGCATCGACCTAGGATCCAGGAGATCGAGGTTCAATTCCCAGTCAAGGCACATGCCCAGGTTGTGGGCTTGATCCCCAGTCTGGGGTGTGCAGGAGGCAGCCGATCAATGACTCTCTCATCATTGATGTTTCTCTCTCTCCCCCCTTCTCCTTTCCTCTCTCTGAAATCAATAAAAATATATTTAGAAAAAAAATGAAATGCTAAGTATAAACGTTGTAACCCCTTGGGCAGCCACTATTCAATTATAAGAGATGTAATCAAAATCTAAATAGATGAATGAAAATGGGATACAAATATTACTTAAATAACCTAATATAAAGCAAGAAAGGGAAAATGGAAATAAAAATGTAACACATAATAAATAATAAAATGGTAAACTTGACTGTAAAACAAACTCAATAATTATACTAAATGTAAATGATTTAAATATGGTAATTAAAAGACAGAGACTATCAAACTGCAGAAGAAAGACCCAACTATATGTCTTCTACAAGCAACTCACTTTAAATATAATAAGTAGGTTGAAGGTAAAAAAAACAATAAACATATATATGTGATGAAAACTCTAATCCAAAGAAAGTTCTAAGCAAAGTAGACTTAAAAGCAAGGAAAATTACCAGGTATGAAGACAGGTAAAATGATGAAAGGGTCAACTTACCAGAAGACAAAACAAACTTAAGTTGCATGTATCCAATAAAAGTGGTTCAAAATATATAAAACTGATAGAGCTAATAAGAAACAGAAAAACAAGAGAGAAAAGAAAAGAAACCCTAAGCAGTTTCTTTGATAATCATTAATACCACTGATAAACCTCTAGCCAGGGATGAGGAACCCAGAATTCCCTGGGGGTCTGTTCCCAGGACAATGTGAGGTTTACCTTTGGCATCGGTAATGTTCCAGCTCAGGAGTGTGCATTTTATGCTTCTTAATATCACATATTAAATATATTGTTTTGTAAGCAAATATTAAATATGTTTTGAATCCTAGGCATGCATCAAATATATTATTTTGTATGAGTCAAATAATATTTTTGAAAGAATAAAGAAATAAGCACCTGAGCAGAAGATGAACTGAGTATATTAGCACTTGAGGAACGTAGAGCTGTTAGGACAGGAGCAGAGCTGGTGGGTGATTTTATGGGAGACTGAGGCCTGAGTAGCAAGCTGATTGGGGCTCGGAGTTCTATACCAAGGGACAGCTTACTTGCTGTAGAAATGGCAAGAAGGGGTAGGACGTGTGTTCTGTTTATCTATTGCTACATTTAAAACATACCAAAATCTTATGGTTTAAGCAGCAACAGCATTTATTTTGCTCTTGAACATGCAGACAGGGCAGAGCTCAGTGCAGACAGCTCGTGTCTGCTCCTATCAGTGTCAGCGGGGTCAGCTCAGTGTCTGGGACTGGGATCGTCAGAGCCCTGCTCACTCACATCTGGACCGAAAGACTCAATCAGCCGGCGCATGCGAAACCCGGGGCTCCTGGGGCAGGCATCTCACTGTCCCTTTCCCTCTATGTGGTCTCAGTATGGCGTCTACAGAGCCACCAGCCTTCTTAGATGCTGGCCCAGGGCTCCGGAGGTGCCTGTCCCAGGAGGGGGAGCCAGATGGAAGCTGTCCCTCCTTTTCAGAGTCAGCCCTGGAAACCATGCCCTGTCACTCCTCTTCGCTCAAAGCAACCCCAGACGCCCACCACTTTCAAGAGAAGGGAAATTATTTTTTTCCAGCTTTTGATGGGGAAATAGGAAGTTTCTGCAAGAACATGTAAAACTGAAAATACTGTTGTGGCCATTTGAGAAAACACAATAGTGGGCTCTGTTGCCACACAGCAGACTGGACAGAGTCGGGGGTCCAGGTACACAGGGAACCAAGAATCGAGGTTGGGGGCAGGTGGAGAGCCATTAGGTGTAGGTTATGGTGTGTAGGTTTGCAATAGGAGCTAAGGGGAGTCACAAAAAGGCAAGATTCAAAGGCTGGAGGGGAGAAAATGCCACTTGAGGAAGACAGTGTGGGCCAGTGTGAGGAGGCCACCCGGAAGGAGAAGCTGGCGAAAGACTCGAAGGCGCCCTGCCTGGCTACAGGAATTGCCAGGGACAAGCAGCTGGGACACAGGAGGCCTGTAACCAGTTGTTTTCAAAGGGCTGCAAGGACTCAAGGGTCTCCTTCCTCCCTAACCGCCATCACAGGTAAGAATTCCTGAAACGCCAGGCCACCCTCTCAAAGCTGTCTGGCCGAGTCACCCGGCCCCAGAGCACTGCAGGCAGAATGCGGTGTCCTGTCAAAGGGGAACTGAATAATTTAGAGTGATGTCGCCCATAAATATTTCACGATCTGAAACAATGTTCGTGAGACAATGTGAAGTTAAAAAAAAAAAAGGCAGATTGTAAAATAGTATAAATGCAGAGAAAGAAAGAAAAGCTGTCCACTAAAATATTAACAGGGTTGATCTCCAGCTACGGAAATGATCCCTTAGATTGCTTTAGCTTTACTTTTTTTATGTGTCTAAATTACAGCAATAAAAGTTATTAACATTTCAATAAATAAAATATAGTCATTGTTGTAATTTTTTTTAATAAAAATCTAGTCTTATGATAAACAAAACCAGGTAGAGCATGTTTTAATGGGATTTATTCAATCAACCATTTACTCTAAAATTGTATTTCCCCTGTTAGGAGGTTTGTTTAATGAAAGCTGGTTTTTCTTAGCTATTAAACTACGCAGTAGCTCTCCAGGTGTGAATTTCCCTGGGTTGAAGGATGGCGCGATCATTTTCATAATAATACTGAGATGGCGTGTCTCTGTCACTGCATCGACCGAGGTGCACGTGGTGGCACCAGCCTGCCCAGGAGTGATTGTATTCACTGCCACATGCTCCCGGTAAAAATAAATAAATAAGTAAATTAATAAATTAATTAAAAAGCTAGTTTTACTTAAGTATATCGTAATGAAGCAGTAAAAAGTATTGATTGTATTGCATCTTGGCCCTCGAGAGCAATCTTTTTACAATCGTGTGAAACACTGAGAGGCAGGTGCAGATGCTCTTAGACTTGCGTGGGGTGATGTGCTGCCAAACCCACTGTGAGTTAAAAACGCCTGAGTTGAAACGCGTTTTATACTGTGGACACTGTAGGGTGCTGGGCGGCTGGCTGGGGGCTGCAGCTCACTGTAGGTGCCACACACATACCCAGAGGGTATCTGACTGCGTGTCGCCAGCCCGGAAATGATAAAAATGCAAAATTCAAACACATTTTATTTCCACACCATTGTAAAGTCAAAAAGTGGTAAGTTGAAGCATCCCAAGTGGGGGGCCATCTGCACGGGCCCCTCTGCATGGCCAGGTATCGGGAAAGTTTATGTACCGAGTGACAAATGGAACCAAAGGCTTTTTCCCGCGAGTCACCATCTGTCCTTCAAAGAACAGCTGACAAACTACAGTAACTGAACTTGGATGTTTTGCAGACACTTTTATAAAAGTGAATGAACTGAGTGTCCCACTTCAGAGGAAAACAACAGATAGTATTGTTGCTAATGAAAAACATTTAACATTTAAGAAAATAAACAGATTTTTTTGAATAGTTATAACTTCTACTATGAGCTAGACAGCTTCCTAAAAGAGACTATTTTGATGAGATGGTCTGTGACTTGTTTTTAAAAACTGTATAATAAAATGTGTCAGCCTTTGGAAATTCTGCAAACTTCATGGAAAGCAGTATTTTCCAAACAACCAATGTATGTTGTTATAAGATTGTACATGGGGGAACTATCCATTCAAAGTACAAACCAAGTAATGAAACAGAATACAACAAGGTCACCAATATGCTTTCTGATCGCATTAAGAAACTACCACTTGTTGAGTTTTGGTGTAGTAGAAAAGAAAACATTTACCTGGAATTATCTACAAAGGTTACTAAAACACTTCTCGCTCAGCTGGCGTGGCTCAGCAGTTGAGCGTCGACCTGGGATCCAGGAGATCGAGGTTGGATTCCTGGTCAGGGCACATGCCAGGGCTGCGGGCTCAATCCCCAGTGGGGGGCGTGCAGGAGGCAGCCGATCAATGGCTCTCTCATCATTGGTGTTTCTCTCTCTCTCCCTCTCATTTCCTTTCTCTGAAGTCAATAAAGATATATTTTTAAAAAAATACTTCTCTTTTTCTCACATCCACATCTGCGTCAGGCTAGATTTTCATCACATATTCCAGCCCAAACAGCAAAAGGACATATCCCGACAGCCTGCGTGCTGAGCCCCTAGGAGAATCTGACAGTGTTTGTTCTGTGGATCCAGATATTAAAGAGGTTTGAAAACAAGAAAAGAAAGCAATGCCGCTTCCCACTTTTTTTTTTATTTAAAAAACAACTATAGAGTTTGGTTTAGAAAATATAGTTGTGTTTCATTAAAATGCTACTTTCATTGGCATGAAAGTAGCCAGTGGGTTTGTTGGCTACTTTTCAAGTAAACCAGTATTTTGAAGTTATCAGGGTTAATTTCTATTCGAGTAAACGGTGCTGTGTGTCTCGATCACACGAGCAAACACTCTTTGGGGTCCCGAGAAGGACACGTTTGGGGGCCACTGCACTTCGGGAAGGCCATTTCCGTGCCTAGGCAGGTGTCGCAGGCGTCTGGAGGGGGCGTGGAGGGTGAGGAGGAGCAGCTGCGGGTGGCAGGGCTGAGCCCAGGAAAGGCCGGGTGCCCGTCGGCGTCCCTGTCACCTCCGTTGCCTTAGCTTCGGGCAGCCCCTCAGGCCAGATGTGAGTGTTCTGACCCCTCCAGCCACTCGTAGGTGGGCTACTCTGTTACCGGGACAAAAGACATCTTAACGGTTCCGTCACCCATGTCACCTTCCGGGGCAGGGCCCAGGCACCTACCCAGCTGGGCTTGGCCGCGCGGATAAATAATCAACCGTCATTTAAAAGGGGAACCGGAGCCGCCACCCAGCGGCGCCGGCCTGCAGGCCTCATGCCCCCCAGCTTTGGAATATAAAGGAGGGCAAAGTGACCTTGGGACCGAGCCGAAAGCAGCTTTGTGTCCCAAAGAACTCTTCGGAAAGATTACAGAAAAACAGACACGACAGACATGACTACCAGCTGATGGATGGCCGCCGGGCTGAAAATGAAAAACCTTGTTTAGAGTCAGCGTCACCAGGCCGTGTCACTGCACCGATCCCGATGCCTTCCTTCCGTTGCTGTCACTGTCCCCTCCCCTTTCTCATAACCCCCGTTACCTTTGTCTTCTAATGGGGACGTTAGCTGGCCTCTGCCTGGATCGGCGCCTCCAAAGAGCTCTCCTTGGCACTTGGGGAGATGCTTGCTGCTCCCCTTCGAAAGGCCTCCCATTTCCAGGTTAACAGCCGCACGATCGCACGTGTCGTTCCACATAAACCTCTCGGCCAGCGTGGTGAGAGGGCGAGTTTTATACCCATTTCACAGATTACGCGGCAGGGGCACGTGTATTAATGTGCATATTAATTATCCAAGTTCGCCCGGGTGACGCTGCCATCAACACTAGAACCATAGCCTTTCGGCCTCCGAGTCTGTCGCCTTTCTTTCTAACCTTCGTCAGGTTTAACATCTCAAGTCTGAATTCCCAGCCATGCCGCGTACAAACATCTCAGGGAGCTTCTCAAGCTGCACTCTCATCTTTTCAATTTAATGATCAAATACAGTTGAACTGTGTTTGTTTTTAATTTGGGGTTTTACTTTATAATTACCCAGGCTGTTCGTCGCTCCTCGTTGCATTTATAGAATTGTTTTCATAGTTCACACAACTTTTTCATCCTGTTGCGATCACATCCTGCTGTGCCTGCGTCCCCGCCGGGCTGTGAATCCCAGCAAAGGGCCTGGCGTATGAGAGGGATTTCACGCCCGTGTGTGCAGGGATGGCAACTCCGTAGGGACTCCCTATGGGCGGGTGCCTGACGCATGTCGCCGCCGATGATGACGGCCGTTCCCAAAGGCGGTCACCATCTTCTTCATTTCACAGGTGAGGAAACTGAGGTCCAGCCGGGCTGACCCACGAAAGACACATGACACTTGTGAACCAGAAACCAAACACGCTTCCTTCTGGCGGCATTAAGGAGCAGAACTTGGAAAGTCATTAACCTTCTCTCACTTAATGCCTCTCGTGACTAGAAAGTGACTTTTTCCTGGGGAACCCATTCCCTTGCAAACAGCCCTCATAATGATAAGGTTCTTCCTTGGGGGGATTTGCATTCGCACACATAACCCTGTGAGGACGGGGATCCTGATATTTAGAGTCTAGATACAGCTAACGGAGCCCTGCAGAGATAGGGCAGGTCCGGGGGCGCGGGCCATGTGTGTGAGACTGTGGGGCCCCGAATGGAGGGAGGGGTGCGAAGAGTGTGGTTAACCTGAGAAGGTCTTTAGCTGCTGAGTTATGGAATTTCTTTTTTTCCTTTGGTGTTTAGGCTTTTTCACACTTTATGTTCCACATCGACTCCCTAGAATGTGCCTGACACTTTATAAGGCCCCTCCTGATTCTTGTAAGAAGTCCACCAGCTCGGTGGCCTTATTGCTCTTTCACTGTTGGGGAAATGAGGCCCCGAGAGGCGCATCCGCTTTTCCGAGTTCACACAAGTAGTGAGTGGAAGGGTTCAACCCAAGCAGCCTCTCCCCAAAGCCAGGATTATTTTCTTTCATCTTCACCCAAGATAGGTTTTTTTAAATTGATTTTAGAGAGAGAGGAAGGGGGAGAGAGAGAGATGGGAGAAAGAAACATCCCTAGGTTACCTTCCGTAAGCGCCCCGACCAGGAGTTGAACCCACAGCCTGGCTGGGTGCCCTGACCCAGAATGGAGCCCGCAGCCTTTGTGGTGTAAAGACACCAACCCAGTGAGCCACTGGCCGGGACCAAAGCCTGTGATCCCCGCACCGGACGCGGCCTCTCCCGCACCCGCAGAATGAAGGGAGGGAAGGGCACAGGCCACAGGCGACCCTTCTCCCTGGCACAAGGCGACAGGATCCCCACACGCTTTGACTAGTTTGCTCAAGTGGTCAAGCTATACGTTATAACACGTCAAAAACAGACTTCTGTGAACGATCTGCTGAGCCATTTTAATTTCCCCTTCGGTCTTCAGACTGTCTCTCATCCTCTTAACTGATTCCGGAGAGAATTCAGCCGAAGGAAACTTTAGGGAGCGAGTGAACCTTGATATGCATTCATTAGGACCCTTTCCCGCCCTTAATTTTATTCCATATGCTCAGCGAAAAAGGAGGAAGACGAGAAATCTAAACTGTCACAGCCAACTCCACTGCGCATTTGCTTTAATTTACATACAGGGAGACGCATAGATTTTAAGGGCCTAGTGGGATGAATTCTGACAAATGCACATTTATGTGCCCAACACTGAGACTGTGTCCAATGGTCTCCGGAGAGCCGCCAACGCTCCCTCCTCCCATCCAGAGATGGAACCGACTTCCCTTCTCTTTGACCCTGACCTTGTGACTTCGTCTGGCCATAGGATGTGGCAGGAAGAAGGCGCAGCTGGCTCCAGGCCTAGTCACCAAGGAGCCTGTGTTTGCCATGCGGAGAGAAGCGGGTCTAGACAACTGGTAGCCCCGGGACACGGCACCGGGAGGCAAAGAGCCGCCGACCGAGCCCGGCCCCGCGCTCAGGGCAGGACCGAAGCCGTATTTCTTTGGGGGGGTTTCTTTCTCACAGAAGGTATTTAGGTATCGATACGCCAGAGAGGTACAGATGTCTCATCACCGCAGGGCACGGCCTGTCTTCAGGGCTTGGTTGTGTCCATTCTTAGCTTTAAATCAATTTAGACTCCACGTGAACCTTTCTATGAAGGAAATGATGCAACATTTATTCTTTTACGTCGTTTCTTTCTCTGAACATAACGTTTCTGGTATTTATGTGTGGTTTTATTTTTTGGGGTTTTTTTTAGTATTTGTTTGTCTTTTGATATTGTATAGTATTCTATGAATGTACCAAAAGCTGTTTACCTATTTTCCTGATAATGAACATTTGTATCAATTCTAGTTGTTGTTTTTTTACTGTAATCAATAGTAAAAATTGAAAATTCTAATACGCATACTTTTGGGGACACGCACTATCATTTCTCTCCCGTGAGTCCCTAGGAAGGGAGCAGCTGGTTCACAGGACAGGTGAATGTTCAACATTCAAAGAAACTGCTTAAAAGTTTCCCAAATTGGTTGTACCATTGTCCATTCTCTGGAAATGCACCAGGCCCGCTTGTTACGCAACCGCATCACCATTTGGAGTTGTCGGTATTTCTAATTTCAGTCATTCTAGTGGATGTGTAGTGGATTTTATTGTGGTTTTAATTTATGTTTCTTGGAAAACAAATATTTCTAAGCACCTTTTAATGTCTTATTAGTTCATTTGTTTATCTGCTTTTCAGAAATATATATATTTAACTTGACTGTTTTAATAGACTATGATCTTTTAATTCAATATGTGGAAATCTTTTATTTATTCTAGATGTAAGCCTCTTGGTAGATACATGTATTGCAAATGCTTTATTCCCATTCTCTGGATTACTTTTTTAATTTTCCTCGGGGTGTCTTTTGATGATGAGAATATCATTTAGATGAAGATAAACATGTTGATTTTTTTTCTCGTGTTTGGCGTTTTTGTTTTCTAAGAAATAAGGTCACAACCTTGTTCTTTCTTTTTCTTCTAGGATCTTTAGAGTTTTAGCTCACATTTAGTTGTCTGGTTCATCTCAAAATATTTTTTGAGTGTAGTGTGAGGTAAGGTCCCTTTATCACCTTTTTTCTCATATCACTATCTGGCTATTCCAGCATTGTTTGTAGAAAAGACTTTCTTTTTCTCACTGTATCGTAACATGACTTGGCCACAGATCAACTGATCATATGTTTGTGGGTCTATTTCTGGGTTTCCCATTAAGTTCTAATGATATTTGTTTTTTTTATTCTCACTTAGTTAACATGATAAAGTATTGTAGCTTAAAAAAACTTCCCAGCAGAGAGTGTAAGTTCTTTAACTTCATTATTTTTATTAAATCACTTAAATTTATATATAAATTTTAGAATCCGTTAGTCGATGTTTATAATAAGATCTTCTAGAACTTTAATTGGGGTTATACTAGATCATAGGTCAATTCGAAGGCACTGTGGACCTCCCCATTCATGAACATAGTGTATGTCTCTCTATTTGTTCAGATCTAAAAATTGACTTTCAGCATTATTTGGTAATTTTCAGACACTATTACAAAATATATTTTTATGCATTTTGTGACTTTGATGCTATTTTAAATGGTGATTTAAAAATTTTATTTTCTAATTGTGTATTTCTAGTATATTAGAAATTTTAAGTTTTTAAATGCTTTGACCATATACCCTGAAATTTTGCTAAATTTAATGATTGTTTCAAGTATATTTGATTTTCATTTATTTTACTCCCTAGGGTTATTTAGGTGAAGAATTTAGACATTTATGCATGAGATAACTTCAATTCTTTTGTATCAATCTTAATTCCACGTATTTATTTTTAGACCTAGTACTTGCAAGAACTTACAGCATAATGTTGAAAAGAAGAGCTGAAAATAAACATTCCTGCTGTTGTTCTAATTTTACTGGCAAACCAGCCAATAATCTACCATTAAGTTAAGTTATCTTACACACTTATTTACTTACTTACTATAAAAGGATTTTCATCGATGTCCTTTATAGATGGAGGAAATTTCCTTGTATTTCTAGTTTGTTGAGGGATTATTATTTTTTAATTATGGCTGGCTGTTGAATTTAATGAAATCCTTTCTTCTACATGTATTAAGGGTGATCAAATAATATTTTATTTTAGTCTGTGGCAATGATTACTTTCTTTAATTTATTTTCAAATGTTAAGCCAACCTGGCATTCTTAAGATAAATCCCTCCTGTTCATGTTGCATTACCCTTTGTTATATATTACTTCATGTGATTTGCAAAAAAAATTGTCACGCGTTTTTGCATTTATGTTTATGAGCGTTGTTAACTTTTGTTGGGTAATGTCTTTGATATTTTGTCAGAGACATCCTGACTAATAAAATTAATTTGGAAATGTTTGCTTCTCTTCTATTTTCTGAGTGTGTGTAGAGTTGTTAATTTTAAATTGAACATTTGGTAAAACAATCTAAATCTTAGATTTTATTCATAGGAAGTTTCAAATTTTTAACTCAACTTAAAAAACAAATGTAAGAATGCTCATGTCATCTATTCCTTCTTTTGTAAGATTTGTCAGTCTGTGTCTTTCCAAAATTTGTTCCTTTCTTCTAAATTGTAAAACTTAATTGTCATAAACACGTTTATTATATTTCCTTATTAACCTCTAGAGGTTCACACAGAGCTGGAGAACCTGTAATACCATCTTACCTTCTGATTCTGATATTGGTATCTGATATCTCTGCATATGATATTAAGCATTAGCTTTTACTTTTTACTTCTTACTTGGGGTTTAGTTTCTCTTTGCATTCTAGTTTTTAAACTGGAAGCTTATATAATTGATTTTATAACTTTCTTTATTTCTAATATAAATATTTAACTATAAATTTTTTTCTGAGTTGTATTTTAAATGTATCTCATATATTTTACTATTTCTGTTTTATTTTCACTTTTTTCTCTATTTCTTTTTAATCTATAAGTGTCTTCATATTTGTGTGTGTTTTTTGGTAAACATGTAGTCGGTTCTTGCTTTTTTAAATTTTTATGAGAATGCCTACCTTTATTTGGCATATTTAGACCATTTATATTTAATGTAATTACCAGCATGATTATATTTAAATACCTCTTCTTGCTATTTGTCTTCCATTTGTCCCAACTGTTCTTTGTTTCTCTTTTTATTCCCTTTACTTTTTTTTTTGGATTAATTATTTGTTATGGTTAATTTTTCTTAGGTAGGACCTACTAGCTCTATATTTTTATTTTATTGTTCTGTTATTTTAGTTGTAGTTGCAATAACATATTAAATGTTATATTACTTTAAATATAAGGTATGAACCATATAATGGCATACTTCCTATTCATTTTCACATCTGTGCTGTTGCTCCCATGCATTTTACCTGCCTTATAAATGCCACTGTTTTTTTGCTTTAGGCATTCTATTATTTATTGATGATATTAAGAATTGATTTAAATTTTTCAGTTTTTTTTTTTTTTTTTGCCACATATATACTGCTTCTGGAATTCTTCCTTATTTTGTATAAATCAGAATTTTTACCTGGTATTTTTGTCTTCTGCCTGATGAACTTCCTTTAACACTTATTGTGTGAATTTGCTGTACATGGATTTTCTCAGTTTTAAAAATGTGGAATATCTTAATCATATTTTTACATTTGAAGAATATTTTTTACTGGGTTTGGAATTCTGAGTCAACAGATTTGTTTTCAGCACTTTAAGGATGGCATTCCATTGCCTCCTGACCTCCATCACATCTTATTACAAGTCAGTCATCATTAGTATTCTCCAGTGAAACAATCTTCTGTACAATTTATATTTGTCTATGGTTACTTTTAAGGTTTTCTCTTTATTAATTGTTTTCATAAGTTTAACTATGTTATCTCTTTATCATTTTCTGAGTTTCACCTGTGAATGAATATTTTCTCTCCAAATTTGGACACTTTGCAACTATTTCTTTAATTATTTTTCTAAGTCATGATTTATCTTCTTTCCTTCTAGGACTTTAATTATGCGCATAGTAAACAGTTTCATACTGTTTCACATGTTATTGAATCTCTGAAGGTTCCCAATATGTTTATTCAGCTCTGGGCTTCATTTTATATTGATTTGTTCACTGATCATTTACTTGATGTATTAAAACCACTTTGAAGTCCATTATTATACTACTTATCTCATGTATTCCATTCAAAAAATTTCACTGTTTTTTTCTTATACGTTATATATTTCTCTGATAATGTTCAATTGTTTACTAATTCTTTTGCTTTTATTTGTAATTTATTAAAGAAACATTTAATAGCTGTTTTAAGGTGTATTTCCACTAATAAAACACTTGAGTCATCTGCCAGTAAGTTTCTCTTGCCTATACTTCCTCTTGGTTATAGACCACGGTGCCTGCTTCTCGGCATGTTTTGTGAATTACTGTAGAGATGATATTGTGCATTTATGTAGACACTCTGGACGTCTTCTTCCTCAAAGTAGTGTTGACTTGTTTTTCTTTTTCCACTGGCAGGAAGTTAACTCACTAGAATATCACCTTGTATTGGGTTTATGCCTTTCCAAGACCAGCTTATTTTGCCATTTGTTTGTTTATTGATTGATTGATTCGTTCCTGGGTTTTGTCTTTTTTTTAATGATCTAGTACTTCTGCGTTTTCAGTGATAACACATAGTTTTTACCTAACCCCTGTAGTTTGATGAAATATCTTCTCCAAATTACGTCTTCCTAGTCCTGACTAACTGCTCAAACTGCTCAGTTCTTTAACCCTCAATTGCTAATTTCTGCTGGGCTCCTTGGTAATTTTTTTGTGCCTTTCTCATGAATATAAAGTTTAAGAATCAATAAAAGATATATAAATAACTGTTATACAGAATTGTTGAGCTCCCCAGATGTGCCTTGTTCCATTTCATCTTCTTTCCCATCAATTCCCAGGCTTAAATTCACATCTTTTTTCTTCTGCCCAGTAATTCTGCTCTTTTATGTTTGAGTTCTTTCCCCCACGTTTACACAGTAAAAGCCAGTTAAATGTGGGACTCATCTAATATACCTCTCTTGTTTCAAGAATCATATCTGCCCACTTTTCTAATGCTTCCCAACTCTTCAAAATATTTTAAAATATTTTTTTCAGAGTTGTGACTGTCATTGGCATTGGGGTAAGTCCAATAGAAGTTACTCTGATGTGACCAGAATCTGACCTCTCTTAGAAATACTGATACTAACAGGAAGATTTGTTTGGGTATTGTTCTCTAAGTTTAGTTAGAAATTTCAATGAAGTATTTCTCAGGGATGCAAACTTGGCCCACATAAGAAACAAGAGCACATTATGGTAGAACAGAACAAATATTTATCAAGACCCTATCTTTATCAAAGGCTTGGCCAACAATATCGCTTAAGAACAATCACACCTGTAGGTAGGTAACAGTCTTTCCTGCCATCATATGAGACAACTGAATCATGCACAGTTGCCTTGACTTACTCAAAGCTGTAGAGTTTATATGTGGGGGAACCAGGATTGAGATAATTATCTAATTCCAACATCCATCATCTTTCCACTGATCTTCCCACTGACCCAGAATCTCTAAATCTCTGAGACTTCACAGTATCAAAGGTGTGAATTTCCTATCCTTCAGGCCCACCTAGGACGTCCTAAACATATATGGGAAACTGGTTTCATACCGAAGGGCAAGTGTTGATTGGCAGTATTTTCTGTGCAGCTCTGGATTCAACAATGTTGAGGTTTCTTTAGGCTTCTGTGGGAAAGATGTTTTGTAAAATATTTGTACTGTTTCCCACAGATACCAAAGTTGGAGCTGTGAGTACAAGTGTGAGGTAACCAAAATACATTTGAAATGGATCTTTCTTCCTTGGAGAAAATGATTTATTCATTGAAATATAAAAAAAAAAAAAAAAAAGGAAAGGAGATGGCAAGGGCCCTGGGAGGGGGTGATTTCTACAATGAATGTTTACCTTATATTCTACTCCCACTTTCCACTCTGGGTGAGTCCAACCTCTGGCCAAAACAATGAGGCCAAGAGAGCTATTGAAGCATGAAAGTTATATGAGGCAATTGCTGGTACACAGGTTACCACAGGAAGGAGCTTCTGCCATTTCTCAGTCCAGCATTTCTTCTGAGCAGTGATGCTTGATCCTGTCCAAGATAGCCAGGTAACCAACACAGCCCAGCAGAAAGGGACAGGCCAGGTTGTCCCACAGACAGGAGAATTTCAGCAGGTCCCAATTCAGAATGAAATCATAAATCTGGGAACTTCTCTAAAAGTCAGGCCCGGAACTCTGACACATTTTACTTTCGCTGAACGACTTCAGCTGTTTCCTTCTGCTAATATCTGGAGTTCAGCCAGCCGCAGGACACTTGTTTTCTGTTCATTCGTAAATTAATATATCTGGGAGCGAGGGCTGTCTCTGAAGGAAGCAGACTCTCTTTTCTCCAAGTGTAATGAAATTAGGTCTGGGGAAGCCTCTGTCGAGGTCCAAGAATCTTTATGAGCCTTTTAAAGTCATTGTTTCCTTCTCACAAATGAGAACTTGCTGATGCCAAGGAGTAATGAACTGGAAAGCCACATGGTGACAGTTGGTTCTTAGCTGGCCCTGGTGCGTGCGCCAGGCCTGCTGGGGGGACGCGTGTGACTTCCTCACTGCATGGCCTCCCTCTCTCCTACTTTTCCTCTTAGGACTCCCCCTCTCTTCCCACCCCCTCCCTTACCCTTTCTGCAACAAGCACAGGCTTTGGTACAGTCTGACCTGGGCACAGATTTTAATCCACCACTTCATTGTGCGGTCGATTCTTATTTTGTGAACACGATCCTTAACCTCACTGAGTCTTAGTTTCCCCATCTGTGAAATGGCCGTGATACATCCACTCCTCCTTTCATCTTCTTAACAGAACCTCTCTTTGATTCAGCTCTTCAGCTCTACTCTGTGTAGCTCTCGTGACTCGGG
Organism: Miniopterus natalensis; assembly: GCF_054644295.1. Lineage (NCBI taxonomy): Eukaryota > Metazoa > Chordata > Mammalia > Chiroptera > Miniopteridae > Miniopterus > Miniopterus natalensis. The sequence goes on along the minus strand of NC_142081.1, from coordinate 5,407,251 downwards.
AAGGTGGAAAAGACCCCCAGATCCAAGCGTGGAACCTGAATGGTCACAGTCCTTAATGGGCATCCTGTCCCTCTGGGTAACAAAGCGTTCAGGACCCTGGGCTCCCACGTATCAGAGCCCGGGGTAGATTACAGGTTGCCTGTGAAGGGTGGCAGCAGCCTTCTTATTTAGAGCCCTGGGAGCACACTGCCTCTTAGATTCGAAAACCCATCACACGGTTCTCCAGGGGAAGCTGTCACAGGAAAGGAGGTGGAAGAATAGGAGGGAAATGAAACCGGCCCACACTAGGCCGGGGCCTCCTGCACGTGGGAGGCCAGCTTGGGGAGGGGGTGCTGTTGTTTCCTATGTGCAAAATCGCCCTAACTGCACGTGTGTGGAAATGAACCGCGCTCACTTACACTCACACAGTTGGTAGCAGGCGCCAGCTCCTTGGAGGAGCTTCCTAACCCCCTCTCCTCTGTTTCAGGTCCCTCTCTTTCCCACTGATTCTCTCCATCACCCAGACGTACCTGGGTGTTCCCAGGACTAACAACCCACAGCAAGCATGAGGAGGTTAGGACTCCTTGGTTTCCAAGAAGCAAGAGACCGTCTCAATCTCCACAAAGCCCTTAGAGTTCAGTGTGAAATATGCACGTACAGAAAAATTGGCCTCCTCAGATGCCAAGCTCGGGGGGGTTTGAAAGAAGCTGGAAAGAACAGTACCCCTGGGGTTTGTGACCTAATGGTTTCCCAGAGACTGGGTGCTTCTGCTCTGCCCTCAGCAGAGGCCACGGCACACCCAGGCTCTGATGGGACCTAGTGAACATCTGCCTGCAAATTTCCCTGCAGGTCGCCTGTTTCAGCACCTCCCATCCCCAACAAAAGGACGAAGGGGTCATCACGGGTCCATGGTTCCTGAGAGCAAAGTGTGTAGACCACTACTCGCCCTACAGATTGGCTGACACAAGGCCAGTGTTTCTTCTCTAGTCCAGTTTTCCCTGGTCCCAGTTTCTCAGTCATAGAGCGTGTGGCAGGACCATCTATGTTCCTTCACACAACTGTCACTCATCAGACCGATAAGTGTGTCCCTTGTGCTTGATACTATTTGAAACTCAGGTCAGAATAAAATAATCGCATATATATTTTTTAGAAATGGGGATATGTGTGCAAATAGGTTTAAATAAAGCTGTAAAAGAAAATGAAGCCCAAGGTGGGAGGGTAGAAGCATGTGTGTGGGGGGAGGGCGTGTCTCACCGTGGCAGGCAGGGGGTATAGTTCACTTAAGAGCTAAAAGCAACGTGGGAGTGAATGCTTAGCTGTCGGGAAGAAAAGCATCGGAAGGGCACCTCTGGTGAAAATGTTCTGAGTCAGTAACACACTTGGTCGGCTGGAGGACATCCCATGAGCCAGTGTGAGGTGGTGATGTGAACGGGGGAAGGGTGGGAGATTTGGACAGGTGGCAGAGTGGGCCTGTCCCTTTCCCCAGCAGTAGCCCCGAAAGGTGGCAGGTTTCCTCAGAGTGGGGTCAAGTGGGCATCCATGACAATCTTCCTGTCCCTCTATCTGCCAACCAGTTTAACTTGAGGAACTGGGCCGTTCAACAGGAGCCTGGTGTCCTACTCCACAGCCCCGGAGAGAGCTGGGGCTGCAGGGAAGCAGACCGAGCGCAGAGGGGATCGGCCGCGACAGTTCCCTGGAGGATGCCTGCAGCCCATCGCTACTGTTCCCCGAGGAGCCGGCCCACGCTGCGGGCAACTTGCGTGTCCATCGCCCACACCGGAGGGCAGCGGCCACGGCCGCACGGGGTTGAGTTGCCCAGAAGGGGTCTCTGGTCCTCTAGGCCTTCGAGACGCTGCCCACTTCTGCCTGCTCAGCCTTCGTTGGCTGCTCACCTGTAATAAAGCCAGACGGGCAGGGGCAGGGAGCCCCGGTCTTGATGTTGGCATCAGCGTCAGCCCCGTGTTGACTCCCCCCCCACCCCCAAACATTACCTTTAGTTCATAAAGTCTGATCGAGCGGGAGCTTTGCCCTGCGGATCCGCATCCGAAGTGGCCACGGGCCGGCGGGTTCTCCTAAGGGCTCAGAGACCAAGGCGGCGGAGCAGGCGCAGGGATGTGCGTTCATTCACAGCTCGCGCGTGTGCGGCCTTGTGCTTCGCCGCGGCAACAACGTCAGGGGAGGGAAGTGACTTGCCCAAGGACGTAAAGTTGATCAGGTAGCCGGCGGAGCCCGGAGCACAAGCCAAGGCTCCCGCCGCTGTTCCCTCCACCTTGCTGAGCTCTCTGTGTCATGGAGGGGAAACAGAATTTTCTCTTCAAGGAATGGAAAGAGCTACCGGAGGCATTTTTGGTAGTTCTGCTGGTGCCAGTGCTGTAACTTGAGCACATAAGTCCTGTAGAGAGGGGAAGAGTGGAAAACCCCAAGCCGCCATTGCCCACCCTCGCCCAGGGGGGCCTGTGCTCCCTCACCAGAGGCGACAGGTGGCCCATCGAGCCCATGTCGGAACAGAACGCCCATCGCCCTCTGGCCCCGTGTCAGGAAGGAACCTGTCCTCAAGTGCAGGTCGCATCAGGCAGAAGTGGTGTGTGTTTGAAAATCACGTAGACATCATGAGAAACAGGGTGCGTGGGCTTCCGTTGGGGGTCCGGGGTGAATGGGCTCCATGCAAAACCTGGGTGCGCTGTACCGTGGGAAGGGCTTTGCGGCCACATGTTAATAGCAGGCCCGTGAGAGCCCCTCAGGCTCTGCCCGGTGCTTGGAGTTTGTCAAAGTTTCCAAGAGGCCATCGGCCCCGCCCCGGCTGCATTCACAACGGTTCGGGGGCAGAAAAAATGATCGGGAATTCAAGTGATATTTTCATCATTACTCTTCAGCTCTTGAGGGGCAGTCAAGTGAGAACCTAGGGACCCTCTGGCCCGGCATTTAGCATGTGCCTCTTCTCCGGGCGCAGGGCTGTGTGGGGGGGACGTTAGGGCTGGGCAGCCCTGTGCGCTGCGGGCCGGCCACCCCGCTCACCAGCTGTCAGAGTTTCTTTATCTATAAAAACAGACACAGCCGAGCCGGAGAGCCCTGGTTCGCTGAGTGTCATCCTGAGCACCGAGAGGTTGCTGGTTCAGTTCCTGGTCGGGGCACATGCCTGGGTTGCAGGTTCGACCCCCCGTTGGGGAGTGTCTAGAAGGCAGCCAATCAATGTCTCTCTCTTGCATTGATGTTTCTCTCTCTCTCTCTCTCTCTCCCTCTCTCTCTAAGCATAAGCCCTGGCCAGATGGCTCAGGTGGTCGGGGCATCATCCCATACACCAACAGGGCGTGGGTTCGATCCCCAGTCAGGGCACTTGTGGGAGGCAATTGATCGATGTTTCTCTCTCACATCAATGTTTCTCTCCTTCTCTCCCCTCCTCTCTCTAAAATCAACTTAAAAAAATGTCCTTGGGCAAAGATTAAAAAAAATAGACATAAAATCAGCAAACTTAAAGATGTTGCTGCCAACAAAGAAGAGACAAATATCGATGATGATGATGGTGGCTCACAGGAGCACAGAAAGATGAGCAGTAAGTTCTGAGCTAGAGGCGACGGCAGGAGACAGAGAAGAGAGAGGAGCGCAGCCCCCAGATGCGTTGGCTGGGCCTGCGGTGCAGAGCGGCACAGCCTGGGGGGACAGGGGCTGACCCAGCAGGAAGCTACGGCCTCGCAGTCCCCGAGGCTGGAAGTCCAAGGTCAAGGCGGCAGCAGGGTGGGTTTCCTCTGAGGCTTCTCTCCTTGGGAAGGCTGACTTCTCACGATCTCTCCTCTGTGTGCACGGGCCCCTGCTGTCCCCCTGCGCGGCCACCTAGCCAGTCACCTTGGGCTCAGGACCGCTTTCATGACCTCATTTAACTTAGTCACCTTTTTGAAGGCTGTCTCCAGGTACAGCCCCATTCTGAGGTCCTGGGGGTAAGGGCTTCAACACATGACTTGGGAGGGGACACAACTCAGCCCATAACAACCCTGTTTTGAAGTTTTTACTTTGAAATCATATAGTTTATGTGCTTAAAAACAAATTAAATACAAACTTGGCAAAGCAATTTCTAAACACTAAATAAGCATGAAATTTTAAAAATGTATGGCGCGTTTCAGAATTTATATATTATTTTCGCTTCAGAGCAACATCTGCCGATATTTTGTTAACACCCCCTCCCTCAGCAGGGCCTGGTTCAGCACCACAAAACCAAACACACTAACATTTCTAGAGAAATAAAAAGGTGTGAAGATTAACTAAAGTGGAACAAATGAAGGCCCTGAAGAGCCGCCATCAATTCTGGTCCTGTTTTGTAACCTCTTGAGTTCAGGTTAGGTTAGCTTTTGCTGGCAAATACAGTATTAAAAGAATGTGTAGTGTTTAGATCTTTCGATCTTTTGGTCTTTAGTAAAGACATTCTGGCCTTACGTTTAATTTTAAAAAAGCAAATTGCAAAAATATGCACTCCGTATGATAGCATATATGTATAAATTTTAAAATACGCTTAACAATGCAATATATTTCATGGCAACATGTGTGTACTTAGGCTTTTGTTAAAATCACTCAAGGGACTGATAATCGCCAAGTGGAAGAGAGTGTCTACTTCTGGGAAGGAAGGTTAAGCAGATCAGGGAAGGGGACCAGGAGAATCGAACTATATTTGTAATGTCTTACTGTTGATGTTATTGTGGTTTAGACAAAAAGATGAAGGAAGGATAGGTCTTCTTACAAACATGTCATTGTTACTAATAGGAACAGGAGTATTTAATCAGATGAAAAAACACAGAAATGAATTCTTCGGGCAGAGAGGAGAAGACATCTCATGAGTGTACAGGGCTGACCCGGCCCAAGCGAAGCCTGCAGGATGGCCCGTGGCTGGGGAACGGGCTTCTTGTCGGAGGGGGAAGGTGGTAGAAGGTGAGGCTGGAAATGTCATGGAAGAAGGTACCATCCTGGAGGGGGCGGGGACCCAGGAAAGGACACGGTCACATTTGTGACTTCTGATGATTCCGCTGGTGGCCAAGCAACCACGGGTCCTGGAGACACAGGCCAGAGGCAGCTCCTGTCACTTACGTGCCTCTGGGGGGCAGACTCTTTACACACACCCTCCATTCAGGTCTCCCCAATGACTCTGGAGTAGGCCAGACCCAAGCTGTTCCTACAACTCGAGAGGAGAAAAGTCGAACTGCAGAGGTCGCGTAGCCTGCTCGGAACGGCAAGGCGAGAACAGGCAAATTCGGATACAACGCATGTGCTATTCTGTGTCTCCCGACAGCTGCCATCCCGACAGGAGGGCAGAGGAATCATCAGGGATGTCTTTCAGATGCTTTTCCTGATTGCCAAGAAAAATGGTTTATCCCCCCCCCCCCCCCCAAAACGTAACAGAAATGATTTTGTTGAAAAGTTTGGATAGAAAGCCCACAAAATAAGCAGCCTCTTTAGCAGAGCTTGTCCGGGTGGGGAGGTGGCGGGGGCGGAGGAGACCAGGGTCCCGGGCACGGCCTAATCTGAGCGCCCCGCGCAGGCCGAGGGCGCAGCCGGGCGCGGGGGGCGGAGACGAGGCCCAGCTGTATCTGGAATGTCCGTGTCTTTATTCCGAGCTCAGCTCTCCTTGCCGGTTTCCCGCCTTGTTAGTAGAAGGGGATTTTTCAGTAAAGACCAAAGGTTGATAAATTACGGACTCCAGTTAGATCAGCAAACAGCATCGGAGGAGACGGAAGACAAGCTGGTATCAAAAATGGGGGTGAGGACCCCTGGCCTGGTGAGCAGGTTAGAGGTTAGGGCTTCATCAGAGAGATGATGTGTGAGCGGAGAAGGACAGAGGCTCCGGGTGTCAGTGGGGAACACATTCAGATCCAACCTGAGCGTGGACTATACTCTCCCGGGCCTTCTTTAAAACAAAACAAAACAAAACAAAACGTATGTCTCTGTTTCAGGACTGCAAATATCTGAAGTGCAGATTATACATGTTGGGGATGAAGTATGTGCCTTTATAATTGATTAAATTGAATAGTTTTAGATCAATCATGAGCAATTGATAGATTAGGAATCTTTAATCTTGGCTGCCAGGTCTCTTTAGGAGGAAGGGTGGGTTTAGTTAGCGTCCGAGTGGTCAGTTGGGTGCATCCCGCTGGAAATGCCCTCGGAGCCGCTCAGCACCCCTCAGGCACCTGCCCCTCACCTCGCGGGCCTGGGGGCTCCGCGTGCACCCTCAGCGACGCACGGGAAGCAGGCGCTGTGCAGCGAGCGACGTGCATGAGTAGCTGACGCGTGTTACCTGTTTCCAGCGGGACACTGGAACCTAACGGGAGGAGTGTCTGCCCAGGAATTCCTGTCAACCCGTCTGTCTGCAGCCCTTTGGAGCCTGACGCGCCTCCTGCCTGTGGGAGGGAGCCGAGGATGGCCCACGGCCCTGGCCCGCAGAGGACACGCAGGGATGAAGGCCAAGCTGTGTGCGAGGGGACCCAGCCGGGGGACAGCGAGGGGGAGCGGGCTGGGCGGCCGCCTGCCGGGGGCCTGCTCCGCCTCAGGCCACCCGCGCTCCCCCCACAGCCACTCAGCCGTCGGAGCCCCGCAGCGCCCCCCCCAGCTGGCTCCAGTGCTGGGACAGCCCCTCAAGCCCCCCCTGCTGTCCTCAAGGAGAGCCCCGCAAGCTCCTCTGCTCACTTTGAAGACACGGTGAAGAGAGGCTAAGGGGACACCACTAAATGCTCTCGAAATTTCCTTTACCAAAAAAGCAAAATTTGAGAAAAATAAAGTTTTTTCTCTTTCTGTGAGTCACTGAGAGCTTCCGTGTCAAACTCTGAGGCCCGTGGGCGCCAGGAAGGCCGGCTGTCCTGTCCTCGGGCGGCCCGGAAAATAATCGGAGCCGCACATCCCTGGTAATGAAGAGACATCAAGCCTTTCCTCTGGGGAGCATTATAAATAATATCCTTTTGTTTACTCAGTTGTACAAAAACATGTTAAAAACACGAAGCTTTAATATCTGCATCGAGAGAAGGTTATTGCAAAGAAATAGCATCGAGTTTATACACGAAACAGACAGACTTCAGTGTGTGCTCTACTCAGCATCCGGATCGCTCTCCTGCCTCCCGCAGGACTTAACGTTTCTTCTTTTTAAACCCCGATTTGATTATATTTTTCTGAATTGCCAATATATGGATTTTCTCATTCAAAAAAGATGCTGCTGAAATGGCCAGGATGGCTGAGATTCTGCATGACGGGTGTGCTCTGCGTGGGGTGGAATGTGAACGTTCTACACAGACGAGGCTCTGGATCCGTGTGTGTGATTTTCAGACAATTGCACCTGAAGATCTTCCGCTCACCGACTAAGAGGGGCTGGGGCTCAGGACCCAGCAGCAGGGAGGGGAGGGGGCGGGGAGGGCTGAGTCGGGGGCCCTCTCTTTTCATCCTTATTTTCTTCTCTCCCGGTGGTGACGTCATGGGGAAGAGCAAATCTCGAGGTGCCGGGGTGTGGTTTGGAATGAGTCCCCAGGCATTAATTTTGGGGGCCTGGGGTCTTTCCGAACATTTGTTTTGGGATGTGGCTGCTGATTTCACAGTGCGGGACCAGCACGCACGGCGGGGGAGGCGGGATCCGAGAGGCAGCGGGAGGAGGGAGGGGGGCTTCGGGAGAAGCCACGGAGGCAGGGGCAGGCCAGGCCCACGCCCCGCCCACGCCCACGCCCACGCCCACGCCCACGAGGGCTGGCTGTACTAAATGGGATGGGATGGACCACTGTCACCCGCACCTGCCTTAGGCCTGGGACGTACTATGCCTTGGTTTCTACTGTGCGGAGTTGAAGGCCCAGACTTCGAGGGTAGAGTATGGGGTTGGGGAACCAAACTCTGAATGCCCCAGGGATGGCCCCCGGCTAAATTCGGGGATACTGTGTCTTCTCCAGGACTATAGACAACTGGAATCTCACACTTTTGGCTCTTACATGAGTTTGTGAGGCTGGTAAATGAGAATCAGCACAGCCCCTTCAGATGGACAGAATTACGCCTGCTCCTCAGAGATGTCCCCTCCCAATGCTGGGGACCTGGGAGTATGGTGATTTACGTGGCAGAGGGGACTTTGCAGTTGTGACTGAACTAAGAATCGAGATGGGAAGATGATCCTGGATCATCCCCTAAGCCCGATGTGGACACAGGTTCTCAGGAAGGAAGCAGGCAGACAGGAGAGCAGGTGATGTGACCTGGAGGCGGGGGGGGGGGGGGATAGGATGATGGAAGCAGGTCAGAGTCACAGCATCGCTGGACGGACCACACTCAGGGAACGTGGGTGACCCCTATGAGCAGGGAATGGCAAGGGCCACGTTCTCCCTCCCAGTTCCCAGAGGGATGCAGGCCCACGCCTTGACTTCCGGGCTTCTGGCCTCCAGAGCTAAGATAATTGTGTGTTGTGTTGAGCCACTGAGTTCCTAATGACTTGTTACAGCCGCCACAGGGGACTCATACCCCTCTGAGGATATGCACCCTGGAGCCCCTCTCTGTGGACATGGGGGCTGAAAAAGTTCAGCGAGTACAAAGGACTAGTGACATTTTGTCTTGACATTTCAATCTCCATTTTCCTGAAATCAGTTGTTCTGCAAGTGGCATCTCCCACTTTGTTTTTTAATTAATTAATTTCTTTCTTTTAAATTCTCACCGATGCCTGGCCGGGCGTGGCTCGGGTTGAGCGTCGACCTAGGATCCAAGCGATCGGGGTTCGATTCCCGGTCAGGGCACAGGCCCGGGTTGCGGGCTGCAGCCGATCAATGACTCTCATCATTGATGTTTCTCTCTCTCTCTCCCCCTTCCTTTCCTCTTTCTGAAATCAATGAAGATATGTTTAAAAAATAAATAAATAAATTCTCACCCGAGGATATTTTTTCCATGGCTTTTCAGAGAGAGTGAAAGGGAGGGAGGGAGAGAGAGAAACATTGATGTGAGAGACACATCTACGCGTTGCCTCCTGCACTCAGCCCCGGGGCCAAGCCTGCAACTGAGGTACGTGCCCTTGGTTGGAATCGAACCTGGGACCCTCCAGTCCGCGGGCTGATGCTCTAACCACTGAGCCAAACCGGCCAGGGCCCAGACCTGCCTTCTACCTCTGTCTGACTTCAATCACAGCAACCCACTCAATACCCAAATCACTGATAACTAGGCAAGGACACTTACAATCCTCCAAGCTCACCTTGGACAAGTGTGTCACCATTTGTATCCCTAACCTCACCCCGCTCTCCCAGCAATCGGAGCATATTCGCAAAATCTGGCCCCCAGAGCGCTTGCCCCCCCCCAGCTCCGCCGGGGCTGCGTGCGCCGGGAGCGGGAGCGAAGCCATCCATCCGGCGTCGCGCTCACCTATCAGCGCCCTGGCTCCGAGCCAGAGCATTCAGCTTATCATAATAACTGGCAGCCATCCAGAGCCTTTTAGAAAATAAGAAAGGCAGAAAGGAATTAACAGAGGAGAGGAAAGAAAAATAAATTCAAGTGGAAAGAAGCAGCTCCAAAGAAAGACGGTGAAATCACGTTGTAGATTTTCCTTTTTAAAAGACAAGAAAGACCACATACAGCATGTTTTCTAAAATCTTGTCTTTGAATCAGGCTCTGAGGCTGGTAATGAAATGTAAGGGGCATTCTCCTTTCCCTACCTTCCGAAATCAGAATGCAAACATACGTGGCTTTATGGTGATGTCACAGAAATGACACAACAAAGGAAAGCTGACAAAACAGCAGCAAGCCACCATCACGATCTGGTCATGAGCTTGTGGGTCCGACTTGTAGGCCAGGGCCCTATGGCCAACCCTGGTCTTCCTGAGCTCAGAAAACAGCCCAGGCTGATGTGACAGCAGAGACCATGGGTGACAGAGGGACGTCCTGAGGGGTGGGGGGCGGGCACTGGGCCAGGGCGAGGCACCTCTGCTTGAATTCAGCATCTTCCCCTGCTGGACCCATGAGATGCGCACAGAACCAAGCCGCGCCCGGGTACTGCAGGGACCAGAGTGTCATCTCTGTTTTCATCGGAGGACAGTGACGCTGCAGGAAAGAATGACTTCTCTACATCACAGATCCATCCACCCAAGGACGCAGCCGGGGTCCGAGCCTGGACTGCAGCCCTGGCCTGTCACTTGCACTCTCAGGTGCACGCTCAGCATCCTTCAGCCTCATTCGGTTTCCAGGCTGTTCAAGAAAGATCCCCCAGGGGACCCAGGACGGGCGCTCTGAGATGCTGTGCTCTCGGCAGAGGAGCCAGCTGAAGACCTGCAAACTCAAAGTCCCTGTGACTTTAAAAGGGGTTGGACATAAAAGTGGAATATCCTCCCCCCTCCCTCCTAGACACCCTGAGAACTGCCAGCAGTCCAGTGGCCTCCTTCGCTGGCTAGGGTCACCCGGCCGTTGCAGGAGTTGGGCTGAAAGGAGCAAGGCCCGCTGTAGGGAAGTCAAGTTCACAGACATTGGGGAGGGGGAGAGAAGAGAGAGAGAGTCGGGTGAAACAGTGCTATCAAAGCTATTTGTAATAACAACAAAATTCATAACAAAGGCCAGTAGCATCTCGCCCAGGAAATGGCCATTTCCACTCATGTGGGGGACATCAAAGCAACACGTACCCGTATTCCCGCGGGCAGTGGTGTCCGGCCGGTGTCTGAAGGTTGTTCTAACCGGGCGAAGGTGCGTGGTCCAGGCTGTGGATTCGTGGCTGCAGGGAAGGGGTGGGATTTTATTTCAGTCCTGAGAAAAGGTGATAGTGAGAAACCATGGCTGGACCTTCACGTGCAGTTGACCACCAGGGGCCATGGCTGGAAGACTCCTGGTTGGGAATTCAGGAACTTAAACACTAGCCTGATGTGCCACCGACACCAGGGACGAGTGTGGGAAGGTCATTTTGCTCCCTGGGCCAGGTGCTCCTCACCTGTGGATGCCCCGTGAAAGGCTGAATTTGCAGGGGGCATGAGCTCCCACAGACCCAGACGGATGGACGACGTGTCCTTCTATGTGGCTTCCCTGAGGAAGACGGGTGCCCGTGTTAATGATGGGACCCCGACGGGAAACCTGAGACTTCGAGATGGAGAGGGCTGGGACGGGCATGACTTTACTGAGTTCCAGCTCTGAGCTGGGTACTGGGTGCAAATCGCTCGCAGGTTCATTCTCACAACCACCCTGAGAGGTAAATAATAATTATTTTTTAAATGTAAAAGCTGAGGCTCAAAGAGGTTAGATGACTTGTTCAATTTCAATGAGAATATGTCCCGGAAAGCGAGACTCTATATAAGAGCTGAGATTCAAACCCAGGGCTGAGTCTGAGGCGTCTGTTCTCTTTAACCATAAACCTTACTTCAAATTAGAAAACAGGGTTTTCTCTCCCCAAAGTTGTAGCTGTGACAACTGAAGCACACCATGGAGCGGTCAGCTCTGTGGAAGGGGGTCCTCGCTGTGTCCCCCTGAGAAAGATCGAGTTCCCCTCCGGCCACCGGGCCCCTGAGGCCTGGGCCCCAGGTGAGTCTTCCCCTGAGGGCTGGTCTCCTGCTCTGTCCCAGGGGGCCCTGACCCAGGGACGCTCCGAAGCCTTGGTGCCCAAAGCGGGCGGGACCCGGGACCCGCGGCATCCGCATCGCCTGCGGGCTTGTACACCTGCAGCATCCCAGGGCCGCCCACACCTGCGGGGGGGGATCTGCCATTTCACAGCATCCCTGGGGGAGGCATGGTCACGTTCATGTTTGAGGAGCTCAGGGAGCAGGTCCCTCCACTTCTCCTGTTCCGAGGCTTCATTTCACGCCGAGGGTGCGGACAGAGGCCGTGGCGCGAGAAGGAGAGAGGACAGGGGAAGGAGGGGACGCAGAGGAACGGAGCAGCTGAGGAACGGCGACAGAGAGGCCGGAGGAGGCGAGAGGCAAAGACCCAAGAGGGTGGAGAGGCAGGGAAAGGAAACCAAGGGACAGGGACAGGGAGGGGAGGGGACTGACGGGGCAGAAAAATAGAGATAAGAGAGAGGGGAGGCCAGGAGGGAGGCGGAGGGGCCGCTTGCCCAGGGCCCAGGCTCCGTGAGCCGCTGTCCCGATGGGAGCCCGGGCGTCCTGAGTGGCAGGGGCGGCTGGCAGACCGACGGCACAGGGACAGAGGTCGAGCGAAGGCGGCCGGCAGCCTGTGCGCCAGCGTCCAGCGCGGTGGCTCTTACGGTTCTTCTGAGCCGCTCATTCGTGGGGAGAGTCATCGCCCGGCCTCGTTAATGTGAAAAATTAAGGTCAGCGGTTCCCGCCCCCGGGGGCTCGCCTCTCGCCCGCGCCCCCTGTAAATTAGCCGTTTCCATTAGTGACTTTCCCGGCTGACTCCCGCTGCGGGAGCCTCCGCGCCGCCTGGGGGAGATCGATCCTGCGGTCACCTGCCGCCTGCCTCCCCGCGCTTAACCCTTAGGGCTCGCGGAGGACAGCGGGTCCACGGTCCCTCCGGGCTCGGGGTGCACCCGGCAAAAACCGGGGGGCGGGGAGGGGAGCGGAGACGAGGCTTTTACTGGTTTTCTTCATGGTCTCAGAGGCCAGGGGCACAGGTAAGGAAACGGCCCACGTTAAGGCCGCTGGGAAAGACCTGTTTGTTCTTTCTTGAATCTTGTCATTTAATTTGCCATCCAGTTTTCAAACCCGGGGAGGCTTCAAACAAGGGGCAAGCCAGGCCCCCACTCAGTCCCTCTCTTTCCTCCATGAACTTGGACAGATTTTTGGTCCTCCCTTTCCTCGGGTGTCTATCGGGGTAAAATGCTGCCCGCTAACAATCTTGTTGCAAGAATTAGAAATAATTTGTTTTTCTAAATTCAAACAAACCAAAAAGAATGGCCAAGCTGAGTTCTAAAATTGAGCAAACAATTATTGTGGTAGGAGAATGTCCTAGAGGAATTGTTAAAACTACTGGAAGTAATTTTGTCATATATAAATCAAGGATTTCTTGCGTCCTGATGCAGAATTCTGGGGGGATGGGATTGGCTTGTTTAAAATATGAAACAACAAGGACATGAATAACTTACAGAGAAACTTTAGAGAGCACGGTTGCTTTAACTCTGAAACAGGGACCCGTCCAGGAAAGGTGAGGATGGGAGGCGAGCTCCGTGCTGTTTTGACGAGCATGTGAGGCTCCGGCGTGGACGGGAATCGCTCCCGCTGAGAAGAGGTTAGTTACGAGGTTAGTTAAGGCGAGGTCCCCACAGAGGGTCTCCCTTCTGTCCCTCCCGCGCGAGCCCCACCTTCCCCTGAGGAAGCTTTCCAGTTGTTCCCAGGGCGTTACAGACTGAATGTCCGTGTCGCCCCAGAATTCGGATGTGGAGACTCAGCCACCAGGGTGATGGCCTTGGGATGCAGCCTTGGGGAGGTGCTTTGGTGGTGAGTGCGGGGCCCTAAGGAACAGGATCCGGGCCCTTATAAAAGGGCTCCTGGAGCTTTCTCTCAGGTGAAGATACAGGGAGAAGGTGCCCGTCTGAAAGGAAGAAGGGGCCGCCCCGCTGGCACCCCGATCTTGGACTTCCAGCCTTCAGAGTGTGATAGATGGGAGCTCTGCTGCCTGTAAGCCGGCCTGGAGTATTCTGTCAGGGCAGCCGGACGGGCAAAGATGCTTGTGGAAACTAGGAAAGAGCTAAAGAACATAGATGCATGCCCCATGGACACAGACAATCAACAATAAAGATAAATAAAACATCAAAGAAATAATAATTTGGTAAAGGCCAAGGAAGGGGAGCTGGGGGGGGGGGTGCAAAGGGAGGGGGAAGGGGGACTCCTGCAATAATATTAACGCTAAAATTTTCTTTAATAAAAAAAATAATTAAATACAAAAGCATTAAAGAAAATTTTTTAAAAATTTAAAAAAAGAAAAACCAAACTCATACCCTGTTGCACACCTCCTGGCCTCTGGGATTCCATCTCCTGCCTCCAAGTGCTTTTATCTCTCTGTACTTGGCCAACTTCAATCCATCCATCAAGACCCAGCAGAAACATGACTCTCTCTGGGTGGGGTTGGTACTTCTCACTCACACCGTGTGGACATGACTCCCCTGGGGCCAGGGACCGTGTTAGGAGCTACAGAGGAGCGAGGACCCCAGCCTGGGCTCTGAGGGACAGTGCGGGCACCTCTGAGCCCAGAGGACAAGCCCGGGCCACCCCCTGCGCTCCCTTTGTTAGCTCAGATCCCTTTGAAGAGAAAGCTTGTCTCCTATTTCCTCCGGAGTCAGAACACTGTCTGGCACGTGGTTCGCCTTTATTAATATTTAAAATATTTTTTAATAGTTGTGTATCTTCAAATCAAGCTGACTTTGCTTTTGTTCGTTTGTTTCCTTATGTGCTTTTGTTTGTAGCAGGACATCTGAGCCAGAAAGCAACCTCAGATACCGTTTGAGGAAAAGACCCACAGCCCCCACACCCAGTATTTTGAATCCAAAGGCTGTTGTGTGTGTAAAATTTATGACGGGTAAGAACGCGTTGATCCGCCGCCTGTATTTGTCAAGACAACATCGATGAGTTGTTTGGGGCCGGGGTGGGGGCGGGGATGGGGGTGGGGAAGAGTGGATTCTGCAAAGGGAGAGAAACCCCCATCTCTTGAACATCCTGCCCATTCAGCGCCAAAAGCCAAAGGCCAGGCCCAGCTCCTGGCCGTAAGGTGCAGGCCCCAGCACCCCGGCGAGCCGTGAGCCCAGGGGCGCCCGCGCGGGCCGCATAGTGGGAGATCCCAGGCAGAGCCCGTTCACACTTACCCATCTGTCACTCAAAGAGCACTCACTCACACTTTCCAAGAGTCCTGGCTGCCGTAAATTATATTTTGAAAATTAAGTAGAAACAAAAGATGAATGAGCCCCCTGCCCAGCCCCTCCGGGCAGGGCCGAAGGCGGGCACCTGGCAGCCCCCCACGCTCCCCGGCTGGGTGGTTTGGAAGGAAATCCTTGCTCCGGCCGGTTAGTCAAATACTTCGAGGAGTGACTCGGGTGCCTCATATGTGAATTGTCATTTTTTGTCACTCGGTTTCAGTAATGACATCTTTGGCACGGCTGGCGAGGCGGTCGCCGTTGACACGTGCCTGCTGTGTTCCCCACCGTAGGCGAGTGGCTCAGAGGTGCTCTAGAAGGGGGCCCAGGTTCCCAGGGAAGATAAGGGGACGCACAACTCGCAGCCCTAGTGGGCAGGGGACGGGCATTCGGAACCGCTGAATCGGAAACGAGAACCGCTTTGCTTCTGGGGACCCAGCGTGGGGTCAGAACACGAGACAACTCTCGTTTGTACCTTTTGCTGAAACTAGCTTTCTTTTTACATTTTTTAAATTCTCACCCTAAGATATGTTTATTGATTTGAAAGAAAGAGAGAGAGAAAAGGAGAGAGAAACATCGATTGGGAAACATCAATCTGTTGCCTTCTGCATGTGCCCCCCACCAGGGATCGAACCTGCAACCTGGGTATGTGCCCCGACCAGGGACCAAACCAGACTTTGCAAGGGTGTATTTTTTAAACAATATTTAGGGCAGGCGGAGCTTCATTGAGAGGCCAGCAGGCAGGTAGGCAAACCAGCTTTAACTGACTTCTGGCTCAGCAGCGTGGCTTCTGGCGAATTAATTCACCTCCATAAGGTGTAGTTTCCTACATTGCAAAATGGGCCTGGGAGCATTTAATGGAAAGAATAAAGAGCTTCCTATCACGAACATAGTACATGCTAAGTCTTGTATTATTATTTTCTAGGACACACATTATGAACAGGGTAATATTCACAGATATCACCCCTTTCCAATCACATACACACAACCCAATCACTAGCCCCCAATTTCTTTCTTTCTACAGGAAGATCCTTCCCAGTTGGGAATAAAAATGAGGGGTCTATATGTTAGGGGCTGAGAGATGTGGGAGAGAAAGAAAGGCAGGGAAAGGCCCATACGAACAGAAGACAGAAGACGAGATGTTTCTGTTTATCGGCTGGAGATGCTTTTGGAGAGGGCGCCGAGTGGCAGGCAGGGGAGTGGGTGGGGAACCAGAGACAAAGTCATGCTCACCCATGGCCCTGTGACTATAATCAATCTTTTTCAGTAGGTTGTAAGAAAACTGAGTAGAGAATGGAAATCCTTCCATTACTTTTGGTTTTTAAACTTCTTGGACACAGTAAGACTTTACACCTCAACTGTGCTTGGGCATCCAAACAGGGTTAGAGCCACCACCCATCACGCTGTGACCCGAGCAGCTGTGGTAACAATGCTTGAAAGTCCTTGGTCTTGTGCCCAGGGCTGGAGAAGTCCCTGCCTCAAAGTCCAGCAGTTTTTCATTTGTCTTTTGTCCAAATCAAGAATGGACAGACCAATGGATATAATGAGAAATCCTTCCGGGGCTGCAGATGAATAGCTATGGGCTCATCCAGCCTAGAAAAAGAAGCCGCTGTGACTCGAGTCCCCCAAGGTTCCTCTGTGGCCGGGAGCGACTGAGGGTCCTCAGCTGCTGGTCGGCTTTGGGGATGGGGCCGTAAAGCAGGATTTTAAGGAAACACATCTTAGTAAACAACATCTGGACGACACAAAAAAGAACTGGAATAGAGGCGGGCGGCGCCCGTGAGGTGACAGATTGCGTCTTTAATAAGCAGGCGCTTAATTAGGAAAGTAATTTGTAAGAGGCACTAATGGAATGTGAGTGCTCAACTTTGACCAGCACGCTTGCGTCGCGGCTGGGCTCTGTCACGCGGAGGTCCCCTGCCCGCGAGAGCTCGGGGTAGCCGCGGCTGCGCCCGTGGCCAGAATGTCGCCGAGCACCCCCAGGCACGCTCGAGCCACCCCCGCCCCCGCCCCGTGTGCGAGGTCCCTGCGGCCGCCCTGGCAGGTCATCCAAACGCAGTGGCTCAAAACACGACAGATGCATTTCCTGACGGTTCTGGAGGTCAGAGAGCCTCAGGTCGTCCGTGTCGCTGGACAGCAATTCTTCTGGAACTTCCAGAAGGGGAACAGCCCATCCCCTTGCCCTGCCCCGCGCTCAGAGGCTGCCCACACTCCCTGGCCCGTGGTCTGCTTCCGGCAGTGCCACCACTCTGACCTCTGACCTCCGCTTCTGATGTCATACCCCCTCTGCTATGGGGATCTCTGTGGTGACTTTGGGCCCACTGGGTAATCCAGGATACTACTCCCATCTGAGACCCTTAATTTCACCCCATCTGCAAAGCCCCTCTTGCTAAATCAGGCAGCATATTTGTTTATAAGTTTCAGCGATTAGGAGGTGGGCAAATTCGGGGGTTTTTATTCTGCACATCACAGTGACAAAATGGTGTAGGGGTGATCCTTTAAGGGCACAATTTGCAACAAAATTGAAGACAAGGGTCAGAAACAAAAATTAAAAGGGAAAAATGACACAATGAAATGAAATCCCTCCTGTGCACTAATGTGAGCCTTTCTTTTTAAAACAACCCAGCAGGAGAGATTTAGGGAAAAGTCCTTTCTGCGGTGACCCATGCAAGGATTCGATTTTTTCACTCATCTAATGTTTAAAAATCCCCTTTCCTCCTCTCTCTTTCCTCCCACTTCCCTTCCTTCCTTTTCAGATGCTCTCAGTGGGTTCTGATGTCAAGGACTCAGAAATAATACCCAGGCAGCGCTGCCACAGGCCCTGAGATAACAAACTCATTTTCCAGGACTAGAAATGTTTTAGTACCTCCCTGAATCATCCTAACTTTTACTTACATTAAAAAAACTAAAAAAACAAAAAACACCTAAAATTTTGGATTTTATCTTTTCACGTCTTCTCTCTCCTGGCCTCTTACTTTTGAAGTCCACTTTTATGTAGCTTTAAAAGACTTATCTTTTCCATGGGAAGTTATCTCCTGCTTTCCATAAAGAACTCGATTTCTTATATGTGTAGTCTGCGTCAGTTTGTTTGTGTACACGTGTGCTTGTATTTTAAGTCTGAAAACAGTTACTTTCATGCAGTGTTTCGATGAATCCCCATGACTAAGTTTCATGTGAAGTGGTGTTCTACTTCCCAAACAATTTTGCTAAAGAAAATAGACCATTACTTTTCCCCCCTATAATCCAGAAGTACTTTTCAATATACAATAGGATTGTGGCAATGGAATAAATGGGGTTATTTTAAATTCTGTAAATATTGAAGAAAACATGTGGACACCTGCATATACACAATGCTATTACTTATTATCAAGACTCCTGGGAGGCTAAAAGTGTATTATATCCAAATGTGGATAGTGTAGGGACTTCAGTTCTTTGCCAGTTAACGGGACAAAACATAGATGTTGGGAATATAGGCTTATTTGAACAAATTTGAGTTGGATGCCCACGGAAAGACAGTGAGAATCCTGAGAGATTGGTTTATCACTGCCTATGGCTTTGTCCTAAATAAGAGTGTCATCCCCGATGAGCCAGTTTGGCCCAAAGCAGAAAAATATTTGAGCAGCTAAACATGGCCTGGATAGAATTTACTCAGTGGTTTCCTGTCTCCTTTGACCTGAACTTAGTAGAGCCCTAGATCCATCTGCCATGGTGAGGAAGGAAGCCTTCTCCCCAGCCAAGCAGTGGAGGGGCAGAAACAAGGCATTTGCCAGGGTCCGGGTTAGTTATGAACTTACGCACAGACTCAATGCCCGGACAATGTGTGGTCATCAGTATCCCCACCAACCAACACGCTTCCTTGGAGAGAGACGGGCCGCGGGATGGAAACTTTCAAAGATTCATCATGGCCAATGCTAATGAATTCAGTACTCTGAGTAACCAGATTTCAATGTGGGTGGGGTCTGAGCTTTAACTAGCAGACTGAGGTTCATTGTCATGAGTGAGTGTAGAGGCATGGGGCTGGATTGAGGTGAGAAGAGCTTGGCAGGGTGTGAGGGGTGTGGAACAGGCAGGGTGTCTGGACCCAGGGAAGGGAAAGGGCTGGGCTGAAGCTGTCACATCTGTGCTTTCTGAGGGAACCCGAGGTTGAAGACGTGCTTCTTGCTCATGAAGGATGTCTGTGAAGAGCTATTTGTCACTGCCAAGGGCTCCTCTGCTTTCTTACCCCAAGGCCTCTGTCCTGGAATCACGTCATTCATGGCGGACTACATACAGGGCTCTGATAAGAGTTGCTCTTGAAAACCAGTGGCCACAGTGGGGACACCCTTCTTGTCTGGGTCTGGAGCTAGAGCCCGCGGGAGTACTTGAGTTCAGAGCTGTGCTCAGGGCTGGCCCCTGGCAGACCCCTGCATGTTGGCCTGTCCCAGAGTGAGGCTCTCAGCTTCTACATCTACTCTGCCTCATTCTGCAATCCCATGTAGACTCTCGGCTTTAAAGGCCATCTGTTTGCCAATAATCCCCAAGGTTACTTTTCAAGTCCGTCTACACCATGAAGCACCCAATTTGCATGCAACTGCCAACCTGACAGCTATAGCTTGGTGTCTGAAGAAACACCCCTGACAAAACCAGCCAAAGCGGGTCTCGGGATCTCCCACCCCTATTCCCACGCCTGCCCTCCTTCCTCTCTTGGCCATTGGCATTCATTGAGTTGCTCAGGCCCACAAATCTGGGAGTCATGTTTCATTCCTTCCATTTCTTAACTCTCTAAAACATCAGAAAGTGTTGTCAATCCTGCCTTCAAACTGTATCTCCAACCTGCTCTCCTTGCTCCATCCCCACTATTATCGATCTAGTCCCGGCCTCAGAGACCTCTGGTCGGGACCACTGCCGTCAGCTTCTAGCTGGTCCTCCTCTTTCCACGCATCCCCCCGCCATCCTTTCTTCAAACAGCGCCCTGGGGGAGCTTTTCAGAGGCGTAAATCACACCGCATCACTGTCCCACTTAAACCCTTCCAAGCTTGCTGTTCTGATTAGAGTCGTACTCAGATTTCTTACCATGCTCTACATGGTCCTAACGGACCTGGCCACTGCCTTCCTATCTAAACGTCTTTCCACATGCTCATGATCGCCCCGCCACACGGGTGTCTCTCTTCTCATTTCTCCCCTCCCCTCCCCTCCCCTCCCCTCCCCTCCCCTCCCCTCCCCTCCCCTCCCCTCCCCTCCCCTCCCCTCCCCTCCCCTCCCCTCCCCTCTCCTCTCCTCTCCTCTCCTCTCCTCTCCTCTCCTCTCCTCTCCTCTCCTCTCCTCTCCTCTCCTCTCCTCTCCTCTCCTCTCCTCTCCTCTCCTCTCCTCTCCCCTCCCCGCCTCTCCTCTCTTCTCCTCCCCCTTCCCTTTCCCCCTCCCTCCTCCTGGGCGTCTTTCCTACTCTCCCCCCTCAGCCTCTCTGTCTACCACCCCTCTGCCTCCATAGAATTGTTGTAACTGCTACTCCCTTTGCTTAGAAGTTGTAGCTTTCAGATATTTACATACGTGTCTCTTTTTTATCATAAAGGTCTCAGAAAAAATGCCATCTGCCTAAGTAGACACCTTCTGGATCAGTCTGCCCTCAGATGTCACCTTCTATTAAATCACATTTTCTGCTCTCTTACTGTCCGTTTCCCAGGCATCGCTGCCTCATATTTATTTGCTTATTTGGTTCTCATTTTTCTTTCTTCCTTGGAGTCCCGGGTCCCCATGGCTTCGGATGCTTCATCCCCCATGGTGGCCCCAGGCTGTCACAGGATGGCGACCAGCTTATCCCAGTTTTGATGGGACTTTCTTGGTTCGAGCCCTGAAAGTCCCATGTTTTGGGAAACCTTTCCCTTCAGTCAGCAAACCGGGGCTGTGGGCCACCCTCCCGTGAATGTCACATAACAGGTGCTCAGCAAACACCGGCCCTCATGTGTTTCCATAACGTAAACGCTTCATGGTTTCAAAACGCAGAGCAAGAAGTCACCTGGGATGACCAAAGCCATTCAGCAGCATCTTCTCACAAAAAGGACAGGGCAGGTTCACCGCCGCGACACAGGAGGGTGGCGTCGTGACGCAAGAGCCTGTGTCTACGGAGAAGAGCCGGCGCGGGTCCTCGGAACCGACGATCCGCCCCAAAGGGCTCTCGGGCACGGGAGCCGCAGCCTGGGCGCGGCGTGGGGCGAGGCGGCTGCTGTGAGGCTGAGCTGAGGGGAGGAAGCACGAGTGGGTCAAACGATGGCAAATGTGAAGGAAAATGGAAGAGGCGCGCAGCACAGGCCCAGAAACTCCAGCTCTCGTCAGGCGGAGCCTGCGGGCAGGGAACAGAGGCTGGTGGAGAGTCATTGTGTTTTGAAAAATGATGGGTGAGATCTCGCAAACTGAAAACTAAACCACAGCCTCCGACCTTCTTTAATGTGCAGGGCTGGCTACACCTTGGTCCGATTCTGATCACATTCTTTTATTCCCGAATCTGAAAAATTGATACTTTCCCGTGTTTCATTCTGGCCTAATATTCTTGGATTAGGTTCTAATGGAAGAATTGGGACACAGAAAGGTGGGATCTTACCTTGTCATGTGCTCCTTAGACAAGGGAAGTTGGGCAAGTCACCTCGCCTCTCCGGACCTCGGTTTCTCATCTTTAAAATAGGCGTGATAATACTGACAGCAAAGGGTCCTTGGGAAGCTCACTGAGAGAACAGGGTCTCCCTGTTGCCTGAAGTCGTGTTTTTCAGACTTTAATGTGGACATGGATGGCGTGGGGGCCTTGTTAAAGTCACCGTTCTGATTAATTGCAGG
Organism: Miniopterus natalensis; assembly: GCF_054644295.1. Taxonomy (NCBI): domain Eukaryota; kingdom Metazoa; phylum Chordata; class Mammalia; order Chiroptera; family Miniopteridae; genus Miniopterus; species Miniopterus natalensis. The sequence goes on along the minus strand of NC_142081.1, from coordinate 5,385,713 downwards.
TAGGGTCCATGACGCTGGGGCACCAACCACGCCTTCAACAGCGGGTGTCACACATGGAGATGAAAGTGGTGCGCCCGAGGTAAGTCCAGGCAATCCTAGGGCGCACAGGCTTCCCTACTGCAGGGCTCCCCAGGAGCCCTGGCCTCCACACTGCACAAACCCTCAGCGAGGTCCACGGTGCACGTGGCAGAATCCGAGAAAGGCTGGCCCACAGAGTCGGTTCCCAGCGTGGCGCTCAGAGCCCCCCAAGGTGCAGACCCTTCTTACTCGGCCAGACTCAGGGCAGTCAGAGTAGAGAGCCACACCCTCCCCATGCGGTGGATAGATGTGATCAGTTAACAATCAAGCGCTTAATTAAGAGTAATTCATAAGAGTGATTAATATTAGGTGCCTAAGTAGGTTTGTTCATCGCTCTAGCCATTTAAATTGCAGAAGAAAATCAGAATCTCTTTCCTCTTTTAAAAAATATTTTCTGAGGAATGAATCTTATTTCAGGAAATGCATTTTTACTTGGTTTGAAGAGGAAGGTATTCTTCACACAGGATGGTTCTCGCTGGGCTCCGTGTAGGCAGGTGGACAGAGCATATTAAAGGATTTACTTGCTCAGTCAACATATTCCTGTGGGGCCCTCTCTGCCCCAGCCACTGTGCTGCACACGAGTTCTACTGAGGCAGAGAAGAGCCAAGGGGCAGACGCCACCCTCGGGAACCTTCCACTCCAGTGGGCCAGGGACTCAGGGATGATGCAGGGGGTGGGAGTGCACCCAGGGCACCCTCGGGACTTTGCATCACACGGGAGAGTGGGAATGTACTTAGAGGCCCAGGGACCAGGCACCAGCAACCTGGAACCTCTCCTTCCAGTGCCACTCCCTGCCCAGACCTTGTGCCAGCACCGCCTGATCTCCCTCCCAAGCTCCAGGGAGCAATGGGAGAGGCTTCAGGTGACCCTAAGCTGCGGGTTCAAATACCTCATGCTGAGACTGAAGTAAGGTATTTGGCCAGAGAAGGTAAATCCAGATGCTTCTAAAGCACAAAAGCAAACAACCCACCTCCCAGGAAAGTCCCAGTCACTGCTTCAGGACACGTGAAATCTCAGAGAGATGAAAAAGTCCACCTCCGAAGACAATGTGGAGGAAACAACATCCTTTGTCACTATCAGCTAAGCAGGGGAGTGGTCACGGTGATCGGGTGACCGGCTTTTCATTGGGGGAGGTAATCAACAGCAATCACAGCCACGACAATAACTTTGCAGTGTCCCTAAACCACGTGCTCACGTGCTGTTCTGTGAAACATGTTGGGTGAGTTGTCACAATCTCCGCTCTGCACATCAAAGGACTCAGTGAGAACAGTAAGGAGGAGGAACGGCTCCCCTCGCCTGGTCTGTCCAGCCGGAGCCCCCCTCAGGCCCCAGGCCCGCACTGTATCCAGCCACAGGGTCAGGGTAGACGGGCATCGACAGCTCCAGTGCCAGATGCCGTTTCTGGAGAAACAGTGTGTGGAAGACCTCTCGACCCCAGGAGGAAAGGCCGACTTGAGTGGTTAAACCAAGGAGCCTTCTCAACGGTTGCCAGGGAAGGTGCTAACCTCGGCCCAGGTGTCGCGATGAGTTTGCTGCTTGGCACAGTGAGTTTGGGAAGGAACAGAAACCAGGGAGAGAGGCTTGTGCATGGACAGGCCAGTGAATTCCCGCAGCCCAGCTCCTCTGCTCAAACACCAGGCATGCACCCTTTAGGAGAGCCTAGAGCGTGGGGCCCCAAGGCACGAAACTCCCAGAAACTCTAGGCCAGCCTCTGCAGCCCTCTTTGCCTTGGCTCCTCTGCATCTCTGCTCATGCCATGTCCCCCATCCGGAATTTCTGGCCCTTCCATCCACCTTACCAGCTTTTCCCTTTCTGCCTCACCATCTAGCTCACATGGTGCTCTGCCCAGAGCCCCCCAGACACAGCTGCGCTGAGCTACTTCGCCTGTCCCTCCCCACTGACGTTGAATGGCCTATGGGGCAGTGCCTGTACCAATGGCCACCTCTGGCCCAGCACCTCCAGCCTCCAGAGAATGCCCTCGTCATCTTCATGGCCCCAGCCCAGAGCCTGGATCAGGATCCTGATCCATACGTATTTTTGCACTAGCTATCACTTGAATAGAGGAATGCTCATACTAATCACCGAGTCTATGGGAGGCTGATAGACTCAAATAGGCCATGGTCTCCTTACTGTTTCTTTCACACTGAGATCAGAGGCAATACAGCAACATCGTTAAAAACACAGCCTTCGGTGTCAAATAGAACGGGACTGAAAGCCCTGCTTGACTATGAACTAGCTGAGACTTTTAGTTATTTCACTGATCTACACCTTATCTGTGAAACGGGTTCGTGTGAAGGATACATGAGGCCGTAGTAGTCATGACAGTCATAGTAGTAATAGTAGCTGTAGGAGTAGTTATAGTAACAGTAGTATTAGCAACCGCAGCAGTAGTATTAGTACTAGCAACATGAGTAGAAATAGCAGTTAATATAGTAGAGTTAGAGGCAGTAACATTAGTAATAAGGAGAGTATTAAGGTAGTGGTAATAGCAGGCGTAATAATAGTAACTATTAGGCTGGTGGTAAAGAAATATCACATATTTTCTTAACTTATTTTATCACCTCCAGCTATAGACACGGCCATGGTTTTGACAACTCAGGACAAATTTAAGAGATAACGGGTCAACTGACAAGTGGTAAGAAAAGTAAATTTTTTAAAGCTGCTTCCATTAGTTAATGCCACCAAAGAGTCACCAAATCTGAAAGGATAACATCCACAGGGCGCTCTGCTCAGAAGTTCTAAGAAATAGAACTCGACAGAAGAAGCCCAATTTCCTGTCTCAGGAAGAGCCGGGCCAGCTGAAGGGACGCGGCCGGGGTGAGGCAGCTGCCCACGCCAGGACTTGGCACGCCCAGGAGGAGCTGGCTGTCATGCAGGGCGCTGGTTCGGCCCCCAAGCTGGACCCGAGAGAGCTCAGGTCCCCGGGTGTCCGCAGGCTGTGCCTCCCTCTGCCTTTCCAACTTGGCTCACGGCGGCCGTCTCCTTAATCCCCGGTCAAGCGCCAGCACGAGGGGAAGGGAAGGGACGGCGGGCCTGAGGGTCGCAGGAACCGGCTCCCCGGGGGGCCTCCCCTCCAGCCTGCACCACGGCCCGCGGGTGTCCACGGCCCGCTGGGTGCGGCCTGCGCGCTCGTCGCGGCCGGTGCCCCACTCCGCTGGCCCGCAGCTCGGGTTTGGAAAGAGCCTCCGGCATCCCGGTCTGATGTCATTAGGAGACCTCTGCTTTCTAACAGGACACATTCAGAACTGTTTGTGACAGTGGCCTCCGCCCCAGCAATTATTCAATTCTTCTGGAATGTGGAGGGTTGGCACGGGCCCTGCACCGGGCGTCCAGGGCGAGTCAGCTTTCTCCTCCCGCACAGGACACCGGCACACCTGGGGCTGCAGGAGGCCCCGAGCCCGCTGGAGAAAAGCCAGTGCATTCCCGCCGGGGCTGGAAGGGGGCCTCGCCGAGGGGCTCGGTGCCGAATCGCTCATGTCTGTGCGGGAGACAGTCCACGGACGGCTACCCAACGAAATGGGTCTGTGGCCCTCCTCTCTGCCTCTCTCTCTGCCTTCTGTTTTTTAAGACACTAAAACTGGAAGGCCAAATCCGTTAAACAATTCATACTTTGATTTGCAAAAGACAACAAACATATCCTCTGGGCAGGGGGAGCGTGTCTCTTCTTGCATCTGAGCTCGGGAGCAGCGAGTCTTGGCGTTCAGGGCCTTCCAGGCGCGTCAGGCTGACGGGCGGCCTGCTCGGCTTTCAAGGCGAAAGGGGCGTTCGCCGTCCGCATGGTCCTGTTCATAGCGTGTCCACCGTGCAGCACGCAGGGGCTGATCGCTTAACCTTGATTCCTACATCTGCCGGATGAAGAATTAAAAATCCTGTTCACGGGGCACACGCAGGCCCACGGGGTGTGCCCGGCACGAGGCTTGACCCTGGGTAGGCGCTCAGAGATATCTGTCAAAGGAGAGAGTGTGTTTTGCTAAGTGAACAAAACAATGAATCGTGGAAGTGAGAGGAGAGAAGGGGGTGACGGGGAACACGGTTTAGCTCTCACTCCACCACCGAGCACAAGGGGACTCACACGAGAGCCAGTTCTCCACAATCCCAGGTCCATGCCTCTCCACTGCAGGCCGGCAGGTAAGGCGGCTGCCCATGAAGAGCAATTGGAAATCCTCCTCTCCCTCTGTCCCTCTTTCTAGTTTTTTAGTTTTAGTGGCAGCGCCAACAATAGCATGAGACGGGTCGCCCTGTGGCCACCCCTGATTTTCCTACAGTCCTTGAGAAATAGCGACGTCAGTGGTACCAAGAAAGACGCTGGGCCAGTGCAGCTAAGGGTACAGTCCGTGGGCCGGCACCCTCGGCATCCTTGGCTGTTCTAGGAGACTCTCTGGGGGTGGGACCCAGGAATCTGTATTTTGACAAGTTCTCTGGGCGATTCTGACGTGTGCTCCACTTGGGGATGCTAATCTAGACCGAGGCGGTCAGGGGCCCGATGCACCTGAAGGTGCCCACAGCCTTGGCCGGCACGGCCCAGGGCCACGGCCAGGGCTGCTGGCTGACTGCACACCCCTTCTCCTTGTCTGTCCTCGGTACAGCGACATAGAAAGTGAGCTGTTCCCTTTGCCAGTCTTGCAATTGGAGGTGGCCAGGGGGCTGCGTCCCCACCAGGGGGCTGCGTGCGGAGATCCACGGGGAGTTTGGGAAAGATGTTTCTTTCCTGGTCGGAAGGCGGCACAGGAGGACCTGCTCCAGGTCCGTGTCAGCTTCCGTTCCCAACTCTGCGTGTGCAGGGAGTGAGGCTCCCGTGCTTGCTGCCCTGCAGCCGACCTGCTGCCAAGAGGAGAAGGTCAGGAGAACAGCAAAGACGTCAGCCTGGAGCAGCGGCGTTGAAACACTAAACTTCATCCGCATGTCCTCGGGTATGTTTCCGCGTACACATCTGCTGTCAAAGCTATCATTTGGCTAAGAAGTGTTTTCCTTCACAATAACCGTGAGGAACTATGACGTGATAAAATGGAGTGGAAATTTCTCATAACTTGCATTCAAGTAAAACAAAATGAACTCATAAATGCTGGCGTGTAGAGGCAAGGATTCTGTAGCCAAATGAGAAGAGGGAAGGAAGCGAAGGCTGACAAGGGTGACCTTGCTAAGGGCCAGGGCTTGTACATACCTTTTGGAGGGGATACAATTTAGCCCACCGCAAGGCATCAATATTCTGGTGGGAAATATGATTTAATGGTAATAATGCGATGCACCTGTAAAGACACGTTGTACACCACTTTGTATACTCAATGACAGTGTCCCAAAGGGGGAGGGGACAGACAAATGGGACAGGGGAAAAGATATTTGACTCAGAGATCTTCCTGCAACCTGGACTGCTCAGAAGGCTTCCAAGAAAAGGTATGAATTCCCCCTTGTTGGGTCCAGGAAAAGTCTTCACTTCCCTGTGTCTCTCCTTCCGCCCATGGCTTTCCTCCAAGCAATCATCAGCCCGAGATTAAAAGGAGGGAAATGAGTGCAGGACGTGAATCTAACTATTCTTCCTTGCTGTGGACGTAGCCAGTTTCAGTTTGCAGTCCCTTCCTAAGTATGACACCTCAGCGCCAAGTTAAGTCAATTAGGCTGAGAGCTCCTAGAGGGTGAGTAATAGGCTGGGTTGAGGGTACCCCGTGGCAGTCAAAGCTTTGCTCCTAATTAGCCAGGGGAGCTCCAGCAGGACCCTGTGCCGGGTGGGCCTTCGCTCCTTCATCCGTAGGAAGCAGGGGTCGGCCTGGCTCTCTCTCCAGTTCCTTCCACACCATGATTCTTTGTACACACTCCCTTCGGAATTTGGACAGAAGTTGAGTTGTGATTTTTTTTTTTTTTTTTATGCATATGATCAGTATGGAGATTTATGGAGACGCTTGCTTTTTTATACAGCTAAAGAGGAAACCCACACACACGCATGCACACACAGACGCACACTGCGCACAATAGCAGCCAGTGAACCTTTGCCAGCTTAACATACATTTATACAGCGACAGCAGACACAGTGCCACCAGACTGCAACTAGGGAGAGAGACTCCGTCAATATTTACTGAGACGAAAATGGTAACGCAGCCTGTTTTTAGCTTCCTTCACTCAACAAACACTCGGGGGCCTCTGTCCTGGCCTTATGTGCCGGGTGTTGGGTCCAGGCACTGGAGAGAGCCGTGATCGAGACTCAGGGCCTGCCCCCAGGTGCTCAGGGCCCATCTGAGAGGTGGTCAGATGGCACAGCAAGGTGCGACGGGGATGGGCGCTGGGTGTTGTGACAGCTCTGAGGGGTGACAGCACCAACCCCCACCTTGGGGCCTCTCAGAAAGGCCTCCTAGAGGTGCTGCTGAGCCAAACCCTGAAGGACGTGTAGGAGGGTGAGGCGTGGGTTGGCTGGTTCCTACCTCAAGTTCAAGACAATTTGGACTCTACAGTTTCTTTACCTTTAAGTGAACCGCAGTGGAACAAGAAGTTTCTAATACTTTGCTGTTGGCTGGGTTGAACCTTTCTAGATCTCTCCCAAGGTCTACGATACTCAATTAATTCTACCAGGCATCTTCTTGAACCGCAGCTCAGATCAAGCCACATCGCTCCTCCAAAGTATTCCAGGAGGCAAGCCAGCCTGCAGGCTGTCACCCCCAACCTGGGCCACCTCCTGCCAGTCAGGGCTCTGGGGTTTTCAGTTGCCCTTGCCGATGTCATCTCATACCACACGTCGCAATAAAGCAGGACATGCAGACCGGGTTTGGAGGTGGCTTCACCTATTCGAGGTGGAGGGGTGAAGGGGAGCCATGGGTATCCTGAAACGGACATCAGTCAGCCCATGTGGTCACACGTGTTTATATTCTGGGAGTGTGGGTGGGGATGTGCCCCGAGATATGGAGCCAGGAGATTTTATATCAACACCCCACTCCGCCACCTGTGGACCTGGGCTGGCCTCAGTTTCCCCATCCGTAAACTAGAGCTGGCAATTCCTCATCTGACTGCCTCCTGGGAGCAAATCCCAGAGAAGCAGTGTAGAGTCTTGTGTGTATGGCTTTCTTCACTGGGGCCAATACAAAGAGGTTTGACTGTGACGTCAGGAGGCCCCAGTTCCAGTGGAGGTTCTCAAGCGTCCCTGTAACCCTGTCTCACCTCTCAGGGCCTCTGTTTCCCACCTAAAATCACGTGCTCTCAGGCCAGGTTCTAGGCCCTAGGTGATGTCTCAGTCCCCAGGGCTTACTGGGGGAATGAGTGAGTCTGTCCATTTCTTTGCCATTAAGGACTGACACCTTCTCTGCGTAGGTGACATGAAATCTTTTGAAAGTGCACACACTAGCGACAGCATCCATCATCCTGCCACATGCTCCATGCCCGCCGCTGGTCGGGGAGTTGCCGGTGTCTTGAGGCCGGTGCTGAGTGTGGTGCTGGAGGCTGCGGTGGACGCCCAGCAACCAGGACAGCCTGTCACATGGATGGTGCTCATGCAGACTTGTGACTGCTCACCTGGGGCCTGGCCTGAGAGCCTGGGCTGCGCATCGTGTGCCTGGGTCCTCCGTTCTCTGGGGCCCAGATCCAGCCCCTTTGCAGAATCAACTGGCAGTAGCCTCACAGAGCCCTTCCAGGAAATTGAATTTCTCTCTGAACCCAGGCATTTCCCTCTATCAAACATTTCGGGCAGAAGAAACATCTCTGCCAATGAGCCCAAAGTTTTACGGCAAAGCAATTTCACGCGGTAGTTTGCTCAGTGGTAAGTGCTTCGAGTCCCCTAAGTTCATCTCTCGCTGCATTGTTTCCCCAAGGCCGTGCGTGTTAGCGTAACAAGGCTCGCGTGCGCCCGCTGTCACAGGACCTCTGCCCGGCGAGGGCAGGTGGGACAATGCCTTCTTTTCTGTCACGGAGATTGCATCAAATCCGGCAAGGTGGAGAACCATCATAGAGACTTTCAATAATATACGCTAACAGGGTTTTCGTACGATGCCTCGCAACAAGTGAATGAATTCGGGTGGAGGGAGTCTGGTACCTCCACCAGGTGACCAAGGAAGGGACCCACGGGAGCCCGGGTCACCCCTCCCTGCACAGGTCTTGTAGCCAGCACCCTCCAGGTTGGTTTGTGTGATAAAGTTTCGAAACAGAGGGACATCCTATCACAGGGTAGAATTATTCATCTTTCACTGGGTCCTCTAAAATCTAAAAAGAATAGGAAATGAATATGGATTGCAAGTGGGCTCCTTCAGCTCCCCGCTGTTGACACACTGCGGCTGTCCTGTGTGCTCTTAGTTTTGGCAAGTTATTATAATAGCTCATTCAGAGTTAAAATGCCTATAATTTAGTCCAAAGATACTAGCTTATTAATTAAGCAAATAAAAAACGGCCTGGCTGGTGCCTTTCGAATCGAATGGTATCAAGTTCATTTTCCGGAATGGCCTGCCCGCTGTATCCATGCCACGCCCCATCTTTCTGTCCCGACAGCACAGCCACCCATGTCCTCTGCCTCTCATTGCTGTTTCCGTCTTTTCCTAAGTCTTCAATAGAAGACGATGCGAGGTAATGAGGCGCTTTCACCTCTCCAGGGGCAGAGGGGGCCGGCAGCTCTGCAGCGCCCCCCTAGGGCCACCCGAGGTGGGAGGGAGGCGGCATTGTCCTCCCACCTATCTCCTGCCTGCAGCCGAATCGCACGGCCCCAACCATCGGCCACGGGGTCAGCAGAAACCGTGGGAACACCAAGAGGGACGTTTTCGAAGTTCAGCTGCACCTATGCACACGACTCCGTTAGCTACGTGCCTCCTGTTCTGACGTCACTCAGTCACCTCCGTCACGGTCTCTGAAGCCACCGCGTCACCGTGTGTTCTTTACTTGAGCCTTTTGATCACCGGCCCTTCTATTGTCATGATCCCCTCACATTGTCATTTTAGAGACTCACAAAATCGCAGTAAACAGTTCAGTGTCCTGTTATTTTACCACTTTCTCTTCAGTCGTTTATTAAATACTTACCCGATTTACACTCTGCTGGACGTGCTGACTGTAGGGTCCTTGAAGGCAATGGCCCTTCCCTTACTGCGGACCCCTGTGCCCAGTGGGACTGGGACCATAAGATGTAATCTCTCATGAGAACACCTGCAGAATGCAGCCCGGTGGCGCTCGGTGTTCTCGCCTGTGCATGGGGCTAAATGACAATACATACATTACTGAGACCGAGAAAAAGTAAATTGATGGCACCGATGACATTAGAAGTGATCTGAAAGCAAAAGCACCACTATAAATATTCATCTACTGGTCCAAAGAAAGGGTGTGGCCCATGACACAGCCCCGTGTGGACAGGGTAATTCGAATAGCAGTGTTCACTTTATGGACAAATAAGAAATTAATCTCTGCCACCAAGAGGCAGCCCGTGTTGAAGGGAGAGGCACACACGATGGCATTAGTAAGTCCTTGGCCGCAAACCCAACTCAACTGTGTTCTGTCTTGCAAGCCTGCCTCCTCTGAGTGCATGGGGGATGGTGCAGGCCGCCTTTGACTTTAGAGCAAAGCAGCAGCCTCTTGGCTCTCCAGTCCACATGTTTTTCACCTGGAGAGAGGCTTTCTCATGGGCATGCAGAGTGAGTTATCAGGAGCCCAAACCACTCACCCTCCAGCGAGGAGGAAGATGCCTCGGGGAGGAAGGTGGCAGCTGTGGAAGAAGGTCACCGGCTTCAGGGCCAGGCAGGCCTGCCCTCACATCCCAAGCAATGCCGTTTGTGATGTAGACTTGCAGACGGACTCCATCCGACACAAACAGCCTTGGTGGGCCTGTTTGTGACGTGGAGGTCACACTGTCCTCTCGAGGTAAGCCTTCCCCTCTATCCCTTCACTTGGTTAATTCCTACTCATCCCAGGGACCCCCCTTCTGGTTATCTACCCCCCCAAAATTGAAAACACTTATTTTCAAAGATATAGTCACCTTTAAGTTCACTGCAGCATTACTCATGGTGCCCAAGACATAGAAACAACAGAAGCGTCCTGGATAGAGGACTGGATAAAGCTGTGGGACGTGCACACAGTGGAATACTACTCAGCCATGAAAAAGGATTCATCCCTGCCACTGGCGACAACATGGGTGGATCCTGAGAATATCACACTAAGCGAAATAAGTCAGACAGAGAAAGTTAGGAACCATATGCTTTCACTCACATGTGGGATATTAAACAGAAACTCAGACACAGATGGACAACAGTGTGGTGGTTGCCAGAGGGAAGGGGGTGGGGGTAGGAAAGGGTAAACAAAATCAAATATATGGTGACGGAAGAAGATGTGACTTTGGGTGGGGGGCACATGGTGCAATATACAGACAGATGATATATCATAGAATCGTACACCTGAAATCTGTATGACCCTTTTGACCCTATTAACCTGTGTCACCTCGATATATTTAATTTTAAAAAAGACTGAGCCCTAAGAAATTTGCCTTACCACTCTGCTCCTGCCTTTGCCCCTTCCAGCCAAAACAACTGTTTTTCCTTGGCAGGGCTAAGTCTCCCCTCCTGGGCTCATCGATTCCCAGGGTTCCTGCTCTATCGGGACAGCATTGGCTTCAATAGAAGGACATGGTCCACATGAGTTTTGGTGGCTGCCAAGCGAGTACATTCTTCAGTTTGTTTTTAGGCACGAATATGTGTGCTCAACTGAATGGAACTGAGAACATTTTAATGTACGTACTTTCAAAAACTGCAATTTGTACTCAGATCAGTGGTCGAGTGTAAGGCAGGAATGAGAACAGTCATCTTGAGGAGACACCGCAGATCTAGTCACTTCTTCTGAATATTTTTAAAATATATGCCACTATTTTAATTATAGGAAATTTAATATACACGAACATCTCAGAGTGCTTCATTTCGTTAATAGATAAAGCACTTAGGATTAAATCGTATAGCTTGTACTTTTGTTTCTCTAGAATAGATTTATAGATAGCTGCTCTGGTTTTTCTATTGTTCAGAGATTTTAATTCATTATGTCTGGGTGTGCAAAAAAATAAATCTATAGTAAATATCTTGTTTGAGTCTATCTCCTTAATTGCATGAGCTAGTTCCTGCCTGGAACTCTGGGGATTTGTTGGGAAGGAGGTGGATCTTGAGCATCACTAATGGATTTAAGGCAGTGGGGAGTTTCTCTGCCTGTGAATAAAACGTCCTCGGAATAGCATCTAACTGCCTGAAACGAGGTTTGTGTTTGTCGGGGACTTGGGCACCTGGGTGAGGTCCCAGCACCTCCTGCCAGCAGCACAGCGCTCCCTGTGGGTTTGCACTGGGGAGAGAGACGGGACGAGTAGATAACTCTAGAAAAGTGTGGGTCCCTTACCTGGGAAGGCCAGTCTGAGTCCTCCCTGCTCTGCCTTGCACAGTGCCCTGGTCATAGCAAAACTCTTGCCAAATATGTGCTAACAGAATCAAAAAGCACAGAGCACTGGACACTGGGGTCCTTAGGGCGGAGGCAGAGGCCTCGGCCGCTCCCTCCAGCCAGGGCCGTCATTGATTGTCATAAACTATGACTCAGAGGCTGTATCCACCATCTATTGCCATCATAATTCTAAGCAACGATCATCCACCAGCTCTCAGGGGCTTTCGATAATAGGCGGTGAGTGTTCCTCAAGGGCCCACGGGTATCGAGGAGCCTGAGCCCTGCTCTGGGCCGCCGCTCTCCGCTGGGCTTGGGCATCAATCTCCGGCCATCCGCGGGGCAGGCGGCGGGCTGGCCGTTTCAATGGCCTGGGCGAGGGGGGTCTGGGCTTCCTGTGGCTCCGTGGCCATGGCGGGGGCCTAAGGAGAGAGAGCTCGTGAGGCCTGCTGGAGGCCGGCCCCGGGCCGGTGTAGGCGAAGGAAACGGGAGACGCTCCAGCTCGGGGTGTGAGGGGGTGCCCAGTCATGTTGCGGAGGGTGTGGGATGAGGCACGGAAACCCCGGGCATTTCTCCCACACCCCACGGTCACCAAGGAAGGCTCAGTTTTATTCTTCGTCACATCTTTAGAGGAAAGCAGGGAGGGAGCAGAATCGTTTAGAGAGCTTTTAATGCAAGATAATGGAAGCACAGCATCCCAGCATGAGCTATCTAGAACATTCAGGATGTGGAACGAGAAAGCGTATTTTTTATATAACCAAAGGAATACACATATTTTGTATCAAATTTGAAAAATTCCTTAAGAAGCTCAAAGAAGGAAACAAGAGCCACCCAGTCCCCGCTTCTCGGAGATAACGGTGCTAAGGTCCTTTTTGATCACAAGCATTCCCAAACATGAGCAGAGCCACTGTGAGCCCTCTGCTCAGCTTCGTTCCAAGGACGACGGACGATTTGTCGTTATTGCTACACTCATCCCCTCTCCCCGTTTTTTGTTTTGTCATTTTAGAATCTTGTAAAGCAAATCTCAGCAGCCAGTCATTTTACCTGAAATATATCAGCAGCTAAATTTCCTACAATAGTCCTGACGGGCGTGGCTCAGCGGTTGAGCATTGACCTGGGATCCTGGCGATCAGGGTTCGATTCCCGGTCAGGGCACATGCCCAGGTTGCAGGCTCGATCCCCAGTCGGGGGCATGCAGGAGGCGGCCGATCCATGACTCTCATCATTGATGTTTCTACCTCTCTCTCTCCCTCTCTCTCCCTCTCCCTCTCTCTGAAATCAATAAAGATATATTAAAAATAAATAAATAAAAATAAAAAAAATAAATCTTCTACAATAAGGACACAGCACACACACACACACTCAGATAGGACCACATTTAACAAATGAACAAGAATCCCTCAATATCAAATAGCTAATTCATGCAATGACTGTTTCTACAGTTGATTGTTTGAATTATGAGTTAAGCAAAGTTCATGAATTAAATCTGTATTATTATTACTACTATTATTATTATTCTTATTACCTGGATACAAATGATAAGCATTTGTTCGCAAGGATCCCCATACTGGCCGAAGGTGGGCTGTGCTGGCTGAGCAGGGCTGGGCTCCGACCGGGCTGGGGCAGCCGGTGGCCAGCGGAGGGGTGACCAACCCGTAGAGGGAGAGTCTGGTTCATCTGGGTCTGACCGGGATCGAGCCCTGGAACAGTGAGTTAACCGAGTAACTTTGGAGAAATGACTATTGCTCACTGGATCTCAGGTTCTTCTTTTCAAATAACTGACTGAGCAGGAGCCACGCAGGGGGGTTGCTGTCAAGTTAAAATTAGAGTAAATTCTTGACCACGCCCTTTCCCCCTCTGAGGCGGGGGGCAGGACAGCCTGCTCCAGTTCTGGCTTTTTCAGTCGATTTGCATTGACACACAATGAGGAGCTTTGGTGGCACACAGGGTGCCCGTAGGGACCTCCTTCCAGCATCGGCTGCCTCCTAGGCAGGTCCGCCAGAGCATCGTCCTCCGGGCTCCCTTCTGCCGGCCGCTCTCCAGGTTTCGAGCCCCAGGGGGGTGGATGCTGTGTCCAAAATGGCTTTCTTCCTCGGAACAGGGCAGTTTTCCTGGGGCAAGGGCCAGCCTCAAGCCGACACAGGGAACTCACCCTGAAGGTGCAGCTCTGGGGTGGCTCCGAGACTGACCCTTCCACCCCGTTTCACGGCTCTGGCGGATGGGACATGCCTGAGAAATTATCTGTGCCTGGGTGCAGCCGAGGAGTCTAATGAGCAGAGCAAGGCCAAGGCCATCCTGCCAGCTCCATGCCCCCTGGCATCCTAGGGCACAAACACCCGCCCCCTGGCCGGCACGTAGGCGCTGCCTCTGTGTCCACGCCTGTGCCGGTTCTGACGCCCTTTGCGGGGCTGCCAGAGAATGTTGCTGTACAATTAGCTCTGTTCGCAGGAGCCGCGTCCCAGGCCCCCGCACCTGCCGACTCCTGGCAGCTCGGAGCCTCCTCAGGTTGGAGCAGCGCCGGGACCTGGCTCATAGAAGCGACCCAGTAGGGGGAGGAAGGGCCCCATGGTACTGGGGTCCGGTCCTTCAATAACAAAAACTGCCCCAGGGTGTGGTAATCTGCTTGTCAGGGGTCCCAAAGCTGGATTCCCTGTTGTATTTTATAATCCTGCCTGAATAGGTTCACAAGAGACTCGACTAATCTATTTACTTACTGCAAAATACACGGAGTCCCATGTTCCAAGAGAGAACTGGGAGACTTGAGACGACCCCTTCTCCCCACGAGCTCGCCGTTGGTGGCAAATGATGGAAGTCGCCCGTGTCCACAGGCTAACAGGACAACAGGGACGTAGGGTTTTGCAGAAGGGCCTGTGGGAGCAGAGACGAAGGACGGAACTGAAGACACAAGGGAGACATCCCGGAGGAGAGAGAGGCTCGTGGAATTTTAAGAATGAAGAGAATTTATCTGAACAAAGAAAGGAGGGCGGGGCAGGAGGGCAGGGGGTCCCTGAGGGATGGCGAGGGCTGGTCCCATGGCATCCCCTTCGAGAGCCACGAGGAGTGGCCGGGGAGCATCCTGTGGCGCGGCTCGTGGTCACTCTGGAGTCGTGAGGCGGGAGCAGCTCGTGAAGGACTTCCCACCACGCACCAAGTTTGGACTCTGGCTGTGTGGGGATGAGTGTGCGCAACAGACGAAAAAGCCAGATTCTCTATTGAAAGTGGGCTTCCTCACTGAATAAACAAGAAAATAGAAGAGCAGAGAGCTACGTGGCTTCCGACGTCACGCTTATGTCAAGTTCGAAAGCCAGGATGGGAATGCGGTTCCCTCACTCGGGAAAGGTGACGTTTGCAGAACCTCCCGGAGAAGATGAAATACCGACGGGCAACCACCATGTGGAGGGGGGACGCGACATGAAACCCGTCAGCCCAGCCTTCCCCCCCAGCTCCACGGGATCGGAGCCGCTGGGCAGCACCACCATCCCCCTAATGGGGTCCTACGTCTCCGCAAGACTTGAAAATTCACTTTGCCAGTGACGTGTGTTCTCATTGCTTTGAATTGACAGGTTCTGGAAGAACCTGTCAGTGGATGAGCCAACGTGATACTGACCCCAAAGACGGTGATTAGCCGTCGCCAACTCCTACAGGGGAGGCGTGGGTGAGTGAGGTCAGTGTTGGATAAGTGATCTCCCCGTTAGTTACACATTTTCATTCAGTGATGACGGTTTTACCTTCGGGGGCCACGGAGCAGTCATGGCAAATTCTCCCCTGGGCATCTCCTGTGTGTGTGTGTGTGTGTGTGTGTGTGTACCTAGTGCGTAGAAAAGAAGAAGAAAAGGGATTTCGGGAGTGAAAAGAGAGAAATAACCCAGGCCTGTCAAACTTGAGCTTGAATCAAAATAACTGACAAAGGCATCGATAAGAATGACCGTATCCTGGAAGAGAAGTGGCAGGTCTGCGTCCGTTGTCCAGGGCACTGCCACACGACACTCCTGTACCCCCTCCCGTCTGACATAAACATGCCATTTGTACTCAAAAGAAGACAATTCCCCTTTATGTGGCCTCCACAGGGATCTCCCAGTGGCAGAACTTTCACCACCTCCGCTCCTGCCTCCTGAAGACCCTGCATTACGTCTCGGACTGAAGGTGGCTCCCCGGGAACTCAACCGTCAGACAAAAGATCACAGGCCAGAAGATCAGCGCATGCCTTGTTTTCGCAGTGAAATATACAAAAAAGTAAATAAAATCCATGAATATTTTATTAACAACCATTAAGATCTACTAGAATAGACTCTATTACCCTGGTAATAAAACCATCGTAATATTACTGCAACAACAATAAAAACAATGGCCCGCACATTTATGTTGCTGGGTTTCTCCGTGGCCGGCACGGGGATGGCTACCTTATAACTAACATTTAGGAGCGCTGCTTGTATGGGACAGGGCCCCGTCACTCTGCTCAATGCCTTTTAGACATTCTTGCGATTTGGGGAGGGATTTCTGGCCTCCCTTTACCTCCTTCCCGCAGTAGAAAGCAGGATGTTCACTCCCTGCCTTTGCTGCCACCAGGGCCCAGGCTTGCAATCGGTGCTTCTGGGTACACACTCGGGATGCTGTGATGGTTACTTCTATGAATCAGCTTGACTAGATCACAGGGCTCCCAGATATTTGGCTAACCAGGATTTCTGGGTGTGTCTATGAGGGTGTTTCCTGATGAGATTAGCATTTGAATCAGTGGACTCAGTCAAGTTCAGAGCCTCCCAGGACAGGGCGGCCTCTTCCAGCCTGTTGAGGGCCTAAAGGGAACAGGAAGGGAAGAGAGGAAGAGCCGTGTCGTTTCCCGCCTGGGTGTTGGGGCTGGGATATTGGTTCTCTCCTTCCTCTGCGCTCCCGGCTCTCAGTCCTTGCCATGCGCACTGAATTATATACCATCAGCTTGCCTGGGTCCCCAGCTTGCAGACGGCTGATCCTGGGACATTGCAGCCTCCGTAACTGCACGAGCCCGTCCCTTATAATAGATGTCTTCCTCTTCGTGCGATAGAATCTACTGGTTGTATGCTTCTCCGGGGAGCCCTGCCTGGTGCAGCTGCTGAGATGGGGAGGGGGAGGCATGCAGGCCGGAGATTGTACCACTGCGTTTGGCCAGCAAGGCGGCCGGAAGAGACCAGGGGCCTGGAGAAGACAGCTGTTCCGGGGGGGGGGGTGTCGGGTGCACAAGTGGACCCGCGGTGGCCGCACTAGCAAGTCCAGCAGGGCTGGGTTCCTAGTCACCATGCAGCAGCAACATCAGAGCAACAGTGGCCTCTGCCCACCAGGCCAGGTCTGAACATATTAATGTAGAGCCTGCTCTTGTAGCCTCCCCAACACTCTGCGAGACACTTAATAGCCTTCCTCGGGTTGGTATTTTTTAATTGTGGCAAAATACACACAACATAAAATTTATCATCTCAACCATTTTTAAGCACATAGCGCCGTCTCATTAACTACATTCACACTGCTGAGTAACCAGCATCACCATCCGTCCACAGAGCTCTTTCATCCTGCAAAACTGCAACTCCGTCCCCGTTAAACACTACCCCCGACCCCATCCCCACGGCCCCGGGTAACCATCATTCCATTTTCTGTCCCCATGAATTTGACTGCTCCAGGGACCTCACATAAGCAGAATCTACAGTGTTTATCATTTTGTGACTTGGCTCATCTCGCTTAGCGCGAAGTCCTCAAGGTTCACCCAGGTTGGAGCAGGCGTCAGGATTCCCATGGACTGAAGACTGCTCTGCTGCGTGGATAGATCACAGTTCGCTCAGCCATCCCTCAGTCGACCACATTGGCCTCGCGGCCTGTGCTCCCCTCAGTGCTCCGCCTGCCGCCGCGGGCACATTTGTGACCGCTCATTGTATGCGGCAACTTGACTGAGCCACGGGGCTCCCAGGTAGTTGGTCAAACGCTGTTCAGAAGGTTTCTGTGAGGGTATTTTTGGATGAGATTAATATTTTTAAAGACTTTTCTTTTTAATCTTCACCCGAGGATATGTTTGTTGATTTTTTTAGAGAGAGGAAGGGAGAGAGAGGCAGAGACATCGATGTGAGAGAGAAACACCAATCCGTTCCCTCTTGTAGGCACCCCAACCAGGGGATGAACCTGCAGCCTTAGCACGTGACCTGACACAGAGGGAAGACAGCTATTCCAAGGGACTGGCTTATGCAGTTACGGAGGCTGCGATGTCCCAGGGTCAGCGTGTACTAACTGAGCCACCAGGTCGGGGCGAGATTAACCTTAAAGTGGGTGACTGAGTAAGGGACCGCCTTCCCTCCATGGGGGCCTCGTGCAATCATGAAAGGCCTGCAGGGAGCAGGGCCGACCCTCCCCTGACTAAGAGGGGATCTTCCTGCTTCTGAGCTGGGGCATTGGCAGGTTCCTTCCTTTGCACTTGAACTGAGACATCAGCTCGTCCTGGGTCTCCAGCCTGGAGGCCTCAGGACAGGGACTATTCCACTGGCTGTTCTGGTCTTAGGCCTGTGGATTCAGACTGGAACCTCGTCCTCTGTCTTCCTGGGCGTCTAGCTTGCATCTCACCCTGCAGACCTGGGAACTTGCCTGACTCCATAATCATGTGAGCTGATTCATGTCCATATATATGTAATGTATATATGTTATTATATAGAAATAGTGCTTATATTGTTAATGAATATGTCATTATTTTATGTATATAAACATGCCCTATATAATTACATGAGATATAATAAACCTATATATCCTCTGTCCATTCTATGGCTCTGGAGAGCTCTAGTCCAGCATCCGCTGTGTGATTCCCTCAGAGAATCTCTGTTAACCTCACAGTCCGGGGTGAAGGACTAGGGAGGGGAAGGGATCAGAGACAAATGTCTGGAGGGGTACCTCCCTGCAGGGGGTACTGCCAAGTAGCACCTGGCAAGTAGCTCTCCTTGCAAATGTGTTGCCTCGGTGTGTTAGTTGCTCAGGCTGCAGGAAAGGAGCGCCACAGCCTGGGCAATATGACCAACGGGAATGTGGTGTCCCACCGCTCCGGAGGTCGGGGGGGTCATCAGGGGCGATTCCCTCTGAGGCCGAGGGAGAAGCTGTCCCTGGGGTTCGCTGGCAGCCCTAGGCGGTCCTGGGCTTGTAGGAACATGACCCATTTCTGTTCACCTTCATGCGGTATTTCCCCTGTGTGTGTCTCTGTGTCCAAATGCTTCCCTTTTATAGGGACCCCCGTCATATTGGATGACAACCCATCTTCCTCCAGTGTGGCTCACCCTAACTTAACCAGCTGCATCGGTAATGATTTTAAAGTAAAGTCACACTCAGGGGTAGTAGGAATTAGGACTTTAAAGAATGGATTTTGGGGGGACACAATTCAACCCACGACGCCCTGGTGAGTGTTGTTTGTGTCAGAGCAGCGACACTCTGGGAAACTCTTCCCCCCTTGGCCCTTGGGGACCCTCTCGGACCTGCCCACTCAGATGTGACCTCCGCGGGGCCGGAAGTCACCCAGCCCCTTCTCCCCACTCCCCGGCCCGGCCTGGGTGTGGACGCGACCCTGAGCATGCATTATTGATAGGCCCAGCTTGCCAAGCGCGCGGCTGTGTGCATGCGTGTGTGTGTGTGCGTGTGTGTGCGTGTGTGCGTGTGTCTGAGACAGAGAGAGAGGCAGACAAAAGGCGAGGAGAGGGTGGCACCTCTCGCCGGTAGGGGTTCTGCTTTCATTAAGAGCATGTGCTGCCTTCGTGCCCCTGACAGTGGCTGTGAACCACGGAGGCTGGAGGTGGCTTTGAACTCCAGTGAATACACAGAACACAGAGTCCTCGGCAACCCGCTTTCAAAGGCCGAGTCGGCCGTGGCCCTCCCGCCCCCTCGCTTGGCCCCGCAGCGCCTCCGCGCAGCGTGGGGGCTGCGTCTCCAGGTCCCCGTCCCCCGGCTCCGGCCCCTCCCGCCCCCGGAGTGCTCGCCGGTCCTCCTGGAAGACTCACCCACTTACAGTTGTTGAGTGATTAAATATTTAGAATCAGGGCAATGAGTGAGGTGTTGAATAATAAATGCTAAGGTTAAAGCAGCCTTAGATAATTTCTGCGGATTTCTTCATCCGCCTCTGTAATCCAAGGCAAAAAAACGCACACCTCAAACCCTTTAATTAACATTTTTTTGGTGCCTCTGTGACTGACAGTTGATAGGCCTTTGTCACTGTCCTGTTCATGACCTGCTGCCTTGCCGCTGGGCTCATCTGCAGTCCTGTCCCCCTGCCCCTAGGCATGCGGGCCCTGCTTCTGAGGACTCAAGGGGAATGCGTATTTTTAAAATTCAAGTCTCTAAACCATGACACAACGTCACCACATCCATTTTGGGGTGCGGAAGAAAGTTTTCGAGGCTCGTTAACAGCTTCCTGTTCCTGGGCTACATTCAAGCAGTGACTCTGACATTTCACGCACCGTTGTCTTTAATCCTCAACAAGACTCTACGTGGAAGCTACCGGTGTGGTTATTTTCGTCGCTGGGGAAGCCAAGACTCAGAAGTTTTAAGTCATGGGCTCAAGCGCAGAGCCGGCGACCGCTGGCTCCCGAATAGGGCAGGTTCTGTTCCAGGGAGGAGACGTGAGCAGACGAATCAGAAATAGCCCTTCCCCAGGGGAAAGCCCGGAGCAGGAGGGGACAGGCTCTCCAGCGCCCAGCGGACAGAGGGAGCCACTGTGGGAAGGGAAACGGGAGAAATGTCTGCACAGAAGAGCAACTGGCCGGCTCTGCATGGGCGTGTCGGAAAACATCCAGAGAAGATGACATGTGAGCTGAAGCTGAAAGGTTGTGAGATGTTTTCCTGAGGACGAGCCTGGGGCCCGACCAAATCCTTCATCTTCTAAGCGGCTCTGAACTGTCCATTTGAAATCCCTTCAGAAGGAACAGGCTAAAAATGTTGGAGTCTAACGCTCCTTCCCTTTTTGGATCAAGGTTCTGGAACTCTCTTCTGAAAACACAGACTCAGAGCAAATTTGAAGGCAGTTTACATGTGGTCATTTTGACCAGTGGAAATCTTTTATTATCTGCTATAGACTGATTGTTTGCGTCCAGCCCCCCAACTTATAAGTCGATATCTAAGCCTCAGTGGGGCCTTTGGGAGGTAATTGGGTCATGGGGGTGGAGTGCTCATGAATGGGATTAGTGCCCTTATTAAAAAGACCCCACAGAGCTCCCCTGACCCTCTGCCCATGTGAGGACACAGTGAGAAGATGCCATCTAGGAACCAGGATGCAGGTCCACCTCAGACACTGAATCTGCAGATGCTTTGACCTTGAACTTCCAACCTCCAGAAGTAAAAGAAAAAAAAATCTGTTGTTTCTAAGCACCCAGTCTACAGCATTTTGTTACAGCAGCCCAAGCGGATTAAGACATTACCCAATCTCTGCAGTGATAATGTCAGAACTCACTCAATTGTTTTTTAAGATTAAGGTAATTCTCCCTACAGGAAAGGATGCTGGGGAAATAGCATCTCTTCTCTAGCACCAAAGGAAAATTATATGCATAACTGGAGCCAAAGACGTCAGCACCCAGGTTTCCATGCCTGCTTTTGTGTCTGTCCTGATCTAAAATGAGCCACTTTTCCACAGCATGGAACAACAGCAAGGAGCCAGGTCTTCGTGCATTTGTAAATGGGTCCATGCTCTGCCGTTTGCCACATGTTGTGAGGTTTTCAACAATCTCCTTCTCTCTCCCAGCTCCTCTTGGGGACACTGGCAAATCCTTTGGGAAGCTGACATGCTATCCTGGGTGACTGACAAGGGGTGACCTGCAGGGGCACAGACTTTTATACCCTCAACCTTTTCTGCATTGTTGAGACTGGGAAATTATCCCTTTCAGCGTTAGAGAACTTCTCTTCCAGCTCCCCGGATGCAGAGCACGGGAAAGTTACGTTCTCGGGCGTCACTGATGGTTTTTGAAGCAGAGGAAGGACCAATTCCCATGCAAATCGGATTTATCAAGGGCGTCTCCAGGCAAAGCACTGGCTCAAACGCGTCTCCTCCGTTAGAACATTCAGTTTCTCCACAGAAGACTGTCGTTGAGAAATCCAGGTCTCAGAGGAAGTTCAGTGACAAGCCCAAGATCACAACAACGGGGACGGTCAAGTCAAGATGAACCTCAGGTGTCTGAGTCCAAACGCATCCCCCATTCTCACTGAGACCCTCCGGTGCCAACACGAAGGGTTTGTGTAAACTCGGGACATAACTGTGCCGGTGAGAACTTGCATATGTTTCTTTTAGAAAGTCCGGGCCTGGATGCTCCTGTTCCTTTAAAGCAGCATTTCCCTAAACATACCTCTGTAGAATATTAACTTCATGATGAATTCACGGGAAGGGGCCTCTCGAACAAGTGTGGGACGTGCTGGCTTAAACAGAGGTAATTTCTTTGCGGCTGGCACTCAGAGAGCTTTTAGTACATGGGTGTGCACTGTGGATTTTCCAGGTGCGTTCTTGGTGTTAAATTTGTTTATCGAATATGTGTTTTGTGCAGGGCAGTGATGGAGGCGCTGGGATAAAACGCTAACTGCAATGGACAATAAAGCTGTAGGAGTTAATGATCCCTACCCCACAGAAGTTTCCAGCCGGGCAGAGCAGCATCCAACCTGGAATGACACGTTGCCCACCTTTTGCTCTGCTCCCTCAGTGACTGTCTGTTCCTAAGCAACGATGGGCACTCAGGTCCCTTGTTGATATTTTTTAACAGGTACTGAGATTCTAAACCCTTTGAGGCCATGTGGCCACTTCTTCCACCTGTTCAACTCCTACGTGTCCATCCTTGGAGCTTCCCAAGGAGTGAACTGCGCAGCATTAAGGGCACAGGTGTGAACGCCGGGCGTTGCCACTCGCTGGCTGAATCACACACATTGCTTCATTTCTTGCATCTCAGTTTCCACCTTTGTACAAAGTGGGTAAAAATACAGTTTAAGAGAGCTATTGGGGGTGCCTGGCACATGCCTGGTGTGTGGTCAGTGAAGGTCTCCTTAGAGAGGCCCTTGACCTTCCAGATCAAAATTGCAACCGCTCCACCCCTATCCCGGGCACTTCCAACCATCAATGCTGCTCTAGTTTTTTAAATCACAATTTTTATCACCTTATAGCATAATATAGAATTTATTTCATTAGTATGTCTATTGTTTATTGTCTGTCTCCCTGTTGACACGTTCTTCCGGGAGGCAGGGGCCTCTGTCTGCTCTGCTCATGGAGGTGTCCTATGGATCGGGACAAGAGCCGGCGTGCAGGAGGTGCTCAGAGCCATGTGCCGAGCCAACCTGTGCAGAGTCACTTTCATCGGACATGGGGCCAGCAGGTAGCTCGCAGAGGCTGAGCCGTGAGAGGAGCCAGCAAAGGCCGGGAGAGGGCGGAGCTCTGAGCAAATGCGTCCCAAGGCCCCGGGAGCTCGCATCGTAAGAACTGATACTTACCTGCCCCACCGCTGTAAGGTAGATACTTCTGGGCCTACATTAGGGTTAAAAAAGAAACCTGAGGGGTGGGAGGGAAGAGATCCACCAGAGAACGTATATGCACATAGGCACAACCCATGACACAGACCACAGTGCCCTGAAGTGGGGGGTCAATAAGGGGAAGGGGACATCTGTAATACTTTGAACCATAGATAAATTTAAAAAAAAAGAAAGAAAGAAACTCAGAAAGAAAGCTTAAAAGCACGGCCACGGCCACTCCACGCCGTGGGCCGGGACCCAGGTTGTACGTAGGCTGTGAGTGCCGCGTTGCCTTGAGCGTTGATGGAGCTGGTAACAGGGAGCAGACTGTGGGAGAGAACAGGGAGGGACAAACGGTGACGGGAGAGCCTCCTACGCTGCGCGAGCAGAGGCAAAAGGCTTTAGATGCAGCGCCGGGTGCCCCCGCGAGGGCTGCGCGCCCCGTTTATCAGGGGCTCTCCCGCACCGGCCCTTGGTGTTGGGCTGCGGGCTAGCCTGCAGGAGCTGAGAAGCCCAGGACGCGGTAGGTGAAAGATCGATGCCCGGGTCGAAGCGGGCGAGCTGGGAAGGGCCTTCTTTCCCAGCACAGTTTGCAGGCTGCACGGTGGTGCCTCCAGCGCCTCACTCTTGCCCTCGGGCGCCCAGAACAATAGAGCCCACAGTCCCGGCCCGGAGGGGAGGCGCACCCTGGGCAAGGGCCCTGTGCTCCCGGGGTCGCTGCCTTTCCTCCTTCCCCGAGAGGGAGAGAAAGTCACCGCTGAGTCGCCAAAGGCTGTGGAGCTTTGTCAGCAGCTTCCAGAGCTTGGGGCTGAGTTCGGGACACCCTGACCTGCCAGGGCCACGGGGCCCGAAGCAGGGCGCCCGGGAAGGGGGGCGAGCGCAGGGCAGGCGCCCGCCGCAGGTAGCGGACAGATGCCTCCGACGGAGGTCGGTCCTTCTGTGGTCCCCTGGTAGAGTCATAAAACGGTCATGATTCATGTCTTTCCTGAAAACGGAGGAGGCAATTAGTACTGCCTGGGTTTATGGTATTTGTTGTGTTAACTCAGCCAGTGAAATTTGTTGTGTTAACTCAACCAGGGCGCCTCCAGCTAACTGAGCTTCGAGGCACCCGGCTGTAGTCCAATATGGTAAAAGCTCTGAAAGAGAAGGGAGCTGGCCCGCGTGTCACACGCTTACAGGCAGGAGGGGGATTGGCGATCAGCGTCCGAGTCCTAAAGATTCCACGGGTTTCCTTCCTCTTTCTCCCATTTCAGTCTTTCCAGGTTGATTCAAAGAAGTAGGACCAGCATCCAAGCTGCAGCTTTGCCCTAATCAGCTTTCTCAGGGACACCCCTGTACCCCTCCCCAGCACCGCAGGCTGCCTCTGGGGCCTCTGGAACTTGATTTCACAGGAATCTGTGTCCCTCTTTGATTAGTGCGGCTCCCAACCTTAGGCTACGACTCAACGGAGGTCAAGGACCGGCCGCTTGAGCCATCCCGCCTCCCCAGCAGCAGGCACAGGCGAAGGGTCATTGGGGAGTGCTCCTAGAATGAAATGACGTCCTAACAGATCCAGCGGGTGAAGGTTCCCCCACCATCTCAGAAATGACTAGGGCGAGTGATTACATTCCCGAGTTTGACCGATGTTGTAAAATTTCAGGAAAACTCTAAATATCTGGCAATAGAACTATTTAGACAGATCTCAGTGACTATCAAGCCGCATTAAAATACAATATATGAACGCTGTAGAAACCCCAGTCAAGTTCTTAGAAGTGATATCAAATGGTTAAAGCGGGTAACAAAAATGTATTCTTAGAATATGTGTGCACATGGGTTAAAGCGAATGCCTAGGCCTAGCGCCTGCAACATAGTGGATATTCATGTGTAAACTAAATGCAAAAATAATGCAGGTAGATGAACACTGGTGTTAAAGTGGCAAGAATATATGTGTCTTTGAGTTAATGAACATTTATATCGTAAATATATGTTAATTTAAGTAAAATCTTTAAACAATTAGCACTTCAAATGGATAGCTCATTATTTGTCTCACATTTTTTTACAACTATGGTTGATTACTGGGTCCCCTTACTTGAGACGGTTAAATTATATAATTGGGTAGAAGGAAAATGAAACTTTTTGTCCCTTGCTATGGATTTTGTCTCCAGTGACTTCACGGTTGAGCCATCCCACTGTCCTGATGTGGAGAAGGTCATCTTAGCATGACGTCACTCCTCATTTTCTCCCAGTGCCACAGAGCAGCGGGCCTGGAGAGTCCACGAAGCGCTAGCAAGTATAACCCCACCTCCCGAACCTCAGGCTCCTCCCTCAAGACCCTGGTGAGAAATGTAAAGTCAACACAGTCAAGTACTTTGTCAAGGTCAAACCATCTTGATGACACCCTTAGGACATATACGTTTTTGCTTTCCCTGAACCTGGGGATTTCAAACTGTTCAAAGTCAAACTGAAGTAACACTTTGACCTGTCGGATCTCTGTTTGTTTGGAGGTAAAAATTGCGACCATTACTTTTGAAAACTCATAAGAGTGGGAGAAAGGGAAAAAAACAAGGGGCTTAAGCTGATTTATTGAATGTCAAACTGACCCCAAGTGATGGTGAAATATCTGCATCCTGATTTACATGCTAGAGGCTTCTGTTTAAACCATCAGCTTCCACTGGCCTTGGTCCAGGTCCTCTGAGGCCCACAAACTTGGCTGTTAAAGTCATTATGTACTAACTGTGGCCAATAAGCTAAGTCCTGTTGAGCAACAATAGGAAAACACATTAACAAACACGTCGATCAAAAAGCTAGCATCTGCTCAGAACCGAAGCATCAGTGTAATGCTGGCTTCTCAGAGGGCTGTTGGTTTCCAATGAGGATCCAAGAAGGTAGCACCGGACTTGAGCTCAGGGGACTTGGGTTTTATATAATAAGAGGTTCTACTTCTTAGAGCCCATGTGACTTTGGAGCCATTGCTTTGAGTTCATTTATCATCCCATGGAGGAGATAATGACGTCTCTCCTGTCTATGACACATGCTGGGCTCTGTGACTTTCACTATGGGAAAGTGATCATTTTCATGACTGAACGTCCCTTAGTAGCAGCTAAAATGTTCAATCTCATTTTTCAAGGGAGTAAAGAAAGATCATAGGAGTTCACACTTGAGCTCCAGCTCAGCCAATGAAAAATGGAAAACATTTGGTCATCCCCAGACCAACAATAGTAATGCTCTGTTTGGCTGTAAGTGGCCAACTTGAATCCGGGTGTTTCAGCAAACTTCGGCTACGACACTGAGCCGCTGGAACTTCTCCCGGCTGAGGGAGCGTGAGCCGTGGGCGTGATGCTCACAGCTCGGACCACGGGAGGGACGGGCCCTGATGGGAACCACGCTCGACTCCGCTCCAGCTTTGCAAGACTGTGGGAGGAAGAGGTAACAAGATGAAGGCCTGAGTGAGTTGGTCCAGCTTTCCAGTGTCACACACCAACAAATGACAGAGGAATATTTTAACCGCACCTTTCTGCCTTCACACTGTGTCTTTCTCTTCTAGAACCGAAGATGAATTCTGGAATCTCTTTCGGCTGCTACCGTGGTGCGGTCTTTTCTATGCGGTTGTAGAGGTCCTAGCGGGGCTGTGGGCTTCCAGACGCCTCTGTCCTAAGTCACAAAACTCCGGGGCTGCTCAGTGACCTGCCTCTCAACTGGAGTGACGCTCGTTTCAACCCAGTAGGATTGTCTCCAACTCCCGTCGGACTATACCAGAGGACATAAAAGAGCTTTTTAAATTGAAACTCATTTTGTGACGGTTGAGAGCACATTTGGGGTCAGGAACACTCAGTTTGATTCCCTCTTTTGCTCTTTTTCAAGATTTTTTTTCCTGAATAATTTTTTCAATTATCCCTCTAAAGTAATTAAAAGAACAAGATGTAGAGGGAAGGGGAGCCTTGTGCACTTTTGATGGAAACTTAAGTTGATGCAACCACTATGGAAAACAGGATGGAGGTTCCTCAAAAAATTAAAAACAGAACTACCGTGTGATCCATCAATTGTACTTCTGGGTCTGTATCTGAAGGAAATGGAATCACCATCATGAAGATATTTCTGCACCCGAATGGTTACCACACTATTATTTACAACAGTCAAGAAGTGAAAACACCTGAGTGTCCATCAGCAGACAACTGATAAAGAAGGGGTGGCACATATGTACGATGGACCCCCTTACTTGAGATTGGGCCCCCTTACTTGAGAAGGTTAAATTATATAATTGAGTCCAGCCATGAAAAAGGAGGAAAGCCTGCCATTTGGGGGCATTGTGCTAAGAGGCATCACGCAGACAGAGAGGCAAATGGTCTCGCTTATATGTGGAATCTAAAAAAGAAACCAAACTCCTAGATATGGAGAAAGCATTGGTGGTCGCCTGAGGAAGGGGGGTGACGTGAGCGAAGGCGGTCAAAAATACCCAAAAAATGGCATGAAAAGTACTTTAAATAGTTCCTAGAACATAGTACTTACTTTCTAATCTAATATTAGAGATGGCATTAGACGCCAGGCTAGTCAGTCTTCGCTTTCCGGCAGCCTCAGAGGCCTGATTTAAATTAAACACTTTTTCATGCACGAGAATCAGGACCGTGTATTAACGCGGGTCTGTGTTTTTAATCCTGTTCAGCTGGGGAAACACAGAGCTCATGTCCAGGTGTCTGTAAAGTGCCTCTTTGCTGATCATCTGAAACGGCGGTGGATTTGCACCCGGCTCCAGGCCTCCACGGTCCTGGAGCTGAACGCGGGGAGCATGAAGCCCCGGGGCTCAGGGGAGCCCCTGCCCGGAGGTTTGCCCCCCGCCCCTCGGTCCCCGTCGGCGCCGGCTCGTGCTGCCTGAGCCCCGGCCCACGCGACCACAGCGCGTGGCTGGAGTCACGCGGTTCCCAGCAAATCACAGCAAAAGCTGCGGAAGCGGCGGAGGGGGGACGTTAAAAGCCATCTTTTTCCCCTTTGAAAGTTTTATGTGCTGAAATGTGAAATTCACTGTCAGGAGAGTAACAGTTTTACGGGGCCTCTGGCATCGGAACGTCCTAAACGTGGTCCGGGAGCAGGTAACTGAGCGGCCTCCGCGCCACGTCCCGGCTCCACGAGCAGCGCCACCCGCCGGAGGAGCGCCAGGCTGGCTTCTTCCCCCTCAGAGCCGGGCCAGGTGACCCCGAAGCCAGCAACACGTTGGCAGAGGACCTGGAAACGGCTCCAGGACGCCCGTGTCAGGCTGCCGGCTCTGGCTTCATAAAAAGAACTCTTTCCCCTGGGCCTCGTGGGTGAGCAGTAGCTCCGATGATGGATTTCCACGGCGTTCTGTAAATCCGGATGAGCAAAGCGTCCCCAGTCCGATGCTGAGTGTGCGTGTGTGCATCTGTGTGCATGTGCGTGTGTGCATGTGTGTGCAAGCGTGGACATGGGAGTTGCCATGTGTGCGAGTGTGTGCATGCGTGTCTGTAGCCGGGAAGGACAGTGGTAATGGTGCAAACACAAAGTGTGGAGTAAAAATCAATGGAGCACACACGATTCTCCGCTCTTGGCCGTGGTCTCCGCGTCACTGGTTAGCGTAACCGATGAGGAGTTGCTCCATCCATCTCAAAAGTGGAAAATGATAAAATCAGGAGTAAAATTAAATCACAGTTTACAAACCCAGCTGTCTGTGGTTCAAAGCTCTTTGCTATAATCGCTACGCCATCGCTGTGTCCTTTGAATGAGAACATTTCAGAGCCATAGGGGACACATCACAAAAGTCATCTGCCCCAACCCTGTGAAAAAGTCCCTTTCCCACGTCCCAGAGGATGGAGACACCACCTGGACTACAAGCTGGCTGACTGCTAGCCCATCCCTCCTCGCTCTGGGCCCAACGCACCTGAGTCACAAGGCATATCTCACATGGTATGTGCCTGTGTACACACACATCTATGTGTCACAAAGGCTAAAAGCATTTAATTCATTCGTCCGCTGACTACTTATTGAGCCCCTGTTGTGTGCCAGACCCTGGGCGTGGACAAGTTGCAGACATAAAGAAATGGTCCCTGCCTTTGTGTGTTTTAATCATTCGGTATTTCAAGATATACCTACTAGCCAGAGTGTGGACTCAAGTTGCTGGACAAGCCAGGGGTCTAGTATCAGAGCCCAAAGGCCCGGAGGGCGAAGGCTGGCTCCACATTAAGAAGGAAGCTCAGCTTTGCAGCGTTTAAAGTTTTGTCCACTGGCCGAGCAAGATTCTCTGAAATGTCACAACCTAGCTGAGGTTTGACCTCCACCCTGTGGGTGCTCAGAGCTGGGACCACAGGGAGACACGAGGCCACTTTACAGGGAGAGGAGGCTGGGGTCCAGTCAGCTTTAGTTGGAGTCCTTTCTACTCATGGACTGCTCTCTTCGAGGCCTGACTCAGTTTCCCCCAGCACGGGGGTCTGGATATGACACCCCTCCTTGGAGTGCCATGGGAAGGTGTAAGGAGAGTGCCCTGGACCTGGGACCTTAGGTCTCATGCTGGAGTTGGCACTTACTCTTGACCCCACCACCACTACCAAAGGCCCTGTTGAAGCTCTGCTCCCCTGCAGGGACCCCCATCTCCCTCCAGAGGTTCTACAGGGAAGGGACCAGGAGGCCAAGTCCCCACTCCGCTGGTCCTGCAGCAGAGCCTTGTCCCAGTGGGGAGAGAGCTTGTCCATTGCCAAGGCCCCTCAGGGGAAGAAGGAATTAATCCTATTAATCAATTGAGCTTAATTAACAAATAAGAACAGAAGGGAGTCCGTGCTGATGACAGAGGAGCTGCCTTTCTGGGTAGAGATCAGAGAAGGAAAATACTTCTTTTGAGCCTGAAGAAGACTCTCCCAGATTCCATAAATGTGGTTATCAAGGAGGGCTTCCTGGAGGAATATAAAACTGGATACATGAACAGGAATTAATAAGACAAGAAGAGACCTTGTGGGCAAATCAAAGATTGCATGAGGGTCCAAGGTGAGATTCCAAGAAGTAGCCTACAGTGGCCTCCGTGGGATAAGAAATGAAGCTGTCGGGAGAGAACCCAGAGCCCCATCCGGTCAACTTGAGAGAAGCCCGGGGCCAGGTGGGAAGGAGCAGGGCCTGGCATGCCAGCCGAGAGGACAGCTCAGCCTGGACCCTCGGGGAGGCAGCACCACACAGCAGGGACCCCGCCTTTTCCAGACCACACACTCGAGTGTGAGTCCTAATTCCTCCTCGGTTCAGCCCCGAGGCCTCAGCTGATTCCTGCCAACTGTTCTTATTTCCACTGTAAGACGACCGCGATCGTTTCCCTCCCAAGGCTGAGGAGACGGTGGAGTAGGCGATGTAAGCGTGACGGCCAGCGGCAGTGAGGGCTCCCGGGACCCAGATCCTGCTGCCTAGATATCGTCCCCCAGTGAAAGTCTGGAGGAACTCGGGTTCCAGGGCTGGTGCGAGGAACGTGGAAGGTGAGCCTGGACCGTCTACGGCACCTGAAAATAAGGACCTGCTCTGGAAAAGACGGGAATTCTTGAATTGACATGAGCCCAACTTGAACTTTGTTCCAAACTCATTAACAGAATAGATCCAAAGACACTGAAGCCTGGGACAGACGGACGAATCTCAGCGGGAAGGCAGGGTTGGGGTCGGGGTCGGGGTGAGGGCCTGGGGAGAGGTTGGCCCGGGAACTTATATGCACGTAGGCAGAGTCCAGGGACGCAGACAGCACTGTGGTGAAGGCCTGGCGGGGGAGGGCCAGTGGGGGAAATAAAAGGGACACCTGTAATACTTTCAACAATAGAAATAAGTACATTTTTTAAATGGCCAAATCTGGGACAATTTTAACAGTAAGGAATATAGCGATCGTGATGGACTCTAAGCCACGGGGCGAAATCAGAACCCATATGTACATACCGATAGAATTATTCTAACAAATAAATAAAAGGAGATGAGCACGCTCTTCCTTATAAGGGAGTAACAATTTTGAAATATGTTAAAATAATGTGAAAAAAAAATTTTTTAACCCTCTTTTGGCAAACGCTGCAGTAAAATTTGCTCATGTCAAGAATCCTCAATTGATGCTGAAGTTAGTGGGTGAAAAAATAGTAAGAAACAAGGTATTTACCCAGTTTCAAAATTTGGTGCCGTAAGCCCCTCATGGATCATAAAGTAGTAATGCACGGGGGGGGGGGGGGGGGAGTGACGGTCCCCACCTGCGCCCAGCGAGCGCAGAGAACAGCCCCAGGGGAGAGGCACCGACCTCAGGGACCAGATCCTGGGGGGACATTAAGACTCGGCGATGTTTCTGAAAACACGCATAACTTGACTTGAAGCACGAAGAAACCTCAGCCAACCCCAAACGGCGGCTTGTTTGTTCAGAGGAGCAGGCAGATACTAATTTTCTATCTTCGACCATTGTCCTGGAGGGGCTAATATTTGGGGAAGCTGGGGGAAAGGTGCGTGAGAATTTTGCACTGCTTTCGCCGCTCTTTTATGCATCTAAATTATTTCAAAATAAAACATTTAACATTTTTAATTGAAAAGGAAGACAAACTGGCTTAATATCTGGCGGATCAAAAGGCGCTCGGCACACGGCGTTCACCGCTCCTCTGCACAGGAAGAATTGGTTTGCGGGAATTTGCAACCCATTGTCCCCGAGAAAGCAGCCTTGGCCCGCGGGGCTCCGGGGGAGCGGGGGTGCGCAGGGCGCTGCAAACCCCAAGGCTGCCGGGTGACTGTGTAGAGCAGAAAATGTGCAGGATTCCCAGAAGAATGGTCCCTTTTCTTCTCACAGGAAAAAAATGAAAGTGCACAGGACAGAACTGGGAGAGACAATAAGGCCTCCGCAGCCTGTTGCTCGCAGCGGAGCCATTGTTAGGGCCTCGCTGGAGCTCAGGGCCACGGCCTGAAAGGAGGGGCCGCTGCTTCCTCAGGGCCTGGACACTCTCCAATCTCATTGTCTCTGTGAAAAGAAAAACTAGAGCTGGAAAGGGCAGGGCCCGCTCACCCCTGCGGGTTTCAGGCCATGGGCGCTCCCCCCAGCATTGACCAGGGGCTGTGCCCACGAATGCAGGGGCGCCTCTCCCTCCTCTGACTCCCTGGGGCACTGGGTGACCTTCCTTCTGTGAAAAACCAAGTGTCCTCTGCCTGGCTGGCGTGTCTTAGAGGTTGAGCATCCACCCATGAACCAAGAGGTCATCGATTCGATTCCCGGTCAGGGCACTTGCCCAGGTTGCTGGCACAATCCCCATCTCGGGGGAGGGGGCATGCAGGAGGCAGCCGAGCCATCGATGTTTCTCTCATTGATGTTTCTCCCTCTCTATCCCCCTTCCTTTCTCTCTAAAATCAATACAAACATATATATTTTTTAAATAAGGGAAAAAACAAAGTGTCCTCCAAGGAGGTCACCCCGATGCAGTCACGTATTTAATCTTGGGGCTCTGTGCCAAAAGGGTGGGGAGTAGGAGGCACATTTTGCCAGAGCCCCCTGGATCTGGGCTCCTGCCCTGAAACACTGGATGCCCCTGCCCTGCCTCAGGCCGCTGAGCGGCTCCTGGCAGCCCCCAGGGCAGATCTAAAGCCCCTCGAGGGGCTCACGGGCGCTTCTGCTCCGGCCTCACCTGCAATCGCCCCTCCTTGGACATCAAGGCACCAGGACCAGGACCTGTCTGCCGTTCATGAGCACGTCTTAAAATCCCGCGTCCCGAGAAGTTTCAGTTCAGAGACCACCCTTCCTAGACGTGTCTCTCAGCACCTCGCCCAGCACTCGGAAGAGCACGAGTCATTCCCTGCTCCGTGGATCCTTCACTCGTCCCTGCGACGTCGCACTGTCCCAGCCGGCCATTCCTCCTGCGCAGCCTTTCTTCACCCCAGACCCTCGGATGCTCGAGGCAGGGGCCCGGGCCAATGCCCCCCGGGGTCCCAGTATCAAGAACAGCCCTGGGCCTGGAAATGTTTTCCAGTTTGAACTGAGGAATGTCTGACTATTGAATGCGCTAACGGAGAGCATTTTGATTGATTGATTTTTTTTGGTGCACACATAAGTAGTTAAAATTTATGTATCGATAAACCACAAATTCACCTTTCCTTATTTCTCCAGTGATGAAATGTTTATAAAATTTAATGAAAATATAAAGAAACACCTAATAAAGAAGAAGTATTTTGCATTTAAAGATATCATTTGTTAATTTCCATAAACATACATCTGCTCAAATCGACGGTTCACTTTCACTGGGAGACTGCGATTTGGTGTCACATTTTTTATGGAGTGGATGGAACTGCTGTTACTGATTTTATAGACTCATCCAGAGATAAAGACAGGCTGAGTCCTAATCAAACATGGCACAGTGTGTGTGTGTATATATGTATGTATGTGTGTATATAGATATATAGAGAGAGAGCTGTATTTACATGTTTGTTTATTGATCTGAATTATAACTTTCTATTCATATCATATGTTCATGTAATGGAGAAAACTTAGAATTTCCTTAAATAGAAATCTCCACGAAATCCGGACGTCAAAATAAAACTTTCCCCAGAATATTTTATGTAATTAACTTTATTTCGTGTGTGCAGCACAATAAATATACTGTCAGATGTACAAGGTCTTAGAACAAAAATAAACCTCAGCCTAATCAGCACCTAAGGACTTTAGATCTTGATAAATGAAATCAATTGATTACACCAGAAACTCAAGGGGAACCAAAGGACTTATAAATCCTTTATTATTTAAAAGAATACAGTAGAGCCTACTAATAGTTTACTAATGTGATTATGGAATTTAACAAACATGTATCAAACAAGTTTGGAAAGAGTTGTTACGCGATTGAAAACAAGTTCTCATCTCATTAAATGGCCTTTATATCTATCTATCTAACCACTCGTCAGTGGGCGAGATCCAGAAGTCACCCCACCTCCCAGACCCAATACCCGTAAGTCTTGCTTATATTGGGTCCCATTCATGTTCCTTACCCATTACCCTCTCCCCATTCCCGCTGCCACCTCACCTGGCCATATGTGTCTTTGGTGAATACCTACAACTGCCCCACGGGCCCCTCTGCTTGGGACCTGCCCAGCCCCCACTCCCTGTGGCCAGATTGATGTTTTCAGTGCAAATCTATAACATTTTCCCATAAACCACTCAGTGGCTTCACCCTCAAAGAGGTTGGGACATTTTTTCCCTTGGAGAAAGAAAGGCCCACATTCTTGCTGGAGCAACAAGCCCTTGCCTCCCAGTCCTGCATCCATCCACTCGCTCACTCACTCACTCACTCACTCACTCACTCACTCATTCATTCATCAGAGCACTCGTCAGAGAACTCGGCCACTATATATGGAATATTGCCTGTTCACCAGAAACTACCCTGGGCACTGAGGCTTAGGTGAGAAAGCACTGAAGTGAAGCTCCTGCCCTCGGCTGTAACACAGTCTCTTGAGGGGCCCAGGCCTGCAGGGACGCGGTGGTTAATAATCTCATAAATGCCATAATGCACGGTTATGCGTTTGGCCGTGGTAGGGTGAGGACAGGGCAGTTTAGGGAGTTCTCTGAATGGCAAGGGGCTTAGGGAGCAAGGAGCCCTGTGTGTTTGGAGGGAAAGGTGATGGGGTGAGTCAGAGAGGCAGGTTGGCCCAGGATCGAGTAAGATACCGAACACCAGGCTAGAAGTTTGGGCATGTTCTTGTCAACAGGAAGCCAACAGAAGTTTGTCATCAGAGGAAACAGCATAATCCATTTACTTTTGAGCACCTCACTATGTCAAGGTTCTTTAGTGAGACTGAAAGTTGTCCCTTTTACTAAAATTATTTAGGATTTAACCCCTGTTGACTTTCAACAGATTTTGAAGCTGCATGTCACAAACTTAGGGAGGGATGAAATAGCGCAGGGATGGTTAAAAGAAACCAGGATGGAAGGTGCCCCAGAGTGACCCTGTCATTAGATTCTGTACAACGTAATGGGAAGGTCCAGAGGAA
The DNA here is from genome assembly GCF_054644295.1 of Miniopterus natalensis. NCBI lineage: Eukaryota > Metazoa > Chordata > Mammalia > Chiroptera > Miniopteridae > Miniopterus > Miniopterus natalensis. The sequence continues at coordinate 5,350,883 of NC_142081.1, read as the reverse complement.
ACCCAAGCAGTAAATTAAGCTCGAAAAGAGATCTTAATGCTTTTGTTCATGGGGACTGGGACGGCGCACCTTGACTGACCTGACATGTCACCTGCGGGTGCTGCTTCTGTGGTGAAGATGGGACGGTGCCGCTGTATTTGATAACTGATCTAATAGCCAGTGAGACGTCCCTCCGTGGCCCTGGGTTCCTCATGCTCCGTCCCCTTACTCAATGGCGGGTCCTCTGCTCACTCAGCCCTGGCCTGCTTCTCTGACTCGAATTGTTTGGGACAGCCAGGTCTCCCCCGAGTGACTTGTCGGGTTGTATTGTGGCACCTGACCTGCTTTGTACAGGCCTCACACTGCAGCACAAGCAGCACCAGCCCCCTAAAAATCCTCTGCACCTCTGGCTAGAGACAGCGTAGGCTCAGAGTCCCAGACGGGACCTTCAGACCAGCTGTCTGAACCCCGCCCCGCCCCACCTTCTGTGCGCAATCCCCAGCTGCCTGTCGCTGAGGAGTGGCCAGCTGGCCAGGGCGCATGCATTCCTGACCATGAACAGCGTTCGTCCATTCACCCAATAAATATGTGTTGGTCACGGGTTCTGGGCCAAACCTCGCCTTAGGTATTAGCGCTAGAACACGAGAAGAAGACTTTGTCTCCGCCAGTCCAACCAACACCCAAGGCAGTTAACCACATGGTTGTCTTGTCAGAGCTTTGGAAGGACGATATGATGACAGCAGGGACAGAGGGGCTCCACCTAAGTTATGCTTTCTTGGGGCAGAGACCTAAGGGGGGGAGGACAATCAGACTTGAATAACTAGCTGGAGGGGATGGATATGCAGCGGAGGGACTCCAAGTGCAAATCAGAGGGAATGAGAGAACTTGTAAGGCCAGCAAGCTGGGATCCGAATGGAAGGAGGTTGTGGGGTCTGGGTCCTGTGGGCCTATGGGCCATATTAAGAACCTTGGTCTTTGTCCTTAGAACAGTGAGAAATGTTTAAGCAAGAGGATGACATGATCAGAATGGCCTTTGACAAATACAGGGTGTCCCCCCAAAAATGTATACACACTTTAAATGATTATTAATTCCAATGGCTTAAATCTGAAAAGAAAGAAACATTGACTGAGCCATCAGCTATAAAGTGTGTATACAGTTTTGGGGGACACCCTGTATTTTTCCAACTGTAGAGAAAAAAATTCATCTCTAACTGTTAAGATGTGCAATTGCTTTGCCTTCTATTGCGCAGAATACTACCGTGTTGGGGGTCAGGCACTGCCGTGTCTGAATCCTAACTTGGCACCTGATCTCTTACAAGGTGAAGGATCTGAGGCCCATTTCCTCTCATCGCAGGGCCTCATTTCTCTTACTCACCAGTTGACCAGCTGACCTCCATCTGATTGAGCCAGTAATGACTCAGGGTGGGTCAGAACTTGCATGGGGGTGTTTTCCACAGCTCCCCAGGAAAGCTTATTTTGACTCAACTGCAAACAGTTCCTGAACACCTACTATGCGCAGCCTCCAGGGACGAGAGAATCACAGCAGCGAGAGGCCCACGCCTGCCCCGGAGGCTGGGAGCGCAGAAGGGGAAGCGACGCCCACGGCCAGGAGAGAGGCCTGGCCGGAGCCAAGAGCTGAGACTCACTCGGGGACAGGGTGTGGACGCCCCAAGTTCAAAGTGCAGGCACCTACGCTCGGCGTTCACCTCCCCCAGCCTCCTGTGTCGGCCTTACCCGCCTGCTCCTCTAGGGCTCCATCTGTGACCCTCTGTGGACCCCGAGGTGGGGTTCAGGACCGCGTTCCCCGCTCCCAGCAGGCTGGACCCTCTGGTTAGGGCGTCCCCATGGCCTGTTCATGCTCCGGCTCCCTCAGCAGACATTGTCCCCGAAGGGCAGGGACGGAGCTGGTTTTGTTGCTTTGTCTCCTTTACTGTGTAACAAAGTGAGAGCCACCCTTCTGTGTGGGTAACAGACGCGTGATGATTGTTGGGGGACGGAGGGGTGAGCGGTGGGGCGATGCTCGCTATGATGAGCTGCTATCACTTTCTAGAATAAAACTGAAAATAACTCTACGTTAATAAGAGAACCTTGAATGAGCTTAAAATCAAATTAGTTAATTTGCTTGTTCAATTAATATTTACTGATCAAGGTTTGCACGTTGGGAATAGCCGATGGGAATATAAAAATAGGTCATTCAGTCCAGGCCAATGGGAGAGAGGGGAGGCAGAGACTGCAAGTGTGGGAACAGGTCCCATGGAGCGTTGCCATACAGTCAGATCTGCTAATACTGACAGAAACCATATATCGAAGGCTTTTTTAAAAAGAAAATCAACACAATTTACAGTGTGAAGGAGTGAGCAGTCACACTTTGTAGGACAAGTGTCCTGCAGGGACTAATTTTTGCCTTTCATGTTTGCTGAGCCCTTTACACTCTCCAAACCCTGGCACGTGACCTTCAGCTTCCTCCCCAGCCCTGGGCCAGGCAGGGTCTCCTGACTCGACATTTCCCAGCTGCAGGTAGGAGACCCTCTTTCCTCCAGACCCAGAGCATCTCCTGGCCACCTGTCCAACCCTGGGTATCCGCTGGGCCGGGGGCATGTGCATAGGGGTGTCATGAATACATGAAGAGCTCAGATGAGTCAACGAGTCATCATCTCAGCGTCGATGAGTGTCAGGACGTACACATTTTTAGCTGAACTAGAGAAGAATTGGACGTTCATTTATGCTTGGTCTCAACTACAGCGCTGCAAAGACGTGGGGCGTGAAAGACCCACCCACCGTGATCAAGTCAAGCAAATATCAGGGAAACGACCCTCCCCAAGCTTAGAACATACGGAACGTGGAAAACCACCAAGTGGACGGTGGGTCCCTGGACCTAATGGTCACAGAAAGCAAGGTGACCGAGTATGACCTAGGCAGGCAAGGCCACAGGGTAAGACGGGCAGCTGGCTATCGAGATCTATTCCGCAGTTAGACTTTTAGAAAGACACTCCCACATCTTTGCCTTCTCCCCTGGATACAGCAGAATGTAGTATGTATAGTAACAACACCATAAATGGGATGTTTAAAAGAATGTCACTAAACACTTCTTCTCTCGTTGGCAAATAATAACCACGAAAATAATAGTAATAACATCAAGTACGATGACTTCAGTACCTACTCTAAGCCCAGGATTGTGCTTCAGGAGGCTCTGCACACACGACCTTGTCTAACCTCACAACCCTGCCCACAGATGTTGAGCAAACCCCTTTCATCCGTCTCCTGGACAAAGAACTAAACTATTATTTCCCAGAACCCCCTGCAGTTAGGCTGGGCCCTGACGTTAATAGCTGGCCATCGGAATACGTCTGAAAGGGACATGCACCGCGTCCCTGCCTGTCCTCTGGAACCAGAGCTGTGGTCTCTGTGTTCCCTCCCTCCGGCCAGATGGAGAGGATCCGCGCAGCAGGGCAGAGCCGTCGAAGGGTGACGCCTGGGTCACTGAACAGCTCCACGGAGCAGATCTTCCTGCTGTGACCACCCCCATTGGACTGTGACACGAGTGAGAAAGAAAGTGTATTTTATTAAGCTAGCGAGACTTGGGGCTTGTAGTGTGCTGGTTGCAACTAGTAGTAATAATAACAATTAATAGGAATTAATAAGAACATTATTATTAACCTCACTTTTCCGGTCAGGACACTGACTTGCTCAGGACCTCCCTGTGAGGAATGGCAGGACTTTGGCCAGTGGCTCCACACGGTGCTCATGCCCAGCACAGGGGCTGTGCCCCCACACACGCCACCCCCGTGTTTCAGATAAAATCCTGGGGCCGAGCCATGAGAACAAACTCCGCCAGCCCACCCGAGGTCGCCCCTGGACTTCTCAGTGGCACCCAGGGAGGGGACTGAAGTAAGGGGGCTGCATCCCTGCTGGCCAGGTTATTTCCAGTCATTTTGTCACTGGCATCTCCTTTCCCTGGCTCCTGGGCCAGGTAGTGCACGGGTGAGTCCCAACTGGACGACAGCCACGGAGCATTCTGGTGGCATTGGATGTGGCTCAGAGAAAGTCGGATGCCTGGCAGGGAGATGGCGCTTGGAACCACACAGACCGATTTCTTGGAAGGACAAACCGTTGTGATTCCAGGCACAGCAAAGGTTCTTGGTATATGTGACATTGGTGTGCGGCCGTGTGTGTGTCTGCATATAAGTGCAAACATATTCAATAAATAGGCACATATTGGAGTGCGTGTGTCTGTGTGTATATATGCATACATACACGCACACACACACACGCACACACACACGCAAAATCCACCTGGCCCATAAGCATCATTGTGCATTTATACATAACATACACAAATGTGTGTGTACGTGTATGTGTGCAAATATTATGTCCATGTCAGTTTGTGCATAAAACACTGTCGTGTGTGTATATATAAGCACAGAGTTTATTTTTTATGGAGTATTGTATTATTTTCCATATGAACGACTGTAAACCTACTTTTCCCCACCCTGTATTTACACAGTGTAGCCACGCCGCTTTACATACTCATAGGCAAACATATAAAATAATGTATATCTCTCTGTGCATTTGTGTGCACGTGTGTATCTATAAACACATACACCCAGAGTATTAAAAGCTCCTCCCAGCAAACGGAGACACATCGTTTCCCTCCCAGTTTTGAGAGCCACCAAAAACCCACATGAAAGCAGAGATTGGGGAATTCAAATAAACACAATGTGCTGTGAATGCAACTGCTGGTGTGAGACTCGTTTAAATGCCCAGGGACTCGACGGCGTCGCCCTGGATCTGGGGGAGGCCGGGCGAGGGGCGGCCCGGCCCCGGCCACCCAGGCCTGCCCGCTGCGCGGCTGATAGATATGTTTTGACAGGTTCTATTAAGTGCAAAGCCGGCCACCGGGGCCACATGTGGAGCTGATAGAGCGAGGCGGGAGGCCGCGCGGCGTGGGGCCCGCCGATGCCGACGGATCTGCCGGAGCGAACGGAGTCCGCGCCCGCCCCGCGTCACCAAACTTCGGGAGGGCCTTTGGCGCCCCTCCTCGGGTTTCTCCTTCTGCCTGCCCACTGCCAGCAAGCGGGGCATTTCTCAGAACTCTAATTGGCTCTTTATTTATGTGGTGCCAGGGAAAGAAGGCGTGGAGCGGCTGTGGCTTTCGCTCCGTCCCCTGTCCTCCAGCCCCACCCAGGACCTGTGTTAGGAGCTGCCCGGGAGGGGACCTGGCGAGCTCACCTGGGCGCCTCTCTCACCATCTTGAGTCCATCGCCCCCCCCCAGAGCCCTCCTAAGCAAGGCTTGGCAAGGGCAAAAACAAACACTATCTTACAACATCCTCGGACGCGCTTCCAAAATGCAGAAGCGATTAATCAGGGGTCTCCCCGAGACTCTGCGCAACGCGGCTGCTGCTGTGACGCGGAGCTTGGCTTCGGCGGGAGCTGGAAGCGTGGGAGGGAGCCCGAAAAGTGGTAATGGGCTTCAATTATTTATTTGTTTAGAGGACTGGGGAGCAGAATTTGAGCTGTAAGCACATAGATAATCCATCTAAAGCCCTCCCAGCAGTGAGGTCTTTTGCTCCCTGCCGGAGCCCTCTGCTTGGAAATGGATGGGTCGTTTCACCAGGCCTGGCACGGATCCAGAGGTCCCCGTGTGTGCGTGTGTGTGTGTGTGTGTGTGTGTGTGCACAGTTAAGCAAGCTAGACTTGGGGTATCCGCAGGTCTTTGAGGCTCACATAGAGACTGCTGTTTCTAATTACGTGGCATCCAGGTTGTACTGCTGGTTTCTATCAGACAGGGCTCTGTGGGCTGGATCTTTTTGTCATTTTATGGAAAATCGAGATTGTACGTTCTCTGAGGGACTGTCATGTAGCAACATCTTCTCAAGTCACGGTGTGATCATCTTAATAATTGATTGTGGGAAAGGAAGTCACCTGTAGCCCAAGTTATTCTCAGTCTTTACCATTGTCCTGTGCAGTTTGTTATACGCGTGGAAGTGTCTCAGTGGAAACACCATCCCAGGAAAATTACAACGGCTGATGGGTTAAGCGCTGGTTGGGCAGTTACTCTCCGGAAAATATGGGCGAGGGAAGGGGGCTGGAGGTGTCCAATTCCATGTGGGATTGCCTTAAAAAGTAAAATGTGTTCAGATATGCTAGTGGGATATTTCTGGCCCAAGTTTGCATAGATCTTTATAACTGTCTTCCTTTCTCCCAAGCCCTTTTCATATACGTTCACCTCTCTCAAGATTCTGTTCAAAAGCTGTCTCTTCCGCACATCTCGTGCCGTTTCTTTTGCTGGGTATGGTCTCTTCCTTCCTGGATTTCCAGCCACACCTGATTTGTGGACCTCTCCTCTTTTCGCTTGTTTACATTTCCTGACATTTGCTCTGAACTGTAAATACCTTCAGAGGATGGTCCAGGTTTGGCTGATTTTATGGTTATAGCATCAGGCTTTGTCCATAATTGCTGCTTAACAAATATTTGCTGGATGGATGGATGGATGGATGGATGAATGGATAAAAGGGTAAATAAAAAACTTTTATCCTTTGTCATCCTCCACATACATCAAATTCCCAGAATATGACCTGACTGGGTATGAATTTGGTACCTGCCTGTACAGGGTTAACTAGTGCCTTGTCAGAGTCATGAGCAGCTGGGACCACACAATGTGACCTCATTTGGAAATGGGGTCTTTGCATATGTAATTATTTAAAATGAGGTCATCCTAGATTGGAGTGGGTCCTACATTCAATGTGACTGGTGTCCCACACAAAGAGAACGGAGACAGAGACTGGAGCCAAGGGACCCCGGGGATTGCCAGCCACCACCAGAGGCAAGGAGGAGGTAAGATAAGTCCTTCCTTCCAGCCTTCAGAGGGAGCAAGGCCCTGCCAACACCTCGACTCCAGGCTTCTAGACTCCATGGCCAGGAGAGAACACATTTCAGATGTTTTAAGCCACCGGGTTTGTGATTCTTTGTTATATCACCCCTAGGAAATAAACACACCCTCTGAGAACCTATCTTACTGAGAATAGACTACGTCGAGCTGGGCTTTAGCCAAGGACCCAACACTGGAGTGGATCCCCCTGGCAGGGGGGCCTGGGGAGTCACGAAGCTGGGCGGTCATCTGAACAGCTGATCTCTGGAGCCCAAGAAGGAAGGAAAGGCAAGGGGAAGGCAACAGACATAATAGAAAGAGAATCTGAGCTGTAAGCACATAGATAAGCCATCTATGGAGGAGATGGGTTTGGGGCCCAAGTTAAGGTTTCAAATCCCAAGATGAGCAGTAGGCTGAGGTCATGCCGGCCAAATTCCAGGGGCCGGGGATGGACAGGACGAACTCCACCAGCGCCTTCAACAGCCTCGGGTTTGGACTCTTGCTGTAGTTATTGGCTGGGCATAAGACATGGGCGGAGTACCCTTGGTTAATGGGCCCAAGATGAGGCAAAGAGAATCCTAAAATTGCCTAAAACTCAAATTCCTGCCTGGCATTTTCCTTTCGAAGTATTTGGCCATCTCTTGGTTTTCCCCCGTTATACTCGCTTTCAAATAAAACCTCAATCAAGGCTGCAATTTCAGCCTTTCCAAATAATCCTTAAGCGATGTACAATTTGCGAAAGCGCCACCATGGGATTCGTGTTTCTTTGATTTGTAAGTTCTGAGCAACAAGGGTAAGGCATTAAAGTACAGTGACCACAAAGCCCCACTAATTCAGATAAATTATCTGGAGGGCCTGCCGCCTGAGTGGGGGGGAGACTGAATCTAGAAAACAGTTTTAAAGAAACCCCTTTTTGTTTCCTTCAAGGACAGGCGCGAACCAGGAGGAGGCTGGCACCCTGTTAAGCAGTGGCCCTGGGAAGGTGAGATCTAATGAAGAGATCAGAAGGGCTTGTAATTAGTCCAGCGATTGTTTGTGTGGCAAAGGGTGCTCGGAGGTGCTCGAGGGTGCTTGAAAGCAGTGTGTGCTCTCGAGCAGTTGGAATATTTCCCCAGAAATGTGTTTATACAACTAATGTGCTTCGTGAAGCCCTCGCCCCAGCCTCCAGCCTACTCAGCCCAATGTTCACATGTGAGACGGGCACGTCATGGGGCCTCCCCTGGCTGAGAAGAAGACCCAGATGGTGGGTTCCCAGGAAGGGCTCCGTCCGTCTGTCCTCCTGGGCCAAGAGGTTGAGGTTGGGGCATCGGCCTCGCAGGGAGGCAGCGCCTCTCAGCGAACCGCCCATCACAGGCCACGTTGGCTTATGATGACCACAGACAAGGCTCACGCAGTCTCCCTGCCGCAGAAACCAACATCCTCTCCAAAGGCGAGGGTGCTTTCTGCTCGTGTCTTGTGAATAAATGGATGGATTCGGGTTAGAGGCCTTGCTCTTGAGTTTTAATCCCACTGTTAGCTGTACGTCTCTCAGCACATCCCTTAACCCCTCTTGCTACCCTTGTCAACTAAATGGAAATATTTAATGAGATAACGCATCTGCTCTCTTTTAACCAGGCCTCAAATACAAATTTAAGAAACGATTATGCTCCAATCCTCGGTAGGCATAGGGTTAGATATAGAGTTTCAATTTCAAAGTGAAGGAATCGTGTTTTGAGTTTCAAAGTTGAAAGACTAGATTTGTCCTGTGGGTCTCACAGACCCGGATTGTGCCCCAATTTTATTTATCGGTGAGGGTGGTTTTGCCACAGTATTGAACTTCTCTAGCCCTTGGTTACATATACGTCAAGGGAGATGGAAAATAAACACTTAAGGGAGGTGTGCGGTGTTTCACAGCGACCGGCACGGAACAAGTGCTAGTCAACGTATTTTAGCCCGAATCAGTTCTTGAAGCCCATGAGGGGACAGGCATAAAGACGTCCCCTGCAGCACCGTGTGCGCTGGCAAACGTGGGGGAGCGGTCTGGGGGTGCATCCCGGGTAAAATGAACGGCGGGGGAGGGGCAGAGACCATGGAGCACTACACAGCGCTTAAAACCAGCAGCTCAGACGCACATGAAAACACATCTCGAAACACTGGCGGAAAGAGTAAACAACAGAACATGATTTTAAATGCAACATTTACGTAGATTAAAATGCGTGCATAGAAAACAGCGGTATCCTTTTTGCAATAACACGTTGGGTTTACACTGACCGCAGAGGGACAGGGTGGAAGAGGAAGTGTGAGGAGGAAGGGAAATAGTGAGTGAAGGAAGACAAGGGGCGGTGACGTGCCATGAGGACAGTGCAGGGGCGGCTACCGGGGCCTCCACCCTGGAAGCACCGCTGAAAGCTGAAACGCAACACGGCAGAGGCACGCTAGCTGTTGCTGTCATAATACCCGGCGAGTGCGACTTCCTGGGAATACAAAAAAAGTCGCTCTTTGTATCAGTTTCCCGATGCTGCTGTAACAAACGTGTTGCTGAAAACAGCAGAGATTCGTGTTCTCACAGTTCTGAAGGCCAGAAACCAGGCACCGGGCCTTGGCAGGACTGGTTCCCTCGGGAGGCCCCAGGAAGGAGCCTCTGTCCCTCGCCTCCCAGGGCCAGGTGGCTGCTGGCACCCCTCAACTGGGACCTCATGGCTCCAGTCTCGGCCTCCTTGGTCATAGGGCCATCTCCTCCTCTGCCTCAAATCTTCTGTCTTTCTCTTGTGAGGACACTCGTGATGATTTAGAGGCCATCTAGATCATCCTGGATAATCTCATCTCAAAAAACCTTCGGTTAATCACATCTGCAGACCTTTTTTCCAAATACGGTCACATTCTCAGGTTCTGGGAATTAGGACGGGGGCACATATGGATGAGGTCACCCTTCAGCCCACTATATTCCCTAACGAGGTCTCAAAAACAACGAATTAGGCTCACACTGCCCACACTGGAAGGAGATCCAGTCTCTCCCTGCCGTCAGGGCCTTCCTGGATGGAATGCTCCAGAAATACCCAGAGGTGCTCATGCAGCCCTCGAAGCCAGCCTGGTCCCTCTCCGCACGATCTTGAAGCGGGACAACCCAGGGTCCCCTGGCTGCCCTCCCCCCACCACCGGCTGCTGGTGCTCCCCTAAGACTGTGCCACAGCCTAACCCAGGCCCTCCAAGACTCACCATGGCTTCAGCGAGGTCCCAGCATCTGCTGCCCTTTCCAGGGCCCAGATCACTTAAGACGTCCCTTATATATTCTGATATAAAATTCAGGCCACAAAGAGAGAAGGCCTGCTTTATTCAAAACCGCGTCAGCTGCAATTAGCTCCCTGCCTGCCACAGGGTCATATTGATGAAATTCCTGGAGGGTATCCCCGGGTATCCAACATTCCGGCAACGCAATGTTCGGCCAGTTCAGCTCTTTCCACATGGCTGCTTCACCTCAGGTGTGCCCTCCACGCCAGGGACCAGAGTCCGCACTGCTCACTTCTCCACACTCTACAATGTAGGGGACTCAGTAGCTAAGGCTTATAGCAAAGCTCTAGGCAGGCCTGGGTTTGAATCTCACCTCTGCCCTCAACCAAGCTGTTGGCCCTGAACCAGTTAGTTAGATCCTCTCCGCCAGTGCACTTAGCTCTAAGCCTGTTACATTCTGGAAAAAAGGAAAATGGTAACGAGGCATTAGGCTTTGGAGAGTTGGTTGTGAACTAAGCCTTTAGCACCATTCATTAGCATTCAAAATCAATATTAACACTAATCATTGACTCTTCGTTTATCATCATTAGCATATTGACTTTTAAAAATGTATTTTATAAAAGATACCGTGTACTAATATCTAATACTGAAGTGCTCATTCACTTAAAAACTTGAGTGACCTTGAACAAGTCACTTAAGCTCTTGAGTTTCCATTTCCTAATCTGCCAAATAAGACAATTTGACTAGATCAGTGGTTGTCACTCACTGCAATGACAAACTGTTCCACCCAGAAAGCATAGTGCCTCCATTTAAATATATATCTTCTCATGCCTTGTGGAGGATCTCATTACAATCCTCGTACATCTTCTATGAGTCTCATTGATCTGATCTTTGAGGAAGATGGATATTCCCAAGCATTAAAGACTGGGACAGTTAGCAAGTTATTTCCCTTGTGACACCTTCCAGAGGAATGATGCCATGATTCACATCTTCAATGACTGCAGATCCTTCAGCCAAAATTGGAATCTCAATCCACTAAAGAGTTTAGCAAGGGCAACCACAAGTATAATCTCGTAGGCTGTGCGTGAACTTTGTGGAGAATGGACCACATGGGAAACTGTGATGTGGAAAATGACCAATCAGTTAAGAGGCCTTTCAGCTCTGAGTTAGGCACCAGTTTCTCCATGGGAGGCCCGAAAGCGAAGATCAATGCCCTTGTACAGCACATGCTAATTATTATATTTGTTCCGATTCTTGGTGTTAGTCCCGTGGGATTCCCATATTTGAATATTTGATTTGATACAGAAATACCCACTTATAGTAACTCTAACCAATGTGTTCTTAGGGATTTCATATTTGAAAACTGAATAAATGAATGAATGGATGGATACATAAATTACAGAAGTAATTGGTAACACCCACTCACACCTGCAGAGTGTACACGGAACTCACTCATGCTTTGCCTCATGGGAGTTTCCCAAAGACAGTGAGGAGTATACAAGACACAGGGGGAGGATCAGAAACCTGCCCAGGTTCGGTGGCTGCCCAGATGAAGACAGGCACCGCACAGGCGGGCGGGCGGAGGGGGAAACACAAGGCACAAAGCATGGGCTCCTGGCTTCGAGATCCGTTATTGTCATTTATACCTTATAATTTAGGATGGCCAATGTAATTTATTTTATTTATTCAATGCCTTGATGTAATCATGACACAAGAATACTTTTTAAAAATTAAATTTTCCATTAAATATAACAACAGAAACAAACCAATTCTTTTCAACACGTTTTTCATTCCATAATCAGCTCCCCAGAACAACCTCTTTCAACTTTTTAATCTGTCCTGGCTGGCATATATGCCTGTATGTTTCTAAATAATGTGCTTACATTGCTCCCAATTTTTTAAATGTTTTTCAAGTTTTTGATATTATCTCTCTTATGCTATCTTTTCTATGGACACTTCTCTCTACATTTTCAAAATATTATTATACCATAATTTTGGGTTAAATAATATTTGTTGTTCCTATTATGACTATAAAAACAATGTTCACAGCTGAGCCACTATGAGTCCTGTGATTGTATTTTTGTACAGCCTTCTGCTGAGGATACTAATTGCATCAGCTATATTTTTCCTATTTCCTTGTTTTTTTAAGCACCCACCAATAATTCAGCCCCAAACTTTTTGATAGAACTATGAAACTCCTCTACATATGGTCACAGACATAAGGAAATGTATCAGCACTCCTTCTTTGAGGCATTTATTCAGGGTCCCTTATTCTCCCCCTTCAAAATGGACTGGTTTCATTCAGATACTACTTCACCCCCTCCAGCTGGAGCTCCATCACCATCATTCTGGAACATTTCTTTACCTCTATCCTACTCTAAATCTTACTTCTTGAATTCAATAGTTTCATCTACCTTTGTTTACTTAACCATTTTAATGATGTAAGTCCTCCAAAAGCTTTCTCTAAAAGATAACTATATTTATTCCATGTGCATGTATTTGATTGTTTAGCTGGGTATAGAATTCTAAATTAGTAATTATTTTCTCTCAGAATGTTCAAATCATTCCTTCATTCTCTTTTAACCAAATACTTTTAATCTAAAATACCAATGACATTCTGATTCCCAAACCATTGTATGTAGCCTGAGTTTTTTCTCATCAAAAACACTCCAGAACCTTCTTTTAAAAATTTCTGGAGTTTTGAAGTGTTGTGTCTTTTGGGGGTTGTTTCTTACATATCATACCTAGTGGGTTTTTATATCTAAAAGCTTATATCCTTTTATTCCTAAAAATATCATATTATTTAATTATTTTCTCAACTACATTACCTTTGTTCTCTCTTTTGGAGATATTTTTATTTGGATGTTTGACTTTCTGAATTGATTCTCTAACTTCCTTGTCCCTTCTCTCTAATAAGTCATATCTTTTTGGTTCTCCTTTCTGAAGAAAGTTTCAATGACAGCTTTATTGAGATATAATTCACATACTATACAATTCAAACTTTTAAAGTGTATATTCAGTGTTTTGTAGTATATTTCTTTTAAAATATATAGAGTCATTTATCACTATAAAGATTCCTCTGAATACTGATTTAGTTGCATCACATACGTTTTTGTATGCGTGTGTTCATATTTATTCATTGCAAAGTATGTTTTAAATTTACCTTGTAATTTCACCTTCGACCAATTTGGAGTTTAATTTTTCACATATTTATGAGTTTCTAAAATTTCCTTCTGTTAATGATTTCTGATTTTACTATATTTTAGTCAGAGAACATACTTTATAATATTTAAATATTTATAAACTTATTGAGGTTTGTTTTATGCCTAAAATAGGGTTTATCCTAAATAATGATTTATGTATCTGTGAGAATATGTATTCTGCTGTTGGGTGGGATGTTCTACAGATGCCTGTTAGGACTAGTTGGTTATAGAGGTAGTTAATCTTCTATTTTCTTGTGGATTTTCTGTCTACTTTGATCCATCACTGAAAGTGGGCTACTAAAATCTCCAGCTTACTATTAATTTGTCTATTTGTTCTTTCAAATTTTGACAGTTCTGCTTCCTGTATTTCAAAGCTCTGTCATTAAGTGCATTTGTTTATAACTGTTATATATTCCCATGTTATAATTCAATCATTATAGAATTCCTCCCTTGACTCCACTAACCTTTCTGCCTTAATGTCTATTTTGTCTGATATTCTTATAGTCATTAGAGCTCTTTGTTTATTGTTTTTACTGTTTATCTTTTTCTACCTTTTACTTTCAATCAGTTTGTGTACTTGAATCAAAAGTGTGTCTCCTATAGATTTCCTGGAAGAATCTTAAACTTTTTTCCAACCCTTCTATTGAGTTATTAATTTTTTGTTTTATATTTTAATTTTTAAGGACTCTATTTCTAAATATTTTAGAGAGATAATAATTTCTCTTGGGGAATTAATTATAATTTTATTTATAATTTCATTTGGGTTTCCTTCTGCTCACTGCATTTGCTCTGTTTCTTCTATATTCTTTGTCCACTAAGGTTATTTTCTCTTTCTTTAATATTAGATATTTTTCTAAAAATTTTGGAGAACTGTGATTGCTTTTATTTATATTTAATAATGGTGCATTGAGAAGTTAAGTGAGACTTTATATATGCATAAACGGGGCTTATCAATTCTGAGCCTTCACTGTATAGCAATTAAGGACTCTTCAAATGTCATTAACTTCAGCTCTATTATGTTGAGTTGATCAGTTTTCTAAAGATTATCTCTCAAATTCTCTACCTGGGGTATAAGAGCCAGGATTTCAGGACTCTAGGAGCTGAAAGGGGAAATATTGTCTAGGTGCCATTGTTCTGGGGCCACTCTTTCAGTTGTCTCTCTTCTTTCCTTCTTTTCAGCATGGCACCTGACCCTGTGTTTGAAATTTCAAAATCCTGGGCTCATCTCATTCCACCTCTTGGATGAATAAACCGCTGGTCTCCCAGTGTGAATGGGAGTGAATGACCTGGCTGTGCAGAGGAGAAAGTGACTCAGGCACCCTATTGCTAGGTCCCCAGCTCGGACCTCAGGCTAATTTTATGTCCACTCCACACCCTGGCATCCTGAGAACACAAGTCCCTCACATTTCTTTTCCTTCCCTTTTTCTTGCAGCAAGAATGCGCCCCCTTCTTGCCGTGACCCCTCCTTAAGAAAGGAAGGCTCTAGCTCTCTCTGCTTTATTGCCACAGTGGGCACTTTTTCACCTGCCTGCCAGGCTCCACGCTCTGGCTCAGCTTGCTCACGGTGATTGACTTGCTAATCATTTCCATCCCTTGGCTTGGTACTTAAATGGTATTTTATCTCTCATTGTATTTGCTCTCAGATAAGAAATATATGTTTTTATCTAACTTGTTTAAACATAATTCAGTAACAAAATATCTACACTCATCAACTCTCTATCTCTGATCAGGAAAGGAAGAAACACAATTATTACAATAAGAGTCCCAAGCAAAAAACCACATTGTAGATCACAAAGAACTTTACTATTTTTTAAAGCAATAATCATTAACTATTTTTATTATACTAAGCCAAAGGCACGGAGTTGTAACTCTACTGTTTCAAAGAATGTGTTCTTTATCCATAATATTCAAGGTATAAACACAGCCTAAATGCCCGCTGATGGACAAGCAGGTAAAGAAAGCATGATATCCGATGCAAGGGCATATTATCCGGCCTTCACGAGAAGGAGGCCTTCCACCTGCGACAGCGTGGATGGATCTGCATGACATTATGCCAAGTGAAATAAGTCAGGCACAGAAGAACAAATTCTGCGTGATCCCACTTTTATGAAGAATGTAAAACAGTCAAACTCATGGAACAAAAGAGTAGAAAAGTGTTTACCAGGAGCTGGGGGAAGAAGGAAACGGGAAGTGTCAGTCAAAAGCCCCTCATTTCAGGTATAGAAGATGAATGTTTTCTGGAAATCTAACGTACAGCATAGGCCCTAGAGTAACGAGTGCTGTATTATACACTGAAATATTTTCGAAAACGATACATCTCATGTTAAGCAAACTTACCACGAACGAAAAATAGTGATATTAAAAAATAAATTATTATTAAATTATTATTTTTTAAAAACGGGAGGGAGAAAACTTTTGGAAGTAGTAATTAAGTTTATAGCCCTGGTTGTAGTGCTGTTTAATGGATATATATTTATATTCAAACTCATCGAGTTGTATGCATTAAATATGTACAGCTTTTTGTATGTCAACATGCCTCAATAAAGTGGTTAAAACTGAATAGGTGTTGTGTGACAAATTAAGAAATACATTTTACCTCTCAGGATATCTTGGGTAATTTTAATTTGTTACCATAAGTCATCTCAGTCTACCATGCAGAGATGGCTTCCAAACAGTGGTAAATATACATGTCATTCTCTCTCCACCCATCCACCCACCAACCCGCACATCCATCCGTCCGTGCCTGTTTATGTACATATATGTATGTGTGTGTGTAATGTATGTGTATATAAATGTCTGTACGGTTAGAGTTGTATTTATATTTTTTCTATAAAGAGAAAGGAAATGTGAAATATAGACAATTTTATGAAATTCATCAAGTCATTCCTAAGGGCAGAAGATTAGTAACAACATGAAATTGCTCAGTTAAGGCCCGAGTCTCCAGCTTGGGTGTGTTTCGCATCTCACCCCTCAGATTTAGATCTTTAGAAGCGTTACCAGGAGGTGTTGAGCAGGCCTACAGGTCCTCCTTTACCGACGCTTAATCGGGCATTGATTCCTTAGGCAAATGTGTAGTCCTTGGCCGCCGAAGATACTTGACGACAGAGCCCATTTCCGAGGGCTCAGCATGGAGCGAGCTCCTAAGTGTTTTCCCCAAGTTCCAGCCCAACTCACCGTTTCAGTGCAATTTAGTGAGCTTCTTATCAGTTTCCTCATTTGACTAATTCATCAGACCTATAGAATCCCTGCCCGGCTAAGGCATTTCTCTTAATGATGGGAAACCAGTATTGTTTTTGAAGCGGTGGTCAATTCATGCTTGACTGGAAGTGAAGCAATGGCGTCCCGAACGCCTAACCTGGTCATTCTGGTCATTTTTAACCAAGAGGGTCTTGTTAAAGCAGGACTCTCTCTCTCTCTCTCTCTCATATGGTGCAAGATCTAAGTAGAAGGGTATAGATTTAGAGGTGAAATAAAATATAGAGAGCTAGAGAGAATACACATTTTAAATGCATAAAAATGGGAAATCCTTATTCTCTACTGAGAAATAAAACCTCTCAGCCCCAATTTCATCACCTGACTCTCTTTCTGTATATTGGAGGGCTACAGGTGCACGGGTTTCATTAGAAGACGGTGTTTCCATGCTCCTTTAATAAAAAGATTCGGTCTAGAATAGTGAGTCCCCAGCATTTTATGTAAGTTGCTGGGCAGGTTGTTTCCTAGTGTGAACAGCAATAATGATTGTGTGTCCCCAGGTGGAAATTCATTTTGACAACTTGTTAGATGACAGGTATGTGGCACAGTCACCTCCCACCTTTGGGACCGGTTTCAAATGCAGACTTTGCAAATGCGAAGGAAATCCTCGCGACTGCATCCAGCGAAAAGCAGCAGGAATTGGGTCAGACGCGGCCGGGTCCTGCTGATGTGGAAACAGAGCCGGGTGAGCCCGTGGGTGGGGTCGCGGCCTGCGTCCTGCTTCGGGGCATCTCTCCTCCCAGACAAGTGTCACCTGCATCCCCGCCGGACCCAGTGGCTGGCCACTGGGCAAGGAGAAGGATCCACCTGGTCTCTGGACACCTGTTCCCCCCTTTTTATTAATTTTATTGAGGTGACATTGGTTAACAAAATTATATAGGTTTCAAGTGTATAATTGTATGGTACGTCATCTATAGATTGCACTGTGTGTTTGCCACTCAAAGCCTTCCTGGAAAGAAATGGTAGAAAACTCATCCCTTCCCCCTTTGCTCTTGAAGACAGTTACCAGGGCTCTTTCTCTTGGATATTTGATCACAGAGGTATCTGCATATAAAAAGTGAATTCACTGATAGAAAATTATAAACACTATAGGACTTATTTCTGTAATTTGAAATGAGGTGATCATATGACTAGTTGTTGAAAGATGTTGGTTAAATAAACTATGGTACACCTATTCAGCGGATTAATATGCCATTGCTGAGAAGGCAGATGGATCTCTACAGTGACGGTAAAGATTTCAATGACTCACCTTTGAAGATTAAAACAGGTTATAAAATGACATTTAAAAGTGTAGTATGATTTCATTTATACAAAAGCAGGACTGAAAAAATATCTGAACATATATTCAAAGTGTTAAAGGGATACCTTAAAAGACATTTCACCAAAAAAGATACACAGATGCTAAACAAATATATGAACAAATATATGAACAAATATATGAAAAGATGCTCCTCAACTTGTGTCATCATGGAAACTGAAATTAAAAGAAAGAGACACCACAACACACCTATCAGAATGGCCAGAATCTAGAACACTGACACCTGCAGTTGCTCGTGGGGCCATGGAGCAACAGGCTCTCTCACTCACGGCCGATGGGGTGCAAAATCGGGCAGCCACTTTGGAAGATAACTTGGAAGATAAGTTTCTTGCAAAATTAAACATACATTTGCCACATGATTCAGCAATTGCACTCCTTGGTATTTACCCAAAGAAGCTAAAAACTTATGTCCACACAAAAACCAGCATGGTGATTTTTATATTGGCTTAATCATAACTGACAAAGCTTGGGAGGAACAAAGATGCCCTTTAGTAGGTGGATGGATAAATAAACTGTAATATGTGGAGGAAACCTAAATGTACGTTAATAAGTGAAAGACACTTACCTGAAAAGACTACACACTGCGCGATTCCTAGAGTATAAGATCCTGGGAAAAGACAAGAACATGAAGAGAGCAGAAAGAGCACTGGTTGCAGGTGGTTAGGGGTCTGTGGATGGGAATAAATGGGTAGAGCACAAAAAATTTTAGTGCAGTGAAACACTGTGTACGATACTGTAATGACGCCGACATGCCATTACGTATTTGTTTTAACCCATAGACTGTACGACATTAAGAGTGAACCTCAGCGTAACTGTGGGCTTTGGGTGACTATGACATAGCAAAGTAGGCTGATCAATTGCAACAAATATACCTCTGGTGGGGGTGTGGATAGTGGGGGAGGTTATGTATGTGTGGAAACATATGGAAATCCCTATACTGTCCCCTCAGTTTTGCTGTTAACCTAAAACTGATTTAAAACAATAAATTTTTAACAACTTTTATATTCATATGTCCAAACTCGTTCAATAATAAGGACTTGTTGAGTAACTACCTACACGCGGCATAGGACTGATAAAATAAGACATGTCCCACTCAGGTTACAGATGGCGATCCAAATGAGAAAGCAAGAACCAGCAATCCCTTCCCAGCTGGCGGCCCAGTTGTGAATTATTTCTGCCTCTAATGGCCGGTGTAGCTGACAACAGGGCTAAATTATTTTTCTAGGGTGGGTGATCCCTCTGACCACACTGGTCTTTCAAGCCTCTGGTCATTTGCTCTGCTACAATGAGAGTGAGGTGGTAGATAGAGGTGGATAATGAAAATTAGCCTGTATTCATTGAATGTTTACTATTTGCTGGTTAGTGTTTCTCAGTATTAATATTGATTAACACAATATTTGCGGCTACCTTATGAGGAAGAGACTCTCAAGTAGGGTTGTCAAGAATTGTAAAGCACCTGAGACTTTACGTTACCTGCAAGCTAATGCGTTAGCTTGTTGCTATTCCATGGATACTGGTAGAAGACGTGAGATTCCTGGGTCAGAGACAAAGGACAGTTTTTAATCGCAACTGTAATCACTAGAGTGCCAGAATTTCTTGAACTGCTCCCTGAGTCTCAATTCCCACAAGGTGACCCGAAAAGGACCAAGGGACACCTGCAGATTCGTGAGTTGTGTTACAAGGGAGGAGCTTGGGGAACCTGAATCTCTTGTAACAAGCAGAGCCTGCCAGCCCTTCCTCTCGAGGAAGATACTACTACTATCTTCCAACACTATTGGCTAATCCAGAACAAAGGTGGTCAGTACCTCATTCGTAAGATGTGCAGAAACACAAGAAAACCATGGAGAATTGTCTCCCGACATAAGGCACTTTACCCGAGGTCATGAGGGGCAAGACTTGGATCCAAACTGGGGTGCTCAGAGCCCTCCAAGCCTAACCAGTAGACCCTACTCCCTAGGCTGTCAGAGCATCTGAAAGATGTGGGTGGTTGAGTGGACAGAAGAAGTACTTTGAGGGTCCAGGGGACGAATCCAAAGCTGGAAGTTTCTTTAGGGCCATGGGTATCTTGGGCCGAGTGTCTAAAACCTAGAGCTCATTACCCGTGGGTGAGTAAGTAGGGGTAGGGGGTCAGCAGCCCGGAGAAGGGAGTCTGCAAGTGAGCTGGAATATGAAGAAATAGAAATTGGGACCCAGGGAGATGAATGCAAGGCACTGGGACAAGAGAGGAGAGAGTGGAGTGAGGGCAGAGCTGGACAAAGGCTGGAGTCCTTGAGTGCATGGCTCGCTCTGACCCGCGTTTCAAAGGTCAGGCCTGGCAGGGCCACTGTGGAATGCAGGGCCGTTTGAAGGTGGAAAGGCTTTCATGCAGAAAGCCTCGGAGTAGATCAGCAGGCTTGGGAATCGAGGGCACAGCCGGCCCCTCGCTGACCTTTCCTTCCCTCGGTGAAACCCTGACTACAGTGCCACTGGGTGGGGGGAACAGCTCCGGGGGTGGTTTCTGTGGCAGGAGCTGCGTGTCTGACAAAGTTCTAATCTAGGTTAGGGCTCAGTGCCCAGGGCTCTTTGGAGTAAAATCATCGCTTTATTAATGAGATCCGGCCCCATCTCTCGGATAGAAATGATGGGAAAAGGTGTCCCTTCGGTGCTATTCAAATGCACAGGAGAGAGCAGCGGGTGTTTTTAAAACTCTCTCCCTATCACAGGAAGATAGAGCTCGTTAGCGAGGGGAATGGTTTTGCCAGGGAAAGGCTGATACAATAAGAAAACATAACCGCCTCAAGATGAACCGCGTCCAAGGCAATTAGGCTGGGAAAAGGGCGGGGGCAGGCAGAGCGAGTGAGCTTCAGAAATGCCACCTCTTTCCTTCCATTCATTTAAATAACAGCGAGGGGACATTTCAGGGTTTTAATCATTTTATTTTTTACTTGAATCAGTCTGGATCTCATTAATATAGGCATGATCTCACTTAAAAGACCAAGTGTTAAACTCCTGTTCAACTGAGATGAACCAAATCAAACATGATTCGACCAAAAAAAAAAAGAGGAGTCGAAAGTATAGTATCTTCTAATATGCTGTATTCTGCCTTTCAAAACAAAAAGGGTACACACATGGTGTTTCTCATCCAGCTCCTTTTGATGTGTCTGGAATGCATTTTCTTAGGTAAACTGGTGCTGGAATTGCAAGGAAATGCGGTTCCCGCACGAAGTTGCTGAGGAAGAGGGGCCCAGACCGTTTACATGTGTCTGAGCAGGAGGAGGGGTCCGGGGGCGAAGTCAGCTGCGGAGGAAATGTGTCTTCCGCGGGGGTTAGGTCTGCCTGCAACCCGCCAGGGACCCCCACTGTATTCATCTTGCTGGGCCACGATTTCCGTGGGCTGTCACGTACACACACTTAATTTGAAGATTTCCTAACCTCAGCACTATTGACTTTGGGGACCCAAATGTGTGGGGTTCTCTGCTCTGGGGTTGTCCTGTGCATTATATGAGGTTAAGCAGCATCCTTGGCCTCCAGCCCTAGATTCCAGTAGCCCTTTCCCACTCAATTATCACATCCAAAAATGTTTGCAGACATTAGCAAATGCCCCTTGGGGGCAACCCCTCCCCCCATGGATCACCACTCAGCTAAGGTGTTCTTGGCAAGAGGCAAGAGGCAGAAGAGTGTATGTGAAAGTGGTAAATACTTCATCCCTTGGAGAGAAAATGAAGCTCGTAGCAGAGACAGAGAGACAGGGAGAGAGAGAACAGCCCAGCTCTGCCTTGCACCTGCCCTCAGGCCTCTTGCTTGAGTCCCCGGCAGCCACCCCCAAGCAGAAGCCAGGTGGCAGGGAGGAGCCTGGAGAGGTGGGTCCCCAGGAGAGAGACGGGAATGGGGCTGGAGCGAGGAATGGGCCTGAGGGCCAACTGGGCTGGGACGGCCGCCCACACCCAGCCCCGGGGATAAGCTCATTGTATGTGAGCTGCTGCTTTTTATGGTGGGTCCCCTGGCTTTTCACAGCTAGAAACTGCTGTTGACGTTGGAGTAAAATATACCATCAGGAGCCAACTAGGCTGCCACGAGCGCCGTTTCTTGTGGCCTAAGGCATCCGGAACCGGAACCAGAACCAGATTCCGAGTAAAGAGCCGCCTGTGGTGGAAAAGGGGCCTGTGGACCTGAGGCCCCAGGACAGGGCTCAGCAGACGTTCCCCACTGGGGATGGCCAGAAAATAGGTTGGGCTTTGTGAGCCAAGATCACTCAGTCTTACTGTTGTAACACACAGCAGTGTGGACAGTCCATAGCCAAGTGGATGCAGCTGTGTTCCAATAAAACTTTATTTACAAAAACAGTGGGCTGGACTTGGCTCATGGGACGTAGCTTGCCAACCCCGCTCTGGGGCGGAACAGCGTGGCCCTATCTCTCCAGGGACAGTAGCTCTCTTGGTTTGCTTTGGGTGCATGAATTCACCACTTTGCAACCGTTATTGGGGGGAGGGGGCATTTCAAGTTTATAAAGCATTTTTTGTCTAATGATCCATGTTTAATATAAACATCGGGGTTATATTAGTCACACTTAAAATATGCCCCTGCTAAGGAGATTATTAAAAATGATTTAAACTGAGAGGCAGACCTGATTGCACAGGAGGAAAATGCTCTTCCACAGGGTATGACACGTCTCCTGTTTTGCAGAAAGCCCGTCAGTTGTCCCCGGCAAATCCACAGCCCAGCATCCGTTCTCATACCCAGGCAGGCTCCTAAGGCATTCACAGCGGCACATCAGCCCCACGCGGAGCCCCTGCTGTCGCAGCCGTGTCTGCTTGTCCCCCGTGTGCCCGCGCCCAGGGACAGTGGTCGCCGCTGCTCCTCGCAGACAATTAGCAGCAGCCAGCCTCCCCTTGTCTCTTAGTGGGGGGGCCCCGGTGTGCGGAGGAAACGGGCTCCCGTCTCACTCCCTTTGCCGCCAGCCAGGGCTCCCTCTCGCGGAGCACGGAGGAGCAGTTTTCATTCAGCGCCGTCTCCACGCGGGACGGCGAAGGACATCTGACAGGCCTGCCCCGGGCCCCTGCCGTCTGCAAAGGTAAGAGGAGCCCACGGAGGCCCCTGCCCTGTGCCAGGCCTGGTCCTGCTTCGCTCAGCCCCCTGCGGCTCCCTGCCATCCCTGGGGTCCTGTGCTCCCTGTCCCGAGGCCTCTCTGGGCCTCCGTGCCTCAGTTTCCCCATTGGTAAAATGGGAGTAATGACAAGTGGCAACCTTTCTGAGCACAGGAAGATGCCCAACCGACTGAGCCACGCGGGCCAGGGCTAGAGGGTCCTTTATTCACCTAAAGGACACCGAGGCCCTGTACCTCTCCTCTGCTGGCCCTGTTTAAGCTTCGGGACTTAGAAAACAAGTCAGGCAGCGGAACATAACATGTGAGGCCCTGAGTTTCCTTTCTTGGGGCTAAACGAGGCCTGTAGCTCTAACTGCCCCTCCTGCGCTGGGAGTTCAAACCCCTCCACCCCCGCCTGCTGCCTCGGAAGGACCCCGCGTCTCTGCTACCCGGTCCACGCAGCACGGGCCCGCGTCCACCCGCCGTGCTCCGAGGACTATTTTGGTGATTTTTTTGCACTTACGCACCAGACCTCACAAGGTTCATCGAGACAGAAAAGATGCTCTTTAATTAGGTGACAATTTTATTTACATTGCGTTTGCCCCCGGCCCCGTCTGACAGGTCCTATTTGCAATCCTGCCAAATACCGCAGAATCAATCAACAGGACCTAAATTTACTTTTCCGAAAGACGCCATTTGAATGAGATTTGCATGGAAAAGGCTGTGTTTGCATCTCCGCCCGGGCTCCTCCCCGGCACAGCTCCCCCCTCCCCAGGTTGGCAGCCGAGGCTGGTGTTTTCTCTGCCCCCCTTGCGCAGACTGACCGCCTGGGGGAGAAATGGGGAGCAGTGCCCCTGGGAAGAAGATTGAGCCCGAAGTCGGACAGCTCAGCACCACAGAACTACTGCCCTAAACCTGGTAACGACACAGCAGCGACGAGAGGCAGCGTTGCCGAAGGCCCTACTGTGTGCCGGGCAACCAGGCGATTTCTTACCCGCGAGCTTCGGAACAGCCTGGTGGGAGGCAGGCGAGGGGGGCTCCTGCCCTGCTGCACCCGACTCCCCAGGCCGGAGCTAGCTCAGCTCCAGCAGACACGAGGGGCTTCTGCCTGCATCATGCGGACGAGGGGTGGTTCTGGGGAGCTTCCCGTGATAATCCCCTTCACGCCATCGGGGAGCGGTAGCTACACTCTGAGTGCAGTAGCCCCCGGACCCGCAGGCCCAGGAAGACGACAGCCCGTATCAGTGGTGACTTCCCCCGCGTCCTTTGTCTTGGCTCAGTTGCCCCACTCACTCTTTCTTGAAGTGCTTATTTCTTGGTTCCCCCCATCTCCATACATTCTTCCTTTAAGCTTCCCTGACACCCCCTTCCGTCAGGACCTTTGACCTCAAGTTACAGGTAAAGAACTGTGGTTATGACCCTGGCGGGTGTGGCTCCGTCGGCTGAGCACCATCCGTGCACTGAAAGGGCTCGGGTTCAGCTCCCTTCCAGGTCAGGCACATGCCCAGGTTGCTGGTTCGATCCCCTGTTGGGGAGTGTACGGGAGGGAACCCATCGATGTTTTGCTCTCACATCAATGTTTCTCTCTCTCTCTCTCTCTCCCCCCCTCTCCCTTCCTCTCACTCTAAAAAAAATCAATAAAAATTTTTTTTTAAAAACTAGTTATGGTTGCATGCTTTTATCTATTGGAACTTAACACACCTTTGCTGAGGGCCCCTGCACTTTTGCTCATGTATTTTTGGGGGTGTGACTGCAGAGTTACATACCTTCTGAGTTGTTAGCTCTTCCTGCTGTGTCTGCCATGAGCCTTGTTATTTTTAGTGTGTGATTTTGCAGAATGAAAGGGTTCTCGGGAGCACACCTACGGCCTTAGAGCGGGAAGGGATTTGGAAGATGAAAGAGCTGATGCCCGCACCAGTTAGGTGACTTTCACAGAGCCACCCAGTGGGAAGCTGACGGCCTTTGATTTAAGCCGGGTCCCTCTGCCTGTCTGGGGACCCACGCTCTGTCTGTTCTGTAACCCTCACCCCCAGTGTCACTTAAGGGTGAGGTAACTTTCCTGTGTCCTCAGGTTAGAAGGCGTGAGATTTGCAAAACAGTTGTCAGTACTTCCATTTCCCTGGAGACCCAAACTGTAAGAAAAAAGTATGCTGCAAATGCTTTACTAGGAAAATCAATAAAATAAGATCGAATGATGTGTGTCTATTATACCTTTTCTCTTCCCAGGCTCTGAATGTAGGAGAAACAATGTAGAAAACGGGCTGCAAGCAGAGTCTGGCACATACTAGCTGCTCGATAAAATGGGACCTAATTGGTGGATCTAAGGGTCCCACTGACATGTCCTGCTAGGACCCCGAGATCATCAGCGTCCTCCACAGTCTATCTTGGTCTACCCAAGGAAAACACCTCCCAGGAAACAGATTTACGTATCTTAAGGCTAAATATGATCCACATAAACCTCCCCTGAGCACTGTGTCTTTGATCTGTGGAGGAAACCTAACAGCCTCCGGGAGCATTGGGAACCCCCTGCCTTAAGGGTTATTTTTCAGTCTTAGGGGAGACTGTTATTTTAACATTGTGATTTGTTTGCCTGTTTTCTGTATTTATTTACAAGTGGAATCACAATGTCCATTTCCTCCTGTATCTTGTGTTCAGACATCGTTCACAGGGCTGGAGTGAGTTTTCATGCCAGTGGACGTGTCCCTGGAAATTATGGGCCAGGGGCAGGAAGTAGGATTTCTGGGTTTAAAAAATTAGTGTTAGATCAGCTGTCTGTTCCTACTGTTGGTTACTGGGGCCGAATCCTGGCTTCACTTTCTGCCAGCTTTTCCACCCTGGACACAGTGTCTCCCGTCCCTCCTCCAGGACTCAGTTTCCCTGTCTGTACACAGAGAATTGCTGTTTTTCCCCTGGGCTGTTCTTTGTGGATTAGGCAAGCGACACGGAGGGACTGTCTTTAAGCTGCACACAGCTATTTAAACATGAAGCAAAACCATGTGTACTTAATATTAATCTAAGGGCACCTACTATGTGCTGGCAGCCGTTTGAGGAGTTGGGGAGTGAGCTACCCGCCATGGCGGGGCTGGCCTTGGATTTGGGCCTGGAAGCCTCGGTTGACACAGGGTCCAGGTTAGCTCTCTGCCTCCACCTGCCATATCTGCTTCCAGTGGGCGCCTCCTGGACAGCCCGGGGCCTCCCTTGGATGAGTCGACTCTAACAGGAGGAATAGCAGCCCCTGATTTAATCCAGAGGAATAGAAAATATTGGGCTCGGAAGGAGCCTTAGAAGTAATTCAGTGCACACGTTTGGGTTGCTTCTCCCACTATCCTGCTATGAACTGCTGGGGTTTCGCGTGGGGCCTCAAGGATCCCTGGGTGAGTGCATCGGGGGCGCAGCAGGGTGGGGCTGGGCCGATGGGCAGCAGCCCCTCAGACACCCCACAGGCATGTCCTCGGCTTCAGGGAGCAGAGCTCTGCTCTCTCTGGTTCCCGTGCACAGCTTCCATGAATGCCTAGATTGCATGTGTAGAAAACTACTTGAGTGAATCTCTACACTTGCTCACACACACCCACAAACATACACTCGGAGGAGCCTTATGGGCTCCAAGACAAAAAGTACAGGGTGGCTGTGTGAGGGGCTGGAAACAGAGGTGGGAACGCGGGAACCCAGAAGGCCGCCCTTCTTGACTTGGCTCCACTCAGCAAACGTGCTTCATCCATCGTGAGTTCTCTGCAGCTCAACCTTCAGGCACACGCATGACACACCTGGAGGCCGTGACACCTCTAAGGTGCACAGTCTCACCCGAGCAACGAGCCCCGAGCAAACTGTGTGTCTCACTCCCACTCCCACTCCCCCTTTCCAGGCTGTAGGTTCTGATTTCAGGGCAAGGAGGCTTCTGAAGGTCATTGACACCATCCTTCCTGCTCCCAGCACATGGAGATAGTAGATGACATATGTAAATTATCCAACAAATATTTAGCTGAGCTCCTGAGCCTGAAATAAAATATGCAGAAGCCAGGAATGAAGACAAAACCCAGATTCCTGAGTTTGTGGTGTCAACTGGGGAATCTGGACCAGACCCCAGCTATACAAGCTGGCTCACTGGACACCACCCCAACTCCAGATGTGAGGGTCAAGAATAGAAACCCAAAAGCAGCCAGAAGGAAACAAGAAACATGAAGCAAAAAGCTGTTTCTTCTGTGAACAGGAACCAGAATATCTCAACCCACTGGCCAGAAGCTCGCTGCCTACCCTAAGCCATGTGAAAACATTAACCAATGAGAAATGTAAACCTCAAAGGTGCGTAGTGGTTGGTACAGGATTCAAACAGAGCAATCCATGGAGACGCAGTGCCAGGCCCACAGACTGATTCACAGCCAGCGAGCTCCTCAGGGCCTGGGCAGAGGCGAACCCCAAATTCCCCGAAGGACATGTGCACCCTTCACGCCATGCAAGGGAGAGAGTGTCCACTGAAGATGAAGCTCATGGAAAATGAGCTGGGACATAAGAATCACACATATCACCACAAATGAGGGTTTATGAATTAAAAAATGAGAGAATTTAGACCTATGGAGTCCTGCAAAGTTGGGAAGTCTGGAAGGTAGTTATAATAAGAGTATTTAATATCTGCAAGGATCTAAAGGGACACCATCTATATTGCAAGATATAACAGAGGAAAACATATAGAAAAATAACCGGTGAGGAAGCCTGGATATCAAAAACATAATCACTAAAAAATTATGTTTAATTTCAATAACAGTAGTCTTGACATGGAAAACAGAATTAGTAAACTGGGAGCTAGAGGAATTCTAAAAGTATGTCTTTCAGAAGGATGAAGGAAAAGAAAATTTAAAACAACGTGTTTAAAATATAGAAGCTCAAAGTCGTCTATTAGAAGACGTAGGTGGAGAGAACACAGAGAATCTCGGAGAGCAGTTCTCGAAGCTTCAGTGGCTGAAGCACATCTAGAAATGGACACACTGCCGTAACTTGCTTGGAAGCGTCCTCGTCAATACATGTGTCATTTTTGCCTCCAAACTTTTCCATTGATTCTGCCTAGAACTAGAGAGAAGGCTGGAGCTCCTACCGCCCTGCAGTGACTATGAGGTGACCGGCAGGCCATCGAAACAGTCACATAGCAGGGCCAGGTCCCAGAGTACAGTGGGAGAGCTGTCACAGAAGCTCTGTCTGCCCGATTCCATCATCAGGGGGAAATGCAACCCGGGGTTCGTCACACCCGCTGTTTGAAGGGACGCAATGTTACTCGTGGTTTGCATACTCACTGTCAAATTCAAAACCTGCTTTTTTATATGTTTGATGTATTTTCAGATATTTAAAGATGAAGAGAATTCCAGCCACAGCTCTTCATTGATGGAGCCACAAGAGGCGCTACGTCAGTAAAAAGATGACGTCAGAAGAAATAGAAAGCAGCGATTACTGGACACGTTGGTAACACACATTGGAAAAGCTGAACCAGAGTTCACTTTATAAAATAATAATCATGGGCATTGTTACTGTTCATCTTTTGTGCATAAAAATGAACTAAAATACTGGATAATAGGTGGGAATTTAAGGGAGTGAGTGGGATTCACAGTGAATTAAAAGGCTGTAAAGCCCTCGTCTGGTTTGAGAGAACAGAGGCACAGATATGCTTTACACTTGGTTTAAAGACATAAATTCAAATTCAAGGGAAACTGTGACAGAATTGTCAGCGTTCCCCACTCATTCGTTCCCATCCTTGGCCTTTACCCTGCACCCCTCCAAGGTCCGCTCAGGTGTGCACACCTGGCCACACAGCACTGGCCAGAGGGCAGGGCTACTGAGGGAAACCCTGGCTGCCCAGTGCCCGCTCTTGAGATGGCCACGGGGCAGCAGTTCACAGAGAAGATGGGGCTCTGTCAGCACCCCTGCAGGCGGCCTTCACCCTCCATGACTGCAAGCAAGTCCTTTCTCCATCATTAAAAGGCCGTGTGACTCTGGAGAAGTCACTTCGCTTCTCTAAACAGATTCCTGTCTTCCCTGCAGTCAGGTTCACCAACACATCGCTTCCAGTTTGTGGGGCTGGTTTGTTGAATGAGTTACTGAGCGTAAGTGCTCCTCACTCAGGTGTGCTGGACGTGCTTCGGGTGATGGTGCTCCTTCACAGTCCAATGGTTTTCCAGTGCTTTTTGAGAGCCTTTTTCATCCCAGAAAAGAAACATTCTTCCTGAATAATGCCAAATGTTCACCTTTGTGCAGAGTTTTGTGCTGGATTCCTCCAAGGAGACAGGGCTCCTGAGGATTATCTGCTTTAGGCCGTGGGATGAATCACAGAGGAAATGCGGGGAGCTCATCTCCTGGCCCGGACTGTGCTGGGTGCGGCTGTTTGGCACCCTGACCTGTCTGTCATCTCGCTGCACCACAAGGAGCAGCACCCAGGATCTTTCTTCTTGCTGACACATCCCTTACTTAAAGTTACACAAATTTCACTCACTGTCTTGGAGACTAATTGACTAAAAAACACAGCTTGTTTCATTTTTTTATACTTTAAATCTTCCTAATCCACTCTCTGTTGGCTTGGAGTGCCTCCTGGAACAGAAAGGCTGCCACGCGCCAGCTCCTATCCACATCTTCCAGGTCCATGGTTTTGCCTCTGAGCTCACCAGGGAGTCTTCTGGAGGGTCCCTCCCTATTGTCTGGCGACAGCAGGCTCAGTCAGCTCCTTGCCCTGTTGGCTTCACCTCTCATGATTTTCAAGAACTCACCTTTCTCCTTTTGTGGGTTTGCTCTCCTCTCCACGCTTGCTTGTCCCCAGGTAAAACTCTCTCTCTCTCCCTCTCTCTCTCTGAAATCAATAAAGATATATTTAAAAATTAAATTAAATTTAAAAGCCACCTGAAATGAGCCCACACAAGGGCAGTGAGGAAGCATCACACATCTGCGGTCCTGTGTCACAATTGCCTGGTTCTCTATGACATTTTAGTGCAGTATGTTCATCAGATCCCCCCCCCCCCAAATATGCACCTTCTTAGAGGATATATAGGCATATGTATGTAAAATGTATGGCTCTTTCTTACCTAAGGACAATTACGGATGTCAAATGGGCAGAATGAATGCCTAATAAATATCTTTTTAAATAACCAGCTGAAGTCTAGAAATGTCTGCTACAGAAATGTCAACAGTGATGAAGCAAAGAGACCATTTAATTATCTTTGTCTACTGTTCTCACATGAACTCGGATGGGGAAAATTATCACATGTTTAATGAACCTGGTGGGATGTTCCCTCTCATACAAATGTGGTTCCCTCGCACTGTGTTTGTTTGTGTACTTTCCTTTCGTCTCCCACACCCCTTTTAATTTACAAGCTCCTTGAGAGTTGAGAACCTCTTTGATTTCGGGAGACAAAGGAGGAGAGACATGAGCTGTACAAGTAAAGTTACACCCGACTCGGCCCCTGAACACCAGCGTGGTCTCGGGCAAACCACGCGCCCGCTCAGGATCTGGGCTCCCTGCTCTGTACATGGGGAAACCAGCCCCAGCCCGGAGCTGGGGGGCTCCAATGGAATTATACAGGAGGACGACCCAGGAGCGCTCTGCTTTTGAGTTTACATCGGAATACACTCGGGTGTGAATTGGATTCCAGTGAGAAGAACCTAATTTAATGGCGGGTTGACTATAATTGGGTTTATCCATTGGAAGATCTCTTGGGTGGGTTTGGAACATTTGTGAACCCTTTCAAATTGTTGGCCATGAGTTTGTCGGGGTGTACACAGGCATGTTTCTTCTGGGGGGATGGCTTTCATCGTTTTCAGGGGTGCGCATGACCACCTGGGGCAAAGGGACATGTGAAGACACTGTGGCAGTCACAAGGATGCTTCGTTCAGGTTCCCCTTTAAGCCCGACTTGCCTCCCAACTGCACGAAGTGTGGTCTACAAACAGCGTCCAGCCCTCAGCTCCTTTGGCATCCCCCCCATTTCCAGGAGCTGTTCTGCCTGAGGTCACATCTTCCTGGGGACACAGGATCTTGTGTCTGAGACAGGTGGGAACAAATACCTGCCCATTCCTCCTGGATGTGGGGCCCTCTGTAAGTCTTACTCCCTCCGCAGACCCGGGGTTACCTGAGGCCTTGTCATACCTACATCAAGGTTCGCCTTCTTCGTCCCCTACCCCTCACAGCTGGTGATTCCTGCTAAGCATCTCACCGGGCATCATGTTAGACTCTGCCCCTGGGGAATTCTACTGAGGGAGAGAAGAAATAATAAGAAAAATGCAAGAGAAGATGGGAGCAGCCCCATAAGGGGGGAGCGATCAGCAGGGTAAGATGCAGCTGAACGTTCGAGATTGGAGCCGAAGTGGTTCAGCGGGAATCGCAAGGAGTTCGCAGGCCCATGGAAATCACAGTTTTGTGGGCCAATAGGAAGGCTTTGGAGGAGATACCTGAGACGTCATGGGGGTAGGACATGCAGGAGACAGCTAATTAGAACCCTTCTTTTGAAGCGAGAATGCTGAATGGGGGGCTGGGCGAGGTTCGCTCACAAGGTCAACGAGAGACTTGAGCATGTTGATTATTTACAGAGATAATTTTTTAAAGTCCTTTCTTACAAACGGCATCTTCCCCTTTAGACATGTCTGAAGAACTTTCCAAGAGCAGCCTTCAAATCTCCCCCAAATGATTAAGTCAAGTAATGGGCTTTCAGGATGTAGGAAGTTCAAAAGGCTGTCAGGTTGGAGCCAGACAGCTGAGGAATGCGCGCGCCCCCGAGAAGAGGCGTGCCTCCATTAGCCCGTATCAGGTGGCCCTTATCAGGGAGCCCCATCGGCCAGCCAAGGGACAGCTTATTGTGTGTGCCAGGTCGCTCAGAAATGGCCCCTCCGACGGGACCGAGAGCTGTGAGTGCAACCCTCCCCTCCACCCCCTGTTCAAACAAAGCACAGAACTCCTTGGTTGGGGCAGAAAAAAAGCACTGGAAGGAGACTGTACATTGCAAAAGGCAACTGGACCAATGGGTCACCAGGAGGCACATTCCTGGGCCACCAATTTCCACTCCACCTCGACAGCAGCTCTTCAGGGGAGAAGACTCAGCCCCGTCAGGAGGAGCCTCAGCTGAGGAGATGCACCACGTTGCTTTGGTTCCTTTGGCAACTGAGATACGCCAGCATTTTCTAAATAACGTTCAGCCGGAGACCTGCTGTAGAAGACAAAGACACCGATGGTCTACGTGATAAGCTGTACAAAAATGCTGACGCTGACAATGAGCCCGTCTCCTGCTGAAAAGACCTTATTTCAGCTACAAAAGGCCGACATCATACGTGGACACCGTGGCCGTGTCCTACTTGTCACCTCCCTCACCCCCTAACCTCATGGCCAACAGCTACCATCTTGGTTTTCTGGCTTCACAAGTGGTAGCTTTAATGAAATTTTATTTTCTGCCCCAGAAAAACAACAACAAAAACACTAAAACACAATCAAATAAAACCCAAACTCTTCCATACACGCCCATCCCTTTAAAAGGCGCTCCCACTTAGCCTCCCTCTGGAAACAGCAGCCTTTTGACTTTGGCCAACTCGTCTCTGACAATGACCTTTGACATTGGGCAAGTCCTCTGTCAGCTGCAGAAGAGAAATGTGAACGAAATGATCTTCTGATCTTTTAAGACTTTACAGATATTAACAATTCCATGGTTCCTGATGCCAGTTCTATATATAGAA
This sequence comes from Miniopterus natalensis, assembly GCF_054644295.1. Classification (NCBI taxonomy): domain Eukaryota; kingdom Metazoa; phylum Chordata; class Mammalia; order Chiroptera; family Miniopteridae; genus Miniopterus; species Miniopterus natalensis. Next base: position 5,318,304 of record NC_142081.1, on the reverse strand, counting down.
TTCTCTCTATATATATATGTATATTTTCTTGTACAAGTATTTTTAAATCTTTTTTTTATTTTTCAATTACCGTTGACATGTATTACTATGTTAGTTTTATGTGTACACCACAGTGATTAGACATTATAAAACTTACTAAGTTGGTCATCCTAGAAAATCCTATACCCGTCGGACGCCAGGAGTAGTTATTAGAATATTATTGACTGTGTTCCCCGCGCTGTACTTTACGTCCCCATGACTGTACTGAAACTACCAACTTGTGCTTCTAAATCCCTTCACGTTTTTCCCCTGTCGCCCAACCCCCTCCCATCTAGCAACCATCAAAAAGTCCTCTGTATTTGCAAGTGTTTCTGTTCTGCTCGTTTATTTTTATTTTTAGATTCAGTTGTTGATAGATGTGTATTTATTGCCACTTTAGTGTTCGCATTTTTAATCTTCTTTTTCCCTTCTTCTTAAAGAAGACCCTTCAGTGTTTCACCTGATGCCGGTGTGGTGGCGCTGAACTCCTTTGGCTTTTTCTGGTCTGGGAGGCTCTTGACCGATTCTATATTTTTTAGGACAGACAGTGACACACCCCACTGCTCTACGACAAAGGTTTCATCCCCTTAGGCTGGTCTGAGAAAACAAGCAATCGGTTACCCTGGTCAAACGTGCCCAGGTAGCTTGCTTGCTTTGGAGTAGTGACGAGCTCTGTCGGGCTCTCTGAACCGGTGAAGGGCTTTCGCGTCTCCCACTGTTTCATTTGGTCTTCCAGGCAGGCGGACGTCACTTACACCTGCTTTACAGATTAAACAACTGAGGCCCCTAAAAAGCGACACATGGATGGGTGACTGGGGTAAAGAAGATGCGACTCAGCCATCAGAAAAGATGCAATACTGCCATTGGCGACAACGTGGATGGACCTTGAGAGTATCCTGCTGACCGAAATAAGTCAGAAAAGGTTAAGAACCATACGGTTTCACTCATAGGCGGGATGTAAAACCGAAAGCAACCAACAAAAACTCATAGACACGGACAAGAGTATGGCGGTGGCCAGAGAGAAGGGGAGAGGGCTGGGAAAGGGGAAGGGGCGAGTGTACGGCCACAGGGGAAGGTGTGATCGGGCAGTGGGCACGCAAGGCGATATACGGCGACGAACCCTAGAATTGCACACTTGAAACCTATGTAATCTTATTAACCGATGTGACCCCCATAAGTTTAATAAAAGGGGAAAAAAGCCACCCAAGCTGCCTTGCGGGAAGCAGCGTCCGCAGTGGAGCCCGGACCCCCCGATTCCTAGGCCTGGCTGCGGGAAGGCCCTGTGACGCCCGCCACCGCCTGGGCAACCCCGCAGACCCGCCACAGGCCCGCGGCGACGCGCCTTTCCACCATGGAAGCTTCTCCTGGGTTATGCTCCTACTTTAAAATTCTCCCCAAACCATCGAACGTCCACAGAAAGAAAAAAACTAAGGAAAAATAAACTGATAAAAAATATCTTATAACTAGTTCATTAGCACATCAGGGGCTCTGGATCCTGGCACCAAGGATCTTCAGGATGATTTGTCCCGCGAACACCCTGCCTGACTGCGTGGCCACCCACTCCGGAGGCCACTGTGGTCGGGTTTGTCGTTTATAACGTGAGCAACCAGCAAATTCTGTCACTCAAACGCGTGGAGCACACCCGAGGAGAGGAGCACTGTAATCTTCAGCTCAGAAGCGACATTTTCAGCTCTTTTCTCTTACGTTTCATTATTTCCCCACAGGGGAACCGTTTCCAGGAATTACTATGCTAAGCAGTATATTAAAAAATGAGTCTTGGTATTTTTTGCAATAAATAACAGTTCGCGTTCATTCCGAGAGCACAAAGGCGCCCCGGAACCCACCCCGTCTGCTCTCAGGGCGCAGGCCTGTCAGAAACCACAAGACGCGCTTCCCGGGACCCGCAGCCCCGACGCCACGCGCCTCGCCCGCTGCGTCCAGCCCCTGGCAGTGGATGCCAAGGCCCGCCTTCAGCAAGCACGCAGTAGGTCAACAGAACGGGAAGAGCAACGGCCTTGGGACCAGAGAGATAGGAGCTCAAATGGCAGCTTCCTTGATCCAGCCAAATTGCGTAACTTGTCCCAGCCTCAGTTTCCTCCTGGGTAAGTGAGAATCGTAGTATGAGTAGTTCAGGGTCTCGGGACCATGGAAATAAGCAAAGACCTTCTAGATGAGAGGGGACAGACACTGCTGGCGTAGGGCTTGCTCTAGAGGGGTCAGCTACGGTCACTTGTGTTTGCGGGAGACTCCGAGGCAGGCAGGAGGCGGGGAAGTTCGACAGAAACTGCAGGCGAAGGCTCCGGGAGGCCCTGGCTGGCGGCCGCGGGCCCGGGGTGCGGAGGCGGCTGGCCGGGGGGGCACCTTCTGCGGCTGGTCCGGGGGCGCGTGGTGTTCTCCGGTGGGCTCTGATTTGGGAGCGGGCGATGGGGGATGGCGAAACTGGCGGTCACTGACCAAGTTGTAACCGCTGGTTCTAACCAAGTTCTGGGCCAGCGGCTACAGAGTGTGTGGTTTGGCGCCTGGGCGGGTGGCCCGACAGGTTGGAGAGGCTGGGTCAGAGATGCTGGCCCACGTGGGCTGGCTGCTGTCTGTTTGTACGCTCCGCCTCTCAGGGGACAGACAGACACACACAGAGTGAACTCTCCGTGGTGGTGGCTACGGGACTCCATCCCGTCAAGAAGAAAGGAGCAGGTGTTAAATTAGAGCCACCAAGTCCTCTGAGGGCCCCAGAAGGACGTTATTAACTGCTCCCGGCTTTGACGGCTTTGGCATTTTTATCAGGGCTTTGGATTATGAGAAAAAGAAAAGCACAGGCGCTCCCCGCAGCCTGAGGAAGTAACGGCCGACCACCGCATGACTGCCACGCTCCTGGAAAGGAGCCCCTGACCCATCAACCCTTAGGCTCCCCCACTGCCCGGCTGTTTGGGGACAGCTCCGGCGGCTGCTCCGACATTCAGGCAACTTGCCTGACGTCGAACTCGCCCATAGCTTTCTCGACCACCCCCAGCCGACTCCTACACCAACCTCACCGTCCCGCAAAGGGCAGCTGGGATGCGGCCCACACACCCTGGGAAGCATCTCCGAGACCAGCTCAGCTCGGTAGCCCCAGATCCTTCCAAAGGACAGGGGCAGAGTCAGGGGCGACTGGACTTTTCTTGAAGCCAGACACCGAGATATGTCCCTTGTCTTACGCGGAGTGTCCGGCAGAATCTCTTCTATGGAATGAGGCCACAGGGAACGTATGTTTGATCATCTCAATTTACATTATGTATTTTATTTGTGGAGACAAACTCCTCCATTTGATATCTTCTTATAACTCAAACTCATACAGAGGGAGGGAGGGAGGGAGAGAGGGAGGGAGGGAAGAAGATGGAGAAAGAACCCGATTTGTTCTCTTTGAATATTAATTATAAACTCATTTAGCCCACGCTGATGGACTGCCTAGCTGGTGGCAGACCCTGTGCCTGGTTGTCCCCATGGAGGACTGCAGGCGAAGCCACCCTGGAAGGTCACGCGGAGGAGCTGGGGGCCAGCACCGTCACCCCCGGAATACCCTGCCCAAGGTAGAGACTTGCGGAGAGGATGCCCTTGTGCTCGTGATCATTTTTTCATTAATCCCCATTGTTTCATTTGCTCACTCCTAAAACCTTATTGTTTTTGCACCCCCATCCAATAAAATAAAACTAATATCATGGTGTCATTTGAAAATATATTTATGTTTGTTTTCCCTATAAAAGAGATAATAATGTTATGTTCCAATAATATTAAGTTGCAATGTTATTTGCAAGATTGCAGAGCTTTTAATTTTCTGATTATTTCCACAGTGGGAGTTTCAGCTCAATTTCAACAAAGACACTTCTATCTGTTTCGGTTATTTTTTTATTACAGCTAGAAGCCACTATAATTGCCTGTAGTGGAGGAAAACATCACAGAGGAGACGACCGTTGTCCCCAAAGAATAAAGTCATCAGGGCAAATTTTTATGTAAAAAATTTTGTAAATTAATTGCAGCCTCCTATAAATATTGCATTTACCAAAATTGCATTGGCTGCTGCCTTCCAAGAATTCATCTTTTAGGAATTTTTTTTAAAGGAATAGATTTTTTTGAGAGCCACACCAACAACAAAAGGTGAATGCAGCCAGTAAAATACTAATAATTCACAAATACATAATGTTCTCAAGGACAGAGTCAATGCTGGCAGAGAGGAAAGTCTCAGACAACTGGGTTCAAGTTTTGGCTCTCAAACTTAGTAGCTACTTCATCTTTAGTAAGTTATATAGACATCTCTAAATCTCAGATTTTGTTGTTCGAAATGATTCTGGTGAGATTAAATAGTGTGGATGAAATGACCTGTTCTACAGTCTGACATAAAGCAGGCACTAAACAATCGGCAGCTGTGATAATAAGGACATTTTGCTCCGTTGCTTCATTCATTCAGCGCCCAGTGGGTGCCCAGTGCTCCAACCATCGTTCTGGGCCCCCGATGTTAGTGACGAGACGGTGGTGGTGACTGCATGGCCATGAGCTAGTCAATCCGACTGCACCGTTCTCAAAGTAGCCTCCCGCAGTATTCTGTCAGTGTCTACCAAGCCCTAGCCGGGTTGCTCAGTGGTTAGAGCATCAGCCTGCGGACTGAAGGGTCCCAGGTTCAATTCCAGCCAAGGGCATGTACCTCGGTTGCAGGCTCGATCCCCATGCAGGAGGCAACCAATCGATGTGCCTCTTTCACATCGATGTTTCCATCTCTCTCCCTTCCGCTCTCTCTGAAAAGCAATGGAAAAAATATCCTCCCTTGAGGATTCAAAAATAAAAATTAAAAAAAAAAAAAAAAAAGCATTAGTATCACGGTTCTTCTTTGCATGCACTTGGCTTACAAAGCATTGTCTAACTCAACACACATTCCCCCCTTCCTTTGGCTGACCTGCCTTTATTACAGAATTTAGAAAGTTTAAACTTAGACTGTCAGCCTCCGTGGCAGCTGGAGCCCGTTAGGTCCTGGCCCTTGAAAGATAAGAAGACACCCACTGAGGATTTCTGTAAGAGCTTTTGCTTCCATTTCCTAGGGGCCACTCTTCCTGGCTTTCTCACCATGTTCAGCACTTATGTGAGAGACAGAGAGGGACCAGAGGACAGGAGGCAAGTGTCATGCATTTACATGTTACCAGGACTCAGCGCTGATGCATAGTGGATCCTGAGGAAACTGAAGAGATGGAAGGGGGAGGGAGGGAGGGAAGGAAGGAAGGAAGGAAGGAAGGAAGGAAGGAAGGAAGGAAGGAAGGAAGGAAGGAAGGGAGGGAGGGAGGGAGGGAGGGAGGGAGGGAGGGAGGGAGGGAGGGAGGGAGGGAGGGAGGGAGGAAGGGAGGGAGGGAGGGAGGGAGGGAGGAAGGAAGGAAGGAAGGAAGGAAGGGAGGGAGGGAGAGAACAGAAGGAGGGAGAGAGGAAGAGAGGGAGGGAGGGAGGGAAGAAATACTTAAAAATAAAATTAAAAATTCATGATCATTTATAAAAATATCAAACAAAATATATTTAACAAGAGATCTCTAAGATTTCTACATGGAAAACTAAAAGTAAAAGTTGATGAGAGAAACTGAAGAAGACCTAATTAACGGGGATGTATACCATGTTTATGGATTGGAAAATTCAATACTGTTAAGATGGCATTGTCCCCAAATTGATTCGTAGACTCTCTATAATCTCAATCGGAATCTCAGCAGGCCATTTTTTTTGGAAAGTGATAGGCATCCAGAAACATGATATGAAATCAGCATTGCTACTTCATGCCACAGGAGGAGCGAATATAAAAACCACAGGCAGCACCTACTGTCTGTGAGGACATAGTAACTGGAGCACTCCTGAACTACGGGGGCTTCTAAAACTGCACAATTACTTGGTTGCAGATGTTTAAGTTGTGAAGGACTATCTGACAGTGTATTAGAAAGTTAAATATATGCCTACCTTATGGCCCAAATTCCTAATTATATATCCAAGAAAAACCAAACTTATGTTTATATAAACTCTTATACAAAAATGTTCATAGCAATCTTACTCATAATGATAAAAAATTATAAACAATCCAAATACCTGTCAACAAGTGAATGGATTAACCAGTTGTTATATGCCAGTACAGTGGAACACTCTCTGACTATACAAAAAAAAAGACAACCTGCTGATAAACGCAACAACATGAGTCACTTTCAAGACATTAAGGAAGCTGGGCACAGACCAGACTTACCGTATGATTCCATTTATGTGAAGTCCATGAATAGGCAAAACCAATTATTAAAATTCAGAAAGTCCTCCCCCGAGGAGGAAATTTGGGAGGCAAAGGCAATGGAAGTGTTCTTCGCTGTGATTGTGTTTGGGGGAGAGGTGTTCAGAGGGAGGAAGGTTACAATGAGATGTACAAAAGGGTCAGACCTCATCACACGGAACACTTCTGATCTAAACGCCCCATCCTGCGTAAAGATTACCTCACAAGTGGGCCCCTAAACATGCCTTAATGAAATTGTAGGTGCCAAAGACAGGAGGAAGCCTTAAAGGCAACCAGAGAAGAAAGGCAGATTCTCTCCATTGAACGGGCTGTCAGAGCCTCAGCGATACATCCAAATAGCTGTTATGACATCGGTAAGTGGAAACCCCCTCGATAGGTTCTACAAAAGAAATGCAAAGCTCTCCACCTGATACCCCTTAGAAATAGCCCTGACTGAGCCATCAGGAAGGGTTTTAAATTGAGTTTACTTATGCTGCCATAAAAATAATTTTACTATAAGTTTGATCGGTTTTGGAAAAAAAAAAATCACAATTAATAGATTTTGTAAATGAAATCTCCAAAAATCAAAACAAAATACTCAATGGAAATGTTAAAAAGCAAACTGGATATGGATAGATGTGAAATAACAAAAGCGAGGAGATTAACTTGAGGAATTTTCTCAGAGCATAGAGCAAAGTGGCAAAAATTTTGAAAGAGAAGCTATGTCTTGTGCAGAATAAAGCCAGAAATGTCAGCATCCATCTAATTAAAGATATAATGGCAGAGGATTCCCTGGAATTAAAGGAATTCATGACTCCTCCAATCATCAGTCAGAATTAAGGAAACCTATAGCCATATTTATAAACTTCCTGTTGGACCTAAGACAGTCAAGACTTTTTTTAAAAAACACACCGATAGCTCACCAAGAAAAAGACAACATTATCCACAAGGAGCTGAGGACCCCATTTATTTCAGACTCACCCTAAACACCACAAGGCCAAAAAAAACTAATGCAATACTTTCAATATTATTAATTTAAAGAATAACCTAACTCCTTAGGAACGCACATGGATCAAATGGATCAAAGGTGTCTGTACAGACTGGAAGGCCTGTAATCATGTAAGACCTTCACCACGTTGTCTGGGCTCTCCTTCCCAAAGAGGGAATGGTTATAAAGCACCAGCCCAGCCACGGTGTCTCGCCAGCCCCCCTGAATCTAGATGGGGACATATAACTAATTCTCTCGAGGGAAGTGACATGTCAGCTCTGAGATGAAAGCGCTGGGGCACCCTCAGCAAGCTCTCACTGCTCACCCTCTAGCTAAAAGGCAGGACCCCGGCATTGTAGGGGATGGTGAAGGCAGAAGATTGAAAGCACTAAGCCCATGAATTACAGCGTGGAGGGCCCCCCCTTGCAAGCATGGTATAATAACTCACATTAGTGAGAAATGCGGCTCTGTTACACCACATCACGAACATTTGGAGTGAATTTGTTATAACGGTCCACCTTGAGTAATGAAAATTATGCTAATTTCCATTTCTCTACTAACGTTTAAAGTATTTCACACAGTCTTGCTCGGTAGTGATATTACGGGGGAAGATAACTTAAAACCTAACATTTTAAACCCAGAAGAAAATCATTGTAGAGTGAGTGTAAAATAAAGATAGTTTTCCACATAAAATGATCTGGAAAGCCGCAAACCTGTTCTGAATTTTCTGTAGCAAGAAAAACTTCAACCAGAAGGAAGTCATGGAGTGTGGGGCTGAACAGGGAGCTAAGAAATCAAACAGTGCCGGTTCTAGATAACCAGTGTCCCTATAAACGATAAGATGATTTATATAATTTTTAACCAACTCCAACGAAAACTGTAGGCAACAATACCACGGGAAACAAAAAATATAAAGTGGACTGACGTGGGGCATAAATGAAATGAAAATGCATAAAGGTTCTTGTTGGAATAAAAATGAAGTTATCTATGACATTCTGATTTCACTTATAAAGAGGGAATGCATTCCTATGTTATCTGACATTTATTTTTACAATAGAAGAGAAGACTAGAAAAATATGCCTTGATGTTTACAGAGCACGGGTGTGTCGTTGCTGCCTTCTTGGTACTTTGATAAATGTTTCCAATTTCTTCCCCAAATATTTAAACTCGGGGTACAAATAAACGTCTACAGGATAGCCTCGTGAATTTTTTTCTAAAGTATAGAACAAAAGCTCGAGAGAAAATAAAAGAAAAGGAGAAGCGTTTCTCTTCGAGTGGTAGAATTATTGGGGCCTAATCGCCTTCTTCCCACTTTCCCCAATTTTCTACAATTCAAACAGTTTAAACAGAGGAAGGGGCCGGTGGGCGCTCAGGCCCTGCCAGCTCGCCCCCAGGGAGCCGCCCTCCACGGCCAAGAGGCCGATGGTCACTTTCACACCTTTGTCCCTTCGAGCCCAGTAGGACACTTTGCAAAATTAGGAACTGATTAGCACGAGTTCTTTTTATAGCTTTTCAAGTGTGTTTCGCTCTATGTTACGTTGAAGGGGTCTGGCTGGTTCTTGTACTGGAGCCGGATTTTCTTTGCCCAGGAAGCGTGAGCCTGGGCTCGACCCAGAGGCTGGGACAGCGGGAACGGGGACGCTGCGGCTGCTCCCCGGCCTTGTAGCCGTCCGGGGGGGAGCCGAGCTGCTCAGGTGTCTTTGTAAGTGCCCAGCTCTGGTTTCCAGAGCCCTCGATGCCCTACAGAGAGATAGGAGAGAGTTTCTGGACCCATCGCTTCAGGACTTTGAGAAACTGCAAAATGCCAGGTGTCTGAAAGAGTCAGAGCTTTTGGGGTCGGACTGCCCTGGATTTGGGGTCTGCTCTTCACACCAGAGTCCAGTCAAACTTAAGAAACAGCGAGTCGGGCGATGAAACCCGCTGTTTAGTTTGCTGCCAGGAAGGCGAGTCTCGGATTAGCTCTCACGGCCTGTTCTCGACCAATGGTCATTACTTGTGAAATGAAGTCCAACCATTGGCAGAAACTAAACGTTATGATATTTGGGCTGTTTAAGTCAAAAGGGCAAATTGAATCATTGGCTGTTTCACTTTGCAGCCCAAACACTTGGGTCCTGTTACTGGACCAAGAGACCTAAAAATCGTTCATGCAGCAAACAGCACGAGAGGGTGGTCAAATTTTAAAATCACTGAGGTCTCGCGTCAATTTTAAGTTCCCACTCGTTTCTGACTATGTCTTAGAAAAGATGACCTTAACTTTTAGCCTCAGTTATTTTTAATCTACGAAATGGGTACATTCAAACCTATCTTACGTAGTTGTGAAGATTAGCAAACATGGACAGCCTTCATCATTATTATCAAGTAGTTATAGGTAACATTTTTTGAGAAACATGCTCCCTGCGATTAACCCTCACAGAGCTCTGCAGAAGTGGCACTGTCACCGTCCCAGCTTATTGATGAAGAAACTGTCCTTGTCCCAGCTTTTCGATGGGAAACGGAGCACAGGGCTCAGGGAACGGTTGGCACTGCTCCCTCAGGCTCTGGCACAAAACTGCCCACACTCCACAATGTTTAGGAAAGAAAACCAAACCAATCACACACAAAATGAGACCCATGGAAATTCAGCTTGCAGACCCCGTAGCTGTACTTATTAGAAACCCGAAGCTGTCTTTAGAAGGGCCAGTTTCACCTGCAGAGATGGTGGGCAGATGATCAGCCACCATTCCCGGTCACTGACCAAGTGCTGGGACTGTTCTCCCCTCTGCCTCCAGGTCGGTCAGCAGGGGCAGGTGGACAAACAGCTGGTTTTTTTAATTTATTTAGATGGGTTCTTTCTGCCCTTGCCCAGTCTCTGACCCATCCTGGCTGGTGGAGCCCCCACGGCTGGTGAGTCTGTGCATGTGGAAGCCATCCTCTTGTCTTTTGGAGTTAGTAATGCAGGGTTTAGTAATGTGGAGTTGTTGTTTTTTTTAAAAAAAGGCTCATTTTTAGATGCAAAGGTAAGCTGAACATTTCTCTCTCTCTCTTTTTTTATAAAGATGATTCGAGATGCCAAGACAGGAAAACGTGTTGACTTGAAGATGGACATTTTTATTTTTAAAATCTAAAAATGAATTCTCTGCTTCTCATTGCCAAGTTTAAGATTCTGTTTGACAGTAGCTCTGATAGCTGAGACATCCCTGATGTCAGTGGAGAAATGCTGGAGGCCTCCCCAGACCCATGGAGGCAGGACTGGGGGCCGGGGCGCACCCGGAGACAGATGTTAACGCAGGAGCCAGGACCGTCTTCGACACCCACTGAGAGTTGTTGACTGGAAAAATGACCAGTTTGTTGCTAAGAGGAAGAAAAATAAATTTGTTTATAAGTGATTGCTTATAAGAGCAAAAGGAGATAGAGTCTGGGCTTGGACTTGATTAACCTACATCAAAAAATGTGCCACATCCGTACTTTTTGGTACAAACAACAGCCGCACCTTCTCCCAGGTTACACGGCCCACGCCTTCGTTTCGGTCACACTCATGCCATTTTAGTCTATTTTGTTTGTTTGTTTATTTTTTTCTTTTTGGTGCATTTTCTCATCAGCAGGCCTCCCCCCTCCAGGCTGCAAACTCTTCCAAGAAGACACGAAACTGAGTGATTTCTTCGTTCTCCAGCGACTTTCTAAGGCCCTGACAAGTTCTGCTTTGGTATTGAATCTGTTCAGTTTCCCAAGTTCCAAGGTGGCCCATGGAATCACACACAGGCCTTCGGGGCCGGGCCTCTCAGGGCTTCATTCAAACAGACAGACAAAGGGAGGGGGCCTGGAGGGCTCCACCCCCTGCAGGTCCCCAGCGAAGCTCTCCCCTCCCTTCTCAAGGGTCAGCCCACCGGGGGCCCAGAGGCAAGCCCGTGGGCGGCAGGAGCGAGAGGGGCCCACGTCTCCCAGACCTGGCCCGTCCTTCTGCGCCCTGCGCCCTGGGAGCAGCGTGTCACCACCTTGCAGCCTCGAGAGCTGCGCTTTTAAAATGAGACCCCTGCCCGTGGATTCCCAGCCGTCCCCGAGTGCTCAGGAAACAGGGCGGGTGCCTCGTGGCCTCCCCGCCCTCGGGGCGTCAGCAGCCACGCGCCGGGGCTGAGGCTTGAGGCCGAGCGGCCGGCAGGCAGCTCCACACTGAGTTTCTCCAATTCCAACAGAAACCGCCGCTTAGGGCGCTTACAGGCCACCGCCCGCTTTAGGAGATGCCCCTGGAGTATTTGTAAAGGGCGTGAGAACACTGACGAGGGAGAGGATTTGAGCTAATGCACCCACTCAGAAAAGTTCCGGATCTCGATTTTTCACAGGACAGAGTCACTTCACAGAAAGGACTAGGGCGTTTCCTTTGCAAACGGCTTTGTTTACGTGCTTCCCCAAGTGAAGAGCTTCCATTTAGAAAGAGTGCGAAGCGATAGCACGTAAGTTACCCCCACGCGGCCAAGGTCACAAAGGCATCGGATGACTGACTGTGGGTTCGGCAAACCTGGCTTGAAAGCCCTTTATTAACTCTTTATTGGAAGTCGGGTAGACAGGCGTGAAGAACCCCTCTCTCAACGAGGGGCCATAACCAGAGAGGCAACGGGCCCGATGCTGCCAAGGGGGCGCAAAGTCAAGAGCGCCCATGACCAAATTGAGGCTTCTCGTTTTATGACGCGTTTATGGCCTCGCCTCTGTGGCTGTTTCCATTCATTCACGCGCTCGGTCACTCACGCCTTCACTCGGTTAACATCGCCTCCGAGCACAGGGTTTGCCTCCAGTCACGGCGGAGGCGAATCTATGTGGCCCAACTTGAAGGGTCACCTGCCCCGGCTCCCCTCGGCCCAGGGCTTTCTGTTTAAGGGGAACTACCTTTTCCTTGGTAAGAAAAGGCAGAAAGTGGTTTTCATTGGAGAAACCATCTCCCAGCCAAACAAGAGGAAGGCCGCAAATTCCCTCTGCACGGTTGAGAGTTAAGTTTCTGTTTGGGAAGCAGCAGATCTCCTCAGTTCAAAGGAAAACATATTCAAGCAGAGGGACCGACACACAGAGCCCAGGCAGCGCCTTGAACATCGGATCCTTGAGCACTGAAAGCTGATGTATGGGCGCCATATGGCTTCCCCCCTCGCAGACATATGGGCTTTCAAAATAGGGAGAAACACTCGGCAAAACATTTTTCAAATTTCACTCAAACCACAAAACTTTAAAAATATCCCTCACATGCCTAATGAACCCAAAATGGGCCCTTGCTCCACCAAATTAATCTAACACCATTGTAGTAAACATTTGTACCTACTGTGTGCCAGGCATATAAACACACTCGGGGGCTCGTTGACTGAGAGTAGTCGACTTGAGTGTAAGTAAATAAATAAAGCAATGTAATGTATTGATATGCATTTGGGGGCAACGCCAGGAGAACTCAGAGAAGAGAGCAGCTAACTGTGCCCCCAGGGTGGAGGGCCGGTGTGACGAAGCTGTTCAGAGAAAGTGGCTTTTGCACCAGGCCTTTGCAGATAGGTAGGGGTCTCCCAAACTAGAAAGTAAGGGGAGGAAGCCTCAGGTTAAGAGATGAGCAGGAACAAAAGCCCCAGGTTAGGAAAACGTAGGGAGCTCTAGAACCCAGGCTCACTCTAGGAGCTGCACCCAGGGGGCTGGAGATGGTGCAGGGGATGGTGGGGCTGACAAGCCTGGCTGGCCAAGGCCACCCTGGGAATTGGGGCTCAAGCCTTTAAATAGTAAAGAGCCTTGGGGAAACAATAACAACAACTTTTTTATTCATAATAAAAATAATATATACTCATGGAATTTTTTTAAACAAGAGAATAAAAAGTGCATAAATGGAAAGCAGACTTCGCATGTGTGTCTGTGCGTGTGTGTTTGTGTGTGCACCCACATGTACTTAGAAATACAAACACTTTCATAATTAACCTTCTGGTGGGGGGGGCGGTCAGCAAAAGGTGACCTAGTCGGACAACGCGTCCAGGGTTTCAAAGGGCGCTGAACAAACACCACGCGCGGGTTTGTCCGGCTCTGGCTGCTCCATCCCCCGGTGCTCCCGAGATCTTTCCCGGACCCAGAGTTTAATAAAATGTGTCTCTTCCTCACATTTTTTTGCCTTTTTTTTTTCCCTGCTGTGCTATTTACTCCATTCACGGAGTAGCTTCAGTTCAGTAAATGATGTGTTTGCCGTCAGAACAATTTGGTCCCCTCCTAATTACAGCAACAAGCTGCTTCCCCCAAGCATATTACGGGTGTTTCATTATTTTAAATTGTTATCTCCATATTAATTACAGAAACAGTTGATCTTTTCTGATAAGCAGGCAGCTGCAAATTCTCTTTTTATGTCTCATCGTAGTAGGTGAAGCGCCAGGTAAAAACGAAACCCGGCTCTCGCGCGGGCTGGGCCGTGAGGGAAGCCCGGTGGGTGGCAAGGCGCCGCCCCGGCGGCTGTTGGGCAGGACGACCCGCTGCCTGGCTCAGCCCGCGGGCGCCGCACCCCTCCCCTGGCTCCGCGCTGCTGACCAGGGTGTCACTCAACGTCCCCCCAAGGAAGATAAATCATCGGCACAGGAGTAAATCGGTCCTGAGATGGAGCAGGTCAGAGAGAGGGGTGGCGCCCGGCCCTGGCCCAGCGTTGCGCTGTGGCTCACTGGCAGCGGGGGTCAGAGCAGTGGGACCCGAGTGCTCTGGGAAAGCCCCTCCCTGTAGGGGGCCAGGCCAGGGGCTCGAGTGAGTCACCTTCCCTGTTCCCGACTCAGAGCAGGGACGGGCGGGGCCCTCCGAGCGCACGGCCCAGAGGCCCGGATCTGCCCAGACAGGCCGCCTGCCTGCCCTTCCTGGTGCGGCCCGGGCACATGTCACAGCGGAACTCAGGGGCAAAGGGGCAGGATTAGAGGAGTGGCCTCCATCTGGGTGACCTCCCAGATCCCAGGAGACACGCTGCGCCACCCCACCCGTAAGCTCTCCAGTTGCTCCCCATGCCCCGTGGCTCAGCCACTTACGCTTGAGGTTCCACCTTCTCATTTCTGGGTACTGGTCAGAGAGGCTGAAGGAGGCATTTAAAACAAAACAACAAACAGCCCAAACCATGAAATACCAAAGATGAAGACGAAGATGGAGAGGAAGAACATCCCAGTGAGGGGCGACTGAGCAGATTCGTGCAATAAATACAGGGAAGAACGAATTACAGCCCGAACGTTACACCATCCTTCACAGTCGCTCAGGTGCAGTTGGGAATTTAGCTCCGAGCTTCCCAGCAGCAAAAGCAAAGAAGGAAACGCAGCAGGTCATAAGGTCAATAGCATCCAGAGGGGGAAACGCTGGGACACGTGACTCAGGGGACCGCAAGTCTGGGATAAATTTCCCCAGGATGTCCTCAGAAGTAAATAGTACCTGCAGGGTCGACACTATCCCCGGTGGCAAGCTCACAATAAGCCTATTTCTCAACATCCCAATCCAAAGTGGAGGTCATAGCACCAAAGTTCAGTTCTGTTAAAGGTCCTCCATGAAAAAGCCACAGCATCCTCCGTGGCTTGCGTGGGTTCGACCCGGAGTAAAGGCGGACCCCGAATGTGTTTGGAAACCCGTGGAGACGCTTCCGCTCGGAGTCGCCAGGATGCCCAAAAGCGGCTCGTGGCAGCTGAAACCTTGCGTGTTCGGGGCGCTGCGGGAGAGACCCTCCGAAAGGCCAAGGTCAGCCTATAAAAGGCAGCAGGGACATCGTCTTTCTGCGCAGCATCGGCCGGCCCTCCCTCCGGTGCAGCCTTGCAGCCCAGCTGCAGCCCGGGCCCGCGGAACTTTCTGCAACGAGAGGACGTGCTCTCTGCACTGTCCATCTGGCCGCCACATGCGGCTGCGGAGCCCTGGAAACGCGGCCAGTGCGCAGGGGGGTGCGTTTTTAATTTTATGTCATTTTAACTAATTGAAGCATCAGTGTAAAGAGCCGGTAGCTGTCATGTCAATGGTGCAGGCCGTTCACTTTCTGGGTCACACTGTGGGTTTTGCACCTTTCCCAAATGGATGGGATTTCTTCTCTCCATTCCAAGCTGAATGCACAGTGCATGTGGCAACCACCCCAGGACGTCCCCTGAGGGCAGCCGGGGTGGCCGGGAGAGGAAGGGTCCCGGGGCTACCTGACAGAGCAGATGCTTGAAGCTCTACCTCAAGCTTACCTGGGTCATCCAGCTATTTTTAAGTCACACAGATGCCCCCGATCACCTGTATGAGAAAATTGAAAACCCTTCTGTGAGAAATCAATGTCCCCACCCACTGCTCGGCACCCCCAGAGCTGCTTCCCCCTTCCTGCCCGGCTCCCTGGGGCTCTCCCCTCCCTCCGGCCCTTCCTTACCACCAGCTCTTCCTCCCAGGACAAGCCCCATGTCACTTCGCTAAGCCCTGAGTCACCCGGGTCGAGCCGGTCCTGCTGGGCACGTCCCCGTGTCTGTACATGTGTCACTCAGTCGCGGTGACCTGTTTCCCTGACCATCTTTCCGTGAGACCGTGAGCCGTTTGGGGTCGGGTCCAGCCTTTATGAAAAGCGGTGGCTCCCACACACTCGGTCGTCCTCTGCTCCCAGAACGTTTCTGGGGTGTGCTCTTCACCCACACAGCCATCCATGGCCACGGGCCACGAGGCAGCCACTGCTCCGGGCGTGGTCACTGCCATGGAGGCAGGTGCACTGATGTGCCCAGGGTGACACAGGCTCTAAATGACAGAGTCGTTGTCTGACACCAGGAAGAATAAATTTAGAATCTAAGTCTTGGCATCTTGCTGTTCTCAGGACCTGGTCCAATGCCTGGCAAAGAAGGGATCACAAGGTAACGGGGGATCAGACTCTGTAAGTGAGGGGTGGGAAGCTGAGGGACCCCCGGGCAGGCCTCTGGGGGACCTGGTCATCCTCCTACACCTCTGCTCAGCCTCGTCTTAACACCTACCCTCTGCTCAGCAGGGACGGGCTCAATGTCCAACATACTTCCATCCCTTCCCCAAACTGGTGTGTGCCATGCCTCTGACCCCATGACCCCAGGCACCTTCCGATCTTTCCCTCTCCCTCTGCCTCTGAGGAGGGGCCGTGACATCCTGTTTCTTGGTGACATCTCCCAATTACTCCAGGCCTCACAATCTCCCCGCCCCCTTCAGTTCAGATTCACCTGACCTGCGTCGGTCACCAACCATGCGCCACTCTACTAGCACTTCCTATGCGATGTTCATTTAGCTCTGCCCTCAAATCCTAGGGTAGGTCAATGTTATCATCCTCATTTTGCAAAAGAAAAATGACTCTCGAGAGATTTATGTCACGCAACTCACATGAGACAAAGTCAACATTCACTTCCAGGCTTATGTTTCTATACGGAGAAGCACGTGAGAAGCACAGCGGCAGGGTGGCTAAGGCCCAATAAATTAGTGCATTTTTTTCTATACCTGATGTAGTTGTTGCATTATTTTATTCCAGAGTAAAGCTTATGTTGTGTTCTTGCAGCACACAAATCATTGCTGCTCTGTGCATCACCCGTGTAGGACGGCCTTCCCTTTTACGCCACAATCTGTTCTCTCCTGTTTTCCTTGAAACTCCTTCCTAGTGCCTGGTGTATTTCACTTTCCTCTTCACGACAGTGAGCGTATACATGTAAGGAGCATCAGAGCTGGGGAGACAGCAGGGCATGGTGAGGACTGCGGCAAACTGAAGAGAATGTGCTCCATCGAAAGCTATAACTGCAATAAAAATCCAGAGGACTGTTGTGTCTGCAAATCCATACCTTCCCATGTGTAAAGGGAATCAGAAAATAAATTTTTAAGTTCAAAACCTTGGCAACTAATTCAAACATTTTCCCTTTGTTTTTGTATTTTTTTTCTTTATAAAAAAAATAAATAAAGCTTGTCCAAAGGCCTGAAATGGCTTTAAAATTGCTAGTTTGTGACTTGCTCATAACATAAGCTGACCACCTCTGACACCCTGCCTCAGTCCAAGCAACCTACCTTATCTGTCTTACCCATTAGCACTCATGTGTTAATTTTCCATCTCCAACTGAACCCAAACCCCTTGAGGGCAGACATGCTGCCTGGAGCAGCTCTCACAGCCCACCTGCCGCTCTCCGCGTGGCTGGGCCACGGGCACTTCTGTGCTGATCTCTGATTAACTGATTCTTTCCCTCCACATGCAACAGCGGAGCAGGGCAGAACCCTGCTTCCTCTTTGTCTGCCAGGCCCGACCTTTGAATGAATTATCTGATACTTGCATTACCCGACTGTTCTCATAGCTTCACTACAAGACAGATGTAATCCCCATTTTAAAAGCAAGGAAACTGAGGCACAGCGACGTGGAGTTAACCCAGTGCCACACATCGCATACAACCCATGTCTGCTTAATTCCAAAGAGCGCTTGCTCCCACTCCCTCTTGCCCCCACAAAAGCCCTCATTTTCCCCAGGAGGATTCTGTTTGGAAAGCGTGATCTAGTTAAACAACCTTTGAAAATGCAAATGTAGAAAGAGCGAGTCAGGCAGAGTCGCTGTGATTGGGGTTTGTGGCTGCACAAAGCCAGCAGACGCCTCACAGACAGAGGGGCCGGGCGGATGGCTGGGCGCACAGGTGAGATGTCTCCGCTTGAAGACACTGACGGGCAGATCAGCCCTTATGGATGATTCCCACTCAGAGGGCCTTGAAAGAGACTTTCCCTCCACCCACCAGGGCTCGTGGAAGAGACCTGCAGAGGAGAAACGACAAGGGACCACTGGGAGGGTCAACGGAGGCTTGTCCCTCAAGAGCTCATGAAACACGCTCAATGCAGATCAGAGGGGATGTCCAGGAGCCTGTGGGCTTCAGCTTGGAAATGCCCCCCACCTTCATGAGCCCCGCCCCACTGTCCTCCAGAAACAGCTGGAGAGGGAGGGAGGAATCTAGAGTCCTGATCCTAATAGTGCTCTAATCGCTGTGTGGCTTTGGGCTGATCACTTAACCTCTCTGACCCTCTACGTTATCATCAATAAAACCTGCAGGTGGTGGACTGCGGAGGGAGCATACTGTCCAAGGTCCCTTCTAAATTCCCTTCGTTCTTCCCAGCTCCAGACTCTGGCGGTGGCCTCCTCTGTATGGTGGTCGTTTGGAGCACATTTTTTCTCTTGGATGCCCAAGCATAGCAGTCAGGGAACCACTCTTTAGCTTTTTTCTTAGTTATTGCTGTTTTTAATGAAATAATGGCAAACACTTCCAAGCACTTCATATTTCATGTAGATAGATAGATATAGATATATTTATGCTCCTTTAATTCCACAATAATCTTATGGTATAGATACTATGGGGAAACTGAGGCATAGGGCACTCAAGCACACAGCTAGTATGTCTAGAGTGTGGAACTTGAACCCAGGCCTGCGTGGCTTTGGAGAACTTGCTCTTCGGGGTGGTATTAGTGATTCCCCAGCTTATCTGCTCATGAGAACCTCCTGGGGGAGTCTGAAAGTTTCCAGAGCTAAGGCCTTGCCCCGGGCCAGTTGGCTCACAGTGTCGGGGTGGGATACAGGCATCGGTGCTTTGGGAAGCTCCCCCGGATCCCGCGGGGGACGCTGCTCCATCCTACGGGGCGGCCGTCTAGCCTAGTGCACCACGCGGGGCGCCGAGAGCGGCCACCAAGGGGAAGGAGGGAGGAGCTGTTGGAATCAGCCACCGAGTCTCTCCCTGTCCGCGTGCAGCCTCACAAGACACCAACCGCAAGTCTGTCCCCCACACTTGGGGACGTTATTCGCTCGGCGATCTTGAACACCTTACTCAGTACCGCTGAGGCTCACTCTTGTCACCTGTAACACGGCGTCCTGACACCTATCCAGCAGGCTTCTAAGGACAAAGGACAAAACCTCGTTTCAAACTGTGTTTATGGGAACGTGGTAACCGCTCAAAACAAGAGCAAGGGATGTTGTGTCTGAACATCACGCTCAGCCCAGGGTCTCAGACACACAACACATATGTGCACACGGTTCAGACAACACACACGTTCAGTGCAGAGCCGCAAACACGCATAGCGCCACGCCCAGCTCAGCCCGCAGGGGCGCGGGGGCAAGCCCAGCTCCCTGTCTGCGTTAAAAATCAAACCCTCTCTAACACTTACTTTTCACTTGCATTTGACAAAGAAGTCATCTAAATTCAAAATCTCCCCTCTCCTTGCCGCCTCATAGGTGTTTGTCTTCATTTAAGTTCAGAGCCGAGAAGGCGGCGTGGACTGAAGATGTTTTCCTAGCGAGCCCGGGGGCGGCCGTGAGAGCTTTCTCAGAAATTTGAAAAATAAAAGTGTTTTCCTTCTCCTGTTGCCGTAATAACCTTGCGAAGGTTAGGAATGAGAGTCTATTTTCTAACTGAAATTGTCTCCCTCAATCACAGGCTCACTTTTCACACTTGTTGGCTATTATCCTAGGGTTGCTAATGAATGTTGACCTCCTCCCGGCACTTGCAATAATGCATTCTTTTAAATACCACAGCGCTGTCTTAAATTACACAGAGGTTGCAAATAAGAGGATAATGTATGTTTTACTTGGGTGGCACCATTCATTAGAATTGTCTTTTTACCCATTGAGTTAATGGAATAATCTTCGCTCGGGTTTAATATTTTATCACTGCAAGGGGCCAGAATATTGTCATTCACTGTTACGGCGGTTCCCGGCTCCCACTCTATTGGTCACTTCATGCTGAAGCGCCATTCTTTCGAAAACCCCTTGAATGTATCCCCAGCTCTAAAACCCCGATCCTGCCAAGTGATCATCTCCATCTCTTTTTTATATTTTTTTTATTGATTCTAGAGAGAGAGGAATAGAGAGAGAGAGAAACATCAATGTGAGAGAGAAACATCGATCGGTTGCCTCCTGCACGCACCCCAACCAGGGACTGAACCCACAACCCAGGCATGTGCCCTGACCGGGAATCAAACCCACAACCTTTCGGTGCACAAGAAGACACTCCAACCAGCTGAGCCACACCAGCCAGGCCTCATCTCCATCTCCTAAGCTTCGTTTGTCTTGGCCATTTCAATGCCTGTCTACCTGATCCCCTTGTCCTATTGCTGCCATCCATCCGCCCACTGCCAGCAGAATTAACTTTTCAAGCACAGATCTGATACCTTCCTCTTAATTTAAAACCTCTCCACCGTACACAAGAAAAGCACGGCGCAGGGATCCCTTGGGGACTTCACTCCCCTTCAAGTCCCCACCAGGCTCCTTGAGCTCCAGGCAATGAAATTTCCAGCATGCTCTGAGCATCCTGGGCTCCTTCACCTCCCAGCTCGGCTGCTGTCATTTGTTTGCCTATATTGAGAAAGGAAGGGGGGTGCAAATTATTTTGGGAGCAGCTATTATGAGTGTGGTGTTGATAGGTACTCTGCAGACATCATTTCTTTCCTGCCACCCTCCCTCCACTGCGTCCTGCAGGGTGTGAGGCAAGTGCCTTGCTGGGTGACGCCTCCCTCGGTGCTTGAGGCCGCCGGCCCTCCCCCGCTCACCATATGACAGCACTGTGTCTAAAACCCCGCTTCCCAGCTCAGGGGCCTGAGTGCGATTCTCTTGCAGGTGATGTACTGAGGCAAACCTGCAGGAGGCGTGAGCAGCAAGGTCGTTCTGGGCAGGAGATATGGTTTCGCTCGAGGCCCAGCCTCACCCAACCCCGTGGGGAGCTCTGGGGCTTGACCCGTCCTCAGCAAAATCAGGGACTAAGGCTTTAACACTCCGTCAGCGATGCACTGGCTATGGTCATACTCTGATGAACAGGCGACTGGAGATAGGGCCTCCTGGGCATGCTGGGCAAGGCAGCTCCGTTGGCCACAGGGACGTCCTGAAACAACACGGAGACATGAGCCGTTAGCAGCCACACTCGTGCCAGCCAAGGGATGGCTGCGCCAGTCTCGTGAGGTCATGGGGTCATCTTGGGTCTGTTACAAAACTATGCTTCAAGTGTTTTCTTGTTGGCATGAACCCCCCCCCCAATAGCCTGTTGGCCCCTTGAAGGCAGTGAAACCCCAGAAGCCCAGCCCTGTATTTTGACATGAAGTAGGAGCGCTCTATGGTTTTGAATGAATGCCCATCTGTGGACTCCCTATACTCATCAGAGAATAGTTCTACGTTCTTAGAATATAATGAGCCAGCCCGGCTGGCGTGGCTCAGCGGTTGAGCATCGACCTAGGATCCAGGAGATCGTGGTTTGATTCCCGGTCAGGGCACAGGCCCGGGTTGCGGGCTCGATCCCCAGTCGGGGCGTGCAGGAGGCAGCCGATCAAGGACTCTCATCATTGATGTTTCTCTCTCTCCCTCTCCCTTCCTCTCTCTGAAATCAATAAAGATATATTAAAATAAAAAAGAATATAATGAGCTCCTAAACATGATCTTGGCTTCCAGAAGCTTTCTGTCCGCTCGGGAAGGTGGGCAGCACACAGGATGTGAGCTGTCGTTGGCCCCGGTCTGAGGCCGAGTGGAAGGAATGGCAGGTACAGGACTGAGCTGCAGGCTGGGCTGGGCACCGTTAGGTGTTTATCACAGGGGATGTGTGTACAGACGCGCGTGTTCTTCGGCCAGAATCATCAATGAATGAACAGCAGCAGGTGTTCCCACCCCTGACTCTGCAGGACAAAGCCCCCTGCGTGCTAGGACTCTCGGCTGTGAAAAATGTGGGCATTAAGTGAGGCGGAGAGAAAAAATGGGAAAAAAGAGAGACCAAACAACTCGTGTAACAGGGATCAGAGAAAGGTGGAGGCCGGACACAGGAGCAGACAGGCTGTGCGGGTTTTGTGTACAACACGCACGGAGGAGAGTGAGCCTGGTGAGAGAGGCCGTCGAGGGGTTTTCAGGGCGGCAGCGATGGGGAAGCAGAAACGCCAGGCGCCTGATGCCCGTTGGTGACCCACGTTATTGTCTCTGACCTTCCCTCAGGCGGGTCAGGAGGATGTGGGGTGCCTTCAGCTACCCGTGAGCTGATGGAAGGTGTTGGTCTCAACGAAACGCTACGTGGAGACAGAATCCCACGAGGCCCTGGGGTTCACATGCTATCTCACTTAATGCTGATTAAACTCCGTTTCACTGGTAAAGTGTCTGAGGATCTGAGAGGTTACATGATGAACTCTCGATTTCCGATCTGACTCCAAGCTCGTCAGGTTCCCCATCCACAGTCGGGTCACTGTGCTGCACAGCCCCCCCGATGGGCGAAGCCGACGTCGGTCCCGTGGGAACCTGCTCGGGGAAAACTCACGTGCGCGTTAGGACATCAGGCCCACGGCCCTAAGGACTTGGCTCCAGGCGGCCCAGAGCAGAGAGAGCTCCCTGCGGCCCGAGATGAAAGGAAAGGCCCTGTGAGTGGACACGGAGCTTCGCTGGGCCTGGAGCCTGAGACCAGCACCTCCATCCAGGCCGGCTGGCCAGAAGCCATCAGCGCCACTCGGGAAAGAAGGACCTGGAGCGACAGTAACAGCAAGCAAAGGGCCGTCCTGCCGCTTCCCGTGAAGGCGGCCGTTGCAGACTCGCCAGACCCACCGCCTTCCGCACCCGAAAGTGAATGCATGTCAAGAACTACCCAGGCTTATTCTTTCTTATTTGCCTCTCGTGACACCAAACAACTGGTGACACAAGATGGCTTGCCTCACCCGGGCCCATGTGCTCAGCGGTTAGAGCGACGGCCCTGAAGGATTCCCGGTCAAGGGCATGTACCTGGCTTGCAGGATTTTTCCCGCCTTGGGTCGTGGCCCGTGCAGGAGGCAACCAATTGGTGTGTCTCTCACCTCGATGTTTCTCTCTCTCTTTCTCTCTCTCCCTCCCTCCCTCCCTTGCTTCCACTCTTTCTAAAAAGCAACGTTTTGTGATAGAGCCGGCATGCTGTCAGTCACAGGACCTGACAGAAGCAGCCCCGCGGTCCTGCGCTCCCCTGTCCGGAGAGATTCTGCTCACGGCTTTCAACAGCTTGGAATTATGTCAAGAGCTCGGTCCCACTTGGAAAACATAAAAGAGAACGTCTTCATTCTTCCGTTGTGAGAGAAGCCCAGGGTATGGCGGGGCGATGAAAAAATAAAACTGAATTTGGGGTCAGATGCTCAGCGTTGCCAAGTGTGGCGCTGGACAAATCATTTCCTCTCCCGCAGGCCTGGTGTCCTCCCTGTAACGTGGGCCTGATGAATCCCTTCCCTTCCCGCTACATAAGATGGTTGAAAAGATCACATTAAATAATGGAAACAAAGCAGAGCTTTCCATGAATCAAGAGGAGAAATATTTATAGAAAGGATGTTTGCTTTCCCTTTCGTGAGCTATCAGTTTGGCTCATCTGGTGTTTTAATTAATAAGGTGTGTGATTTTTTAATTTAAATAAGATTAAGTCTCTGCGAAGAATAGCAGAAGAACATGAATTATGTAATTTTTAAAAATGCCCAACAATGGTCGAGATGAAGTGGTTATCTCGAAACAGAAATATTCTTGTTGAATTCAAGGAGGGGACTGAACTGATTAGCTCTATTGTTAAGGGCACATTTTTTTTCCACTTTAGATAATATTCACTTAATTTTTATATTCGTTGGAACTTTATCTTTTTCACATTGCAATGCATTTTTTAAAAGCATTTTCCTATTGCATCCTACGGTATAATCAGGAAGCAAATGGAGGGGGACCTGGCCACATGCTGGTGAGTCTCCTTTGAAACCCTGCCATTGAAACCTCTCCAGTGCAGTGGACACATGGCCACTGACAGTGCAGAAGGCGGAGCGCCAGGCTGTGAGGGCCACGCGGTGCTCCTGGGTCCAGGCCACCGGGGAGGCCAAGGACAGGGCCCAGCCAGGCCGAGGTTGCAGGAAGTCTCTCTGGAAAGCACCCCAGGAAGTTGTCCAGCTCGTTGCTGCACCTACGCACCAAGCTCTCCTCCAAGACTCCAACTTTTCCAGAAAAGAAAAGGTAATTTGCTAGCTTGGATGGAGAATAGATGCCAGGCAACTGGAAGCAGTGGCCAGGCCCTGAGGTTTGCACCGAGGGTGACACACGTGGTTCGTTTTCTTTGGAGGGTAGTGGGGGGCAGAAAGGAGAACCTTTAAGTTTTTTTTTATTATGGAAAAGTACCCAAAAGTAGAGAGGAACAGTAAAAAATCCTCACTTAGTTTCAACAGTGATCATAATGTTATTATTTTTTAATTAGAGAAAAAGGCAAAATGTGTGGAAACCTATGAGGGCCATCAGGATGTTGGAGGTGGAACATGTGCATGGAGCCCCGCGCCCTGCACCCCCCACCCTCAGCTCTTGGACATCAGTTCCAGGCCCTCCTCCCCCCGCATAACCAGGAGCCAGTCCTTAAATTCTGGTCACACTCCTGTCTCTGCCAAAAAGCCATGAGGACAGCTACGCGGCGGGTTAGAGGCAGATCAAAGGGAAGCACAGAACCAGTCCCATAGTAGGTGCTCAGCGAACGTGACCCATTGCCATGGTGACCGGGTTCAACTGCATCAGGCAATCACGCCTGGAGGACAGGCAGGGAACCGAAACTCAGGCCAAGTCCGGGCAGAGGCCTGAATGTGACACGTGGGGTTTTCCGATGTGTTTTCTTGGAAACAAACAATCAATGGCGAAATGCCTCAAGTTCATGCTCGTCACAGGTAGAGCGGGTGTGTTCTGAACGGCAGGGCAAGGGGAGGACTGCAAGGAATCGGCATTCTTTTAATTCTGACTAGTTTTAACCAGTTCACCATTTACTTAATGCCCCTGTGGTGTCCGCAGTGTTCCAGGGCCAAAGGTTCTCAACTGGGGCAGTCGTGACCCCGGGAGTGTTAGGCAATGTCAAAAGACACTTATGGTTGCCACAACGGGGTAGGGAGTGTTACTGGCACCTGGAGGGTGGAGGCCAGGGGACACCCTACAGTGCACAGGACAGCCCTGTACCACCCCCAACAAACTATGGCACAGCCCCAAGTGTCATCAGTACCAAGGCTGAGAGAACAGGTTCTAGCACCAAACAGATCAAGCCTGGACGTCAGACAGATTGCACCGAACCCTGGCGCTGCGGCCCCGAGCCTGGCACCTTCCTGTAAATGTCTCCATCGGTCATTTGGGGACAGCGATACCTTCCCTGCAGGTCTGTCTGCTCAGTCAAAGATCATCTGTGGAAAGGTAGACAGCCTTAGGCACCCAATTAGCTGTGGCTATTGTCATTTTCACTGATTGCTCCAGTTTTACAATGAGAATAATCATTCTCGACGTCTTTGTTTAAAATCTTGATGAGCCCTGCCGGTGTGGCTCAGTGGATGAGCTTCGCCCATGCACTAAGAGGTCACCAGTTGGACTCCGGTCAGGATATGCCCAGCTCGGGGTGTGCAGGAGGCAGCCAGTCAATGTTGATGTTTCCCTCTCATCGATGTTTCTGTCTCTCTCTCCCTCTCCCTTCCTCTCTCTCTCTCTAAAAATATATTTATATATATATATATATATTTAAAAAAATATTGATGAGCCAAGTGAAGAGCTGGATGCTGAGAGGACACAATATGGTCCTGAGTGGGCCAAGCATCCTGTCATGAAGGAGAAGTCTGCAAGGGACACTATTCTCACAGGGCCTGGGTGTGGGGTCAGTGATAAGCAGATGGGACTCTGGATCGGGAAATGGGAAAGAACTGTGACCAAGGCACTAATGATATTTGGTGCCAGACCATTATTTCCTATTGCGGGCTGCTCTGGACGCTGTGGGATTTTCGGCAGCAACTCTGGCCTCCCCCCGCTAGATGCCAGGGCCACCCCCACCCCCTCAGTGCAGCGTGTTCGGGGTGTCGCTCTCAGTCACCGCCCCCGTGTCACCAGGCACAGACCCAGCAGCCTACGTCACCTGCCACACCAGCCAGCCAGCCGCTATGGATCTGTCCCCTTGAAACTTCTCACCCAGCCTAATTTAGACTCTCCCGTCTCTGCCTTAATTTGCTTCTCTGCAGTATTTTAAGTACCATCTACCTCTCAATAAAGCCTCTGATTTTTTTTTTCTGAATTCCTGACTGCCTTGGCCGTCCATCCCTGCCCTTGCATTGGTTCACCCCCAGTCTTGCCCGACGCGGAGATCATTAACCCACTTCTCTGAGATCCCGGAATTTCCATCCTGGTTATTAAAATGCAGGTTCCTCCAAGACAGGAGTGCTACTCATTATTTTTCAATATTAATGTTATTGTTTTCCTGAAGCCTCTGCTGCTCCGTAATTCAAGGGCCCCTTGTCGAATCCCATATGTAGCATGTTTATTAGATGTAATATTTTATCTCTTGGACTCCATGCCTGACACTATCATTTCCTTCTTATTTCAATAAAAATGATCTCCTTCCTTGCGGTTCTGACAGCAGCTAATGGTTTTCTTTATCACAGGAGAAAGTAAGAGGGGGCGCTGCTAAAAGACAAAATGAACTGTATATATTTGCACCTTAATTCAATTTACAGCATAAACCCCAATCTTAATAAAGTAACTTCATAGCATTAGACATAACAAAAGGAAGCCACGGTGAACGTCCAGGGGTCTCCGTTTTTTCTGGATCCTGCAGATCGTAGGTTTGGAAAACAACATCCAAACAGAACCTGCAGAAGGAGGGGACACGTGCTGCGGACTCACAGGCGAGGTCCGGCTCTCTGCCCTCTCCGTCTTTCCCCCTTTTGGCCCGTGTGTTGTGGTGGGGGGCGGGCAGGGGATTTCTTTCGATGCAGTTTGATCGAGTGCTAACAGAATCCAGCACGACCGCCACCTTCGGAAGCACACGATCAGCTGTTTGATGAGAACCCTTCCCTGCGTGTAAATCCCAGGTGGACTCTGCCCAGCTTTGTAGATTTATTGGGAAAGAAAAGATAACGTATCCGGCGCGCAGTTAGACCAGGGACATTTCAGCAGGGAGCTAGGGGTTTTATAGCAGAGGCCGAACAATCGTGAAGGGAATTGGAAACGTGCCCCTCAGACACTGTGTAGGGACAGAGGATGGACACACGTCACAGATCCCGAAACCCGCGCAGGTGGAGAGACTTGGACGGGCCCTGGTCCGAAAGGAGACGGGGCGGCCGCGGGCAGGCCCTGCTGACCCGCCAGCGGTTTGTGGAGGACCAGTGCCTCCGCGTGGTTCTGGGCCCAGGCTCAGGATCCTGGGTCTGCCACCCCCTAGCCGTGTCTCTCTGGCAAAAGGGCAAAGGGACATGGATGCCACGTGAGACTACAACCAGAGGACGTGGGTTGACGTCGGGGTGCCAGATGCTTCTACAGGAAAAGAGGAAGCCTGGGGGTTTTCTCCTGAGTTGCTCACAGGGGCCTCCTGTGAAAACGGCCCTCCAGCGAGGCTGCGGTTCTCTGACTTTTTTTAGCTCAAAATGTCCCCCTTTTTGCATCACAAGCTCTACGTGTTGTCTGGGATGCCTGTCACCTGGGCGCGCAGGCCTGAGTGTGAAGCCCTGCCCTGGGAGAAGGCAGGGTGCAGAGTCTGGAAATGGACCTTAATTTGGGGGAGCCATGTAGTTGTCTCCAGACGCAGATCCTGAGGCCTGTCCAATGGGGATTCTGCAGGTGAGGGCACATTTGGAAATATCAACACGCCCCACGCCTCTGCTCATCCATCCACTGATGCCACGAGTGATGGCTTTGTCGCCCATGTGCCAAGCTCTGCGCTGGATCCTGAGCTCCACGGGAAAGAAAACAGCCTCCCTCGCTCGCCTGGCCAGCGCCGTTCCGCAGCCCGGGCACCTCCCCGCGCAGACACCGTGCTCGGCGGGGGGCTACGTGGACCGAGACACACTCCCGCTGGTAGGAGGGTCCCACCCAGCGATGGAGAGACAGAGGCGTTAGCATCCGGGTTCAATCCACCGAGGCGACTACAATTTTCCCGCAGTCCCTGATTCGTCTCCTGCCAGAAGCGGTCAAGTTGGCCTGTGAGGCACAGGACCCGGAGGGTTCTCTTCCATCGTCTAAACAAAAGGCAACAGGGAGAAACAAGGTGATACGAGCGCAGGGATACACAAGAGCGGGTGGGCTGGCAGCCCCGACGTCCCTGCGGGAGACCCACCTGTGTCGCCTCCCTGCACGGCCTGACCATTCGTGGGCTTCTCTCCCATTAGGGTGGGACTCACTGGGTTCTGGGGCGCTTGACCGAACCCGGTTCCAGGCGTTGAGGACACGCAAAGAAACAAATTCAGCCTGGACCTCAGGAAGCTCCCGAGCGGGTCCGCCCACTGACCGCAGGTAAACTTGGGCCCTGGTGCCTGTCACCTCCCATTGGCATTTTGTCAACAAGAGACCGAAAGGGCAATGGTCTCAGACAGCCTCCTGGTGCTGGTGCCTACGGACGGCGGGCCCTGTCCTTGTCGCTCTGCGTCTTCTGGGTGTGCGACCTCGGGCGAGTGACCCCCCACCAGCCCTGACTTACTCACCTGTATAAGGAGAGGGTTCGGGCTCCTCCCATGGAGGACCGTGGGGACGCGTGAGCCAACACACGTGAAGTCAGCACAGCGCCTGCCGCCGCTGGCCACAGGTCCCCGTGAGAGAGGGCACGTCTCCTGCTAATGATTGATCTGTTTCCATTAAAGGACACTAGCAGAGGCTGCTTCACGAGCGTCACACGCGGACAGAGGTTCACAGGTTCCGGAGGAGAGGCATCTGCCGGCGGGAAGGAGAGGCGCGCGTCGGGGGCGCCGTCGGAAGATGCGGGAGCTCGGCCTGCCCCGCGTTCGAAAGCTTCCGTCCCTGTGTCCCGGCGCGGGGCTCAGCCCCGGCGCTTCTCTTTTGAACAAAGCTCCGCAGGCAGAGCTAACACCGGGCGCCTTCCAGGGACGGATCCTGGAGGCCGCTGCTGTTTACGCTGTGTCCCGGGGGCTGCGCAGCCTGTTGTAGGATAAAACAAGAGGAAATAGCTCGAGGGAGAGTGGTGGGTGGAGGGGCATTTAGGAAAAGAAAGAAAGAAAGAACGAAGTTTATGAAAAACCATTAAAATCCATTGAATTAAATGGTTTTTCTCCTTTAAAAATCGGGTACTTAGAAATTGCCTTTTCACAATACTCCATCCCTGGTGACCTTGGCATTCCCGGGGCTTTGTCAAACACTTCATGACAACTTTCACTGGGTATTAACAAGACCATCCAGGACGTATCCTATGCAACAGGTTTTCCACGTATTTTTATATAACTTCCCAGCCATTTGTATTTTCCTAAAGTGTAGTGGGAGGGGAGAAGGAGCTTTCGATTTCTCTATTGTTTTTCCATTTTCTTGTGGACGAATCGTATAAATATAACCCACGGAGACATTCTCAGGAAATTGTCAGCTCAGGGCCTTGATCCTATTTCTGGGTCCCGGGGAATCTTGGATTTATTTATTTATGGACTCTTCCGGTTATACTGAAAGATGCATAGAATAGGCAGTGCCCAGTTTTTCTCTATTTGTAAATTATAAACTGATTTACGTCCAAAACAATGTACAAACTGAAGACCTCATTTCCCCCGGAGTGTTCGTGTGTAGATTTCTTGCAGTGCCCCCCCCCCCCCGATACTATTTAATACCCCGAGGGGGAGCTCTGGTCTGGCACCTCCCGTCCTCACCGGCCCGGCGCTGCCCCGTTTCCCACCTGTCTGGGAGCTGAACTAGGACAGAAATGACATGAAATTCAGTGTTTGCTTCTGCCTCTCCTTGCTCAGCCCAATTAAAAACAAAAACAAGCACAGGCAGAAAGAGGGGGAAAGAGGGGAGTAAACGCGCAAGAAGGTGAGCTGGGAAGGGAGAGGCCGGGGACAGAGCGAGCAGGCTTGTGGCAGTGGCGGGCACCTGAAGTGACGGTGCCCGGGTGGCACTCTCAGTCCCCAGGCAGCCGGCGGCGCTGAGGACTACAGAGGACCTGAGCCATGCTGCGCTCCCCAGGCGCCTGTGCTCCTGTGGGGGTTTTCCCTCCAACTACCCTTGGGGTGGATTCTGCCTGACCCTGGTCCTTGGGGAAAAAAAAAATCCTCCGAGAAATATCTTCCTCTCCACCAACATACATATCTCAGCTCCCCCAGCAGGAAAAAAAAAATGTAGAAGGAAGGATGTGGCATGTGTCCCCATGGATCCTCCCCCTCCCTGGATGCCACCCTGACGTCTTCAACTGCCTGCTGTTTAGATCAGTGGAGCAGTGGCTTTATCAAGCACCTTGACCCTGCCTTAGTTTCAAGGGCAACAGCATCGAATGGAGAGAAACTGGCAGCAAAGAGTGGCTCTGAACTCGAGATGATGAGAGGTATCATTTTATATATGTATATGTATATGTATATGTATATGTATATGTATATGTGTATGTGTATGTGTATGTGTATGTGTATGTATGTGTATGTGTATGTGTATGTGTATGTGTATGTGTATGTGTATGTATATGTGTATATGTATATGTGTATATGTGTATGTGTATGTGTATGTGTATATGTGTATATGTGTATATGTATATGTATATGTGTGTATGTGTATGTGTATGTATATGTATATGTGTATGTGTATGTGTGTATGTGTATGTGTATGTGTATGTGTATATGTGTATATGTGTATATGTGTATATGTGTATATGTATGTGTGTATGTGTATATGTGTATATGTATATATGTATATGTATGTGTGTATGTATATGTATATGTATATGTATATGTATATGTATATGTATATGTATATGTATATGTATATGTATATGTATATGTATATGTATATGTATATGTATATGTATATACACACACATGTATATGTATACAGGGTATCCAAAAAAATGTATACACACTTAACAGCTGATAACTCAACTGATGTTTCTGTCTTTTCATATTTAACCCATTGGAATTAATAATTATTTAAAGTGTGCATACATTTTTGGGACACCCTGTAAATATATACACATATATATGTATATATATGTGTGTGTATATATATGTACCCAATAGAAAGGTATATTTTTAAATATGCTAATTTTATGCCATCTGCACTCTTACTGGGGCATGAGCACTGCATTCCATCCGTGGGGCTTTGTTGATTGTAGGGCCTTGAGGATTTACAAGCTCAGAACTGAAGACGTGTCCACACAACTTTACAATTTGTAGCCTCTCTCCAAATTAGAAAATGTATGCATGAAATGAGACAAGAATGCAGTAACTAATGCTCATTATTTCTTGGTTTTCATTCATTGATCTATCCAATCATTGGTGTGCAAAATATTTATTGATCACTCATGGTGTACCAGATTCTCTACAAAGTTTTGGACCCACAAAGATTCATGCTGGATAGTTTTGGCCCCATGGAATCCTGATCCTAATGGGGAAGTCAAACATGGAGAGATCACCCAGCAGCATAACACTGGCTTTAGCAGAGGTCCTAGGATTAGTAGAGCGACCAGCTCTCCCACCAAGGGCCCGTTTACCTGCCTTGCCTCTTCTCTTAGCTTGCCTGTCCTTGGAGTGAGTCCATCATTCCTGGTCTCCTCAGTTCCACCCCAGGGGCCCGGGATAGTCATACTGATTAAATTTAAGAATGTCAGCTAGTTTTATGATTATTTTGAGAAGTGATGCTAGATCATAAGATTTGATAAGCTAAAGCTTTAAGTATCAGACTAGTTCAATTATTCTTTTTTTCTCTCAATCCACCTTCATTGGACAATTACTGTTTGGCAGGCTCTGAACTGTGAGGTGGGGATGCCACGGTGAACAAGGCAGACACAGTCCCAGCCATCAGGGAAGCTCACTGCCCAGTGAAGAAAGGAAACATCGACACACTGACCACACAAGTTCCCAAGAGCACACTGCGATGAGAGCTGGAAGGAGAGCTGGAGTTTGCCATGAGAGTCGCCCGAGACCTGATCCACTCTGACTGTCGAGGGAGCTTTGAAGAAATAACAGTCCAGCTGAGATGTTGCATGAATAGGAGTTCACTTGGTGAACTGGAAGAGAACAAGTGGGCCAAGTGTCTGGCGTGGAGAGAACACCAGGGTCTAAGGCCTTGAAATGAACAGAGACATGCTCAACTCAAAGAATTGAAAGAAAGCCAACTAATTGGAGAGAGGAGCAAGATGAGGCTGGAGAGGTGGGAGGTGGCCAGGTCACACAAGGCCCCAAGTCTCAGGAAGGTGGAGAGGTGAGAGGTGGCCAGGTCACACAAGGCCCCAAGTCTCAGGAAGGTGGAGAGGTGAGAGGTGGCCAGGTCACACAAG
Source organism: Miniopterus natalensis (assembly GCF_054644295.1). Lineage (NCBI taxonomy): Eukaryota > Metazoa > Chordata > Mammalia > Chiroptera > Miniopteridae > Miniopterus > Miniopterus natalensis. The sequence continues at coordinate 5,285,930 of NC_142081.1, read as the reverse complement.
GCCCCAAGTCTCAGGAAGGCTGGAGAGGTGGGAGGTGGCCAGGTCACACAAGGCCCCAAGTCTCAGGAAGGGGAAGCTCCTGAGATGTTTGAAGTGGTCACATATGTGTGGATTATCGATTGTAGGGGGAGGTGCCCAGGTGGGAAAACGGGTGACATATTCAGTGGAGAAGACTGGTAATATAACCCTTGGCTTTGTGAAGACAAGAGTAGCCTGGTCTACCACAACTCTGGCAAAATGGAGAGTCGAGGAATTCAGAATATGTGTTAGTGTGTGACACTGACAGAAGTAGGAAGGTGATTGAATTGGGGACGATCAGCTAGGGAAAAGGGTTTCAAGAATGACTTCTAGGTTTCTGATATGCCCCATTGGGTGAATGAGTCATCGATACAGTGCCTCATGGAAGCGTGCTCCTCTATGGGCTATTTAAACTGAACTCTTAAATAAAGCTGGATCTTCAGTCGCCCCTTTGTATCGAGCAAGCACTTGCCATACTGACCCATTTTAGGCCCATTGCTAACTTCATGTGGAGGACCCGGTCTGTTCTTAATGTGAAAAGATGAGGTTATAACTCTTATCTCCTCTTGTTTCAATCACCCAGCCCTTCAAAACCATCCAACAAGATGCAGAGGTCAGCACATGTCATTTCTCAAGGTACAAGTGGAAAAGGGTGTCCCTCACAGGACACCGGTGAAACTCATGGACTGACTTGGGATGTGGGCTGTGCTTTGTGTTTGGGGCTGCCTGCAAAACCCCACCAACACCAGGCAGGCCCCTGGCCAGCTGCAAGCAGCAAGTTGAGAATGATGGCTCCAGAACGGCCTGGAGATTAGCTGAATCTTTCCCACCCTGGCACTCTTCCTGGAGGCATGGAACGTGCTCTGCAGGAGGTGAGAGCTCATCCAGATGTTCCTGTTCTCTGGGTGCTCACCTGCTCATCTTTAGAGGTCTCAGATGGAAAGAAGAAACCCATAGGACAGCACAATCCTGCTTGTACAGCAGACTCTCATGCGTCTTGGGACTGAGGACTTGATTTCAAGGATCAAGCCAGCCACTTAAAGCTTCTAGGTGGTGTGACTCCTTTGAGTCCCTTTCTTATGATCTCCCTTACGTCTGGGCTCAAACTCTGATTCTGAAACCCCAGAAATCAAGCTCTTTTCCTCACTTCCTTGATAGGACATGTTCCTGCTCCTTCCCAACTCCCACACTGACCATGGTGTGCCCCTTGGGGGGTATGAGTTTCCCCCCGGTTCCCTTTTCACGAAGGTCAGTATGCTGTGTGTGATGCTCTAGTAAAGTCTAAGTTAATGAAACTCTACCTGCCCTGTCATGGAATGAATCCCGAAAGTCACGTTGAGCATGTGAGCTTTTCACACTTATTTCTGTTTGCTTCTGAGTGTCCCCCAAAGCTTGATGGGCCGCTGTGCAGCATTTTGTGCAAGGATTGGGACTAAAATGTTCTTCAGGAAGTTGGTATTTGTTTTTGTTTTGAGTGAGAACATCAGCCCTAAACCCTCACCCGTTTCCGAGTCCCAAGCTTATCTACTTGCCACAGGGCTGAGAGGCTTGACAATGTCACCGCTGGGGGCCACGCTGCTGTTCATTTTCCTGTTTTTATCACCAGAATTAGGAAACCACATAGTCAAAAGCATCGAAACCAAAAAGGTGGCTGTTAATATGACTCCCATGTCCCCATTCTCAAACTTACACACTCGATATTTTATCTTCTCTGAATAATAAGCCCTGGGGGCAGGGGGCAGAGGTCTCATCTTATTTTTTTTTTTAACCCCCAACCCCTGGTCTATTGCTCGGGATATAGAACATGTTCACAAAATGCCATTTCAATTGGATGACAATGACCACACTAACAAACTACTCACACTAGGTGACTTCATAAACCAAATGCATGTGGAAATGTTAGGAGTTATTACTCTTATTATTTCCTGCTCTTGGTGCCAACACGAAAAGCTCTCCATGCATTTTCTCATCTAATCTTCACGCCACCTTTCCAAGCAGGGTCCCAGACGACCTCCATTCTCCAGGTGTGGACTTCAGGACTCAGGGGTGGTAGGTTACCTGCCCCAGGTCCACACAGCCAGTTAAGTGGCACCACCAGGACTCAAGGGCGGAGGTCCCTGCCTCCAAAGTCGGAGGTCTCAATCATCATGCCTTCCCTGACCGTCACTGTCTTTGTTATCTCTTATGAGCACGAGTTGTTCATTAGGACCTAGCTCATACTGGTTGCTCTTAGTTCTAGCCATATGCATACCCTTAAATATGTAAAACATTCTCGAATGTGAAAAACTTAGGGAAAACAGGACTGGAATGCGTCCTGGACAAGTCAACACTGAAACCCACTGAGGCAAAAAGAAATCAAAATAACATACTTCGGAAAGAGGAAACCTAAGTGCAGCAGCTGGAAGTGAGCACCGGGCCGGCTGAGGAGAGGAGCTCACCCCCTCAGTGGAGGGCCAGGCTGGCAGAGCAGAAGGCCAACACCTAACCCTCGACAAAATACCAGTTACAGTGGATGCAACAAGGCCTATGGAGGGCCCTACGGGGGCTCAGTTGGTTGGAGCGTCACCCCATAGACCAAAAGGTTCCAGGTTCCTTCCCCAGTTGGGCCGGGTAAGGGAGGCAACCAATTGATATTTCTCACATCAATGTTTCTCTCTCTCTCTCCCTCCCTTTCTCTTTCTAAAAATCAGTTCTAAAAAAAACACATATTCTTGGGTGAAGATTTTTTTTTAAACTTATGGAAGAAGACGAGCTGAGCTGACAAAGCTTAAGATGATTGGTTTTGTCTTCTATGGAGAAAAGTGAATTAATATGGCCTAAAATTGATATATCGTCAAATAGAAGAAGACCCAGCTCCAATATATTAATATTCTGGGAGATCTATTCAAAGGACATAATCTAAAAACAAAAGTTAAGTTCACAGAGATTTTTATGGAACGTTATTTGTATGAAAACAAAGGGAATGAGGAAAATCCAAACCAATCACAGAACAAATCATGAAATTCTGGTAGTGAAATGATGATTATAAAAACCGGGCTGTCTCGTAGAAAATGCTTATTTATTAGCATACAACGAGAAAAGCAGACGCCTAATCATTTGCCCCCCACCTTTGAAAGTGTATAAAAGGTTGTGCCCATAGAAAAAGTTTAAAGGACGCCCCCCGCCCGCCCCCCACAGGTGCCCTCTGGTCGCCGGGCCGCCCGGCTGCGCGCTTTCTGCTCTGTTCTCTAAATGTCCTCGGCTGAGCTCCGCCGCACAAGCACCCAAAGCCTAGAGAGGACGAGCACTTTTGAATGAATGAATGAGTGGACGAGTGGCTTGTGTTTTTCGTCCTTTAAATCGTTCCGCGCTCGCCGCTCCGCCCGGGGGACGGGGGCCGGGCTCTCCAATCCCCCTGCCCACGTGCTCAGAGCCTCCGGCCGCGCAGCGAGCGGGCGCTTTGCTTTCCAAGACTCTGGCGTGTCTTCTCCAGCTGGAAAACAGATCCCACTCGAGGAAATCATTTTACGACCTGAAAGGACTCCGTCCAAATATTGCACGGCAATATTACACTGCATAATCACGGGGGTCATATAGAAAGTCCATAAAGATTGCTATTTTAATTTAGTTTTGCTTTCATAGCATACAGCCCCTGATCCTTGTGGGATCATAAATAGAGACTCAAGGACATGAAAGAGACAAGCCTTGTGACTTAATCTAGTCCCTTCATTTTCCAGATGAGAAATAGACTGAGGATGTTAAGTGATTTATCTGAAGCGACATGTTGCGTTGGTGAGTCATTCAAATCTCCGCTTTTTAAAGGGCCAAAGTCTTTTTGCAGAGTTTGCCTGAGAAGAATTTAAAAATGAGGCACGTGTAGAAGTTAGATACCAGATGCAGAGAGGTGGACGCGCACAGGTCAGGCCACAGTGTCCGGGGGCCGTGGGGGGGGCCGCCGTGGGTGGGGAGAAAGGGAAAGACGAGGGCCATTCAGTGATGGCGAAAGCCAGGGTCCAGGCCAGCAAGACAGTGCCCAGGCCCAGAGGACCGCAGCAGTGCCTCCCTGGCTTACCGCCCGCCCCGCACCTACTGCACGGCCGATGGGGAAGCAGACAGGGGTGGGCACATCCCTGCCCAAGGAGGAGCTCGTGGTCCTGGAACGAGTCAGGTGAGTCTGGGGTGTGCCAAGTGCAACAGGAGGTCAACCCCGAGTCTCTGACACCAGAACCAGAGCCTGAGGGGCCAGCCAGGCTCTCCGGAGGCCAGCACAGGGAGAAAAGCAAAAAGACAAGAGAAAATAGTTTCCCATACCGGTGTCAACTGCTGGGGACCCACGGTGTCCACCTCGCTGCTCAAGCCAGTGCCTGGATGAAACTTAAGGCCGCAGTACCGGGGGCTCAGCATCCAGCTGGCATTCTGGACTCCTGAATAGGCCAACCTCTCTCCATAACATTTCCAATTTTGAAATACTTATAATACATACTACCTTTAAATCTCGAGTGTCCTAGGTGGGCATTTGTATGTGGCACATGTCAGTATGTGCACAATAAAATAAAAAACAACATAAAGAGAAGAAAGACAGAGAAATAAATCTGCTTGTCGGGGCCCAAACATGCGCTGTGGCCCCGCACTGTCTGAAATATTAACCTTATTGCCGGCTTTTATTTTAATAAGCATCTCTTGGACTAAATAATGGGAACCAAGTAGAGTAATATACTTTCCAACAATGCTCTGGGCAGCCCCCCGGGACTATCAGGGGGGACTTGGTAAGTGACACTTGTACAGGTTTAAATTTGAAATTGCATTTAATTTGTATGTCCTATTACTTCGTTGAAAACATGTACCTCTAAGGCAAATGCAGACGGAGATGGGCATCGAGCTAAAAATATTTGAGAGGCAATAATTTGCCTTAATGGCATCCGCACCTCGATGGGGAAGGTAATGACGCCTCTCGGGGGAGGTGTTTCTTTGGCTTAATTTGTTTTCACGCTGTTACCAAGTTGTCAGCCCAAGGACTGTGAGGGGAGACTGCTCATGAACCTCCCTTTTGTTTCGACTCCTCACAAGCACACTCGGTCCCCATGTACTTTCTTCCAGTTATTTATGCAGCATCCAGAGCTTAGGACGCGCTAGGCATTGTTCTAGAAATGGAGGGATCCAGCAGGCAGGCAAGGGATGCGGTCACACTGGGCCGAAGGGCTCCCCCGTGGCCTTACCTCCTTCCCTCTCCCCGGGACTCAGGTGGGTTGGAATAAGACTGAGCCCCAGAGGCTGTGGCTGGTGGTCCTGTTATCCAGAGGTTGTTAGGAATGGGGGGAAGGCTGGGGAAAGGCGCGGAGTAGCTGCAGGAACTCTTAGAGAGTGGCAAGGGTCAAGCCGGGCAGGTGACTTCACAGCTGAGCACAAGGGACACACCCAAGAGCCCAACCGGGAGGAAATGGGGTGTGAGGACCAAGGTGAGAGCTGCATGGGCAGAGCTCTGTGCCCACAGGCCTGGGGTGCACCCGCTGTGTCCGAGTGGCCACCGTCCACATGGGGTGAGGGACGTCACCTGAATTCAATGCACAGGCTGCCTTAGAAAACGTCTGTGTATGTCAGATAGTCAACTGAGCACATTAAAAATAAGTCTTTGGTGCTGGACTAAAAGGAAAGTCCGGCCTAAATGTCCCCAAGTTGACACCTATTTACAGTGGGACAGCCACCCCAGTGTCTCCTGGCTCCATGCAGGCCCATGCACCTTAATTATATTCGACGGAAGGGCTAAGCTGGGAAGTCCTGCTGTTCGAGAACCAAGCTCAGATGTTCCTGCCGACTTCACTCAGGTTCTTTCCCTTGGTGTCTACAGGCCCCAACCTGTCTTCAGGAGTCACCACGGGGCTGAGGCTTGGGGGACGGGCTCCCCCATCTGTGGGGTGGACATAGGAAGGTCCGAGAGTAAGGAAATAAGGGGGGCCCGAGTGAAGTGATAGAAGCACCCAAGAGGTATCCTTCTCTGGGGTCCCGCTGGCCCCCGCGTGTCCCATCCTCCAGCCTCCTTGTACCTAATAGGCACCCGTGGCTGCTACTGGTAACTGGAAACGCTTGCTCGGGGAGACCAGCTGTAGACCACGGACAGAGGGACATCTCCAGCACCCGGCGGCCGCAGCCCGCGTCGCGGGGAGCCCTTCAGCTCCCTCTCCTCGCGGGCCGGGGAGAGGGGGCCGCCCTGTGCGCACTGCGGGGGGGGCGCCGTAACTGAGCCTGCACCAGGCCCCCGAGGGTGGGAACAGCTTGACTTGGAGGTGCCACTGTGGGCGGGAAGGAATAAATAAACGCTTGCTGTCCATCCAGTTCATATCTATTCCCGAGTGCACTCGAAGGCCGTGGGCTCTATGCAGACGCGAAGGAGGGAGAAGAGCGAGTCCCGAGAGGAAGGACAGCACCTCAGTAGGACAGACGACGGGCTTTAACGAGAGACTAGGTTTCTGACCAAACTTCCACGGTCCACCTGCTGCTGTGCGATGCCGGCGACTCTCTCGCTTCCTGGGCCTCGCTTCCTTCATTTGAGGAGTGAGGATGGGAGTTCCCCCTCCGCAGGGTTTTGGTGAAACTGAAATGAGACCCTTCGTGGTCAGCACTCGGCACAGGCCCGGCCTGCGGTAAGTGGCGGTGCTTAATAGCTATTATCCAGACTGGCGGCAGCAGGCGATATTCAAACATGGACTCTAAATTGTAAGATAATGCTAGTTTCTATAACAGATAAATCCCCCAAATTTCAGCGGCCTAACTTAAGATAAATTATGTGTCCCTCTGTGTCCAGCCAGCAGAGGGGCCAAGATTAGGAGAGACTCTGTTCCATGCAGTCATTCGGGGACCCGGGGAGACAGGCTGGGTGGGGGTGGGGGTAACACATGGCTTCGAAGGTTGCTCTAAAGCCAAAGCATCGCATGGAGGTGTGTGAGGACCAGTCTTGGGCGTGACACTGTTGCCTTCAGCTCACGTTCCATTGTCCAAAATTCAGTTACCCAGACCCTGAACCGCAAGGCGGACTGGGGAATGCAGTAAAGTTGTCTGTTTGGGAAGAAGAGAGAAGGGGTTTGGTGAACAGCCCGAAAGTCTCAGTCACTGAGAGTCATCCCACTTCACTATAAAATCAGGACCCGGGCCCAACACCCAGGTTCGAAATCATGAGCTCTTTCTGGTACCAATTCCACGCACAGCACCCTCCAGGCTGCAGTGGAGGGGGCTCAGCCTCGGCAGGGATTCAAGCACGATGCTGTCAGGCTGGGTGGGGCCTGCGAATCGAGCCACCTCCGGTCCCAACCCTTGCCTCTAATCACGGGAACTGAAGTCACCTCCTTGTGTTCGGATGAACTTTACCAATTCCGATTCAGAAAGCTTACACCAGGCCTCTAACTCAGCAGGATTTTCCACATAGGTCGCCTGGAGCTGCCTTCCACGTATGTGTCCCTCGCATCTCAACCGTTCCTGGTTGTACATGACAATTTTGGAGCAGAACTCAAAACCATCTCTGCTCCCCAGAGTGAACCCCTTGGCACCGAAGGTGTTGACGAGAACTATAGATTTTGCTGAAGCGTCCATACCCAATAATAACCTTTAAAAAGTTCCATCCAACATGTTTATTCCCCAAAAATCCCTCTTCTCTGCTACATCGTCATCAGAGGCATTGTTTCCCTCCCCGCCCCTCATGACTCAGCTCTGACGGTCCCTGTCGCCCTCTGTGTATGGGAATCCCAATGGGCCCGGCCTCCACTGTGAAGAACAATCTGTCCTTTTTTCTGCATCTGCCATGCTGCTGGTGCTGTATCCACATCTCCCCTAGAATCCGTAGGAAACAAAGAGCTCACCAGCATCCACGCCCAGCCAACGTGGTTCAGTGGTTAAGCATCGACCTAGGATCCAGGAGGTCACAGTTTGATTCCCGGTCAGGGCACATGCCCGGGTTGCAGGCTCGATCCCTGAGTAGGGACATGCTGGGGGCAGCCAATCAATGACTCTCTCTCATCATTGACGTTTCTCTTTGAAATCAATAAAAACATATTTCAAACAAAGAGTTCACCAGTGTCCAGGGCCTACCACCTTCAGAAGACACTGGGGTTGTCAATAAAACTGTTCATCTGGCGCGCATGGAGATGGGATATGTGAGCCAAGGTCATGTTCTCTTACGTGTGCATCTCCTACTGAGTGCTTTTCTTCTTGTTTGTTTGTGTTTGTTTTTCGACTAAATCATGTGGCCTTTGCTTTGGAAACAGACGTAGAGGATCTACCTGTTCTAGTGACCCTGTCGAGCCGGGTGGGTGGGATGCCCGCTCCCTCCTGGACGTCACACCACAGGGAGGGCTTGGGTCTCCTTTCTACGGCTTTTACCTCTCAGCTGTTGCCGGATTTGTTCACTGGAAGACCTTTCTAAACTAATCAATCAAAAAGAGCATGTCTTCTAAGGAGAGCACTTAAAAACATTTTCAGCGCACACTTTCAGGTTCTGGGAGCCCACGGCGTCCGTGTTTAGCTCCAAGTGTCCCCGTGTGGGTGGCTGGGCTTCACTCCGCTAAGATGACCACGTAGCAGATATAAACATGTTGGATGGAACTTTTTAAAGGTTATTGTTGGGTTGGCAACAAATGAGTGATTGTATTTGTTGTCAATAATGAAATTAGAGTTTTCAGGTTAATATGAGAACTTTGGGAAACTTACATGTGCTATCAGGACCCTGACTATTTCCCAATATTAAAGACACTTCCGATGAGATCAGTAGTGATATTAATGAAGGTAACTTTTTTGGTAATGCATAAAGAAGTATGTCATCATTTAAGTAATCGGCATAACTCAGTGAACAGGTACTTCACAAATCAAAAATATATGCCTTGCAAAGTCATGTCTGAATCTATCATTAATTGTACCTAAAGTTCAAGACAGACAAATAGATTTTTAATAAAACTGAGAATGAAAAACTCACTGATACCGCTTCAGATTCCAAGTTACCACTGACCCTTAAGAACCACCCTTTGTCGAGTCTTGGGTTAGTATCAAAGAAGAATATCTCAGATTATCTGAAAGGCTCTGAAACACTCCTCCCCTTTCCGATGACCCGAGCACGTAGGGCTAGATTTTCCTCACATGCTTCAGACAACCTGTCGCAATACTTTGGATTCAGAAGCAGACGTGACAGCCCAGCCGTCTAAGCCAGACATTAAGGAGATTTACAAAAATGTAAAATAATGGCGCTGTTCTCAGTGACACGGGGGAGGGACTCATCTCTTTTCAAGTAATGGATTTGTTATTATTATTTTTAAATCAATTAATAAACGGATACCCTATGCATCCGTTTGTGTTTCTAATGTGGTAAATACTGACAGATAGAGCCCCCAGGAGCAAAGCTATTTGAGTCATCAAGTTTTTAAGAGTGTGAAGTGAGGTGGCTAAGTTTGAAAGCCACTATTTCAATAATATTACAGATAAAGTGATTAGTGGAACTGACCCATGAGTTGCTGCAGCCAACCTTGCAGGAGAAATGGGTTCCCTGTTTCGCTTTCTGGGAAATCTGCTTACCTGTAGAATCCCCTTGAGGAAGTGACATGACGTCATCACGAGAGTGGGGTGGGCTGTTCTCGGTGGTCAGAGCAGTTACTGGTCTCTGACCTGGCCAGCCCCGCTCCAAGGTTCTCTCCTCTGGACCACAGGCCAGATCGGAACCACGTCACAAGCAGACTCACTTGGGTGTGTACGTCCTGGCGTCTGCTGCAAACGAACCTTCTCAGCCCGTGAGACGGAGGTAAGAAGCCTACACATGTGGTGGTGTCTGGGTTGCTAATCTGTATTGAATGGCACAGCCCCGGGCTCAGTAGATGGCACATGTATCTCAACAGTGGGATGGCACTGAACCCTGCTGAGCTGGAAATCAGGGCCAAGCAATTTATCTTGAGTCAGTGGGTGGCCAAAGGGCCATGGACAACCCTTAGTGGACCTGCAAGTGGTGTACCTTGTGCATGTTTTGGGGGAAGTGTATCCATAGAGCTTTTCGTCAGGTTTTCAAAGACACCCTCCAAGGACCAAAGGATTAACGTTTCATTCACTGCGTGCTTTCGGCTTGTTTTTGCTCCCTCAGAGCTTTGTCTGTTGGTCTGTCACCACAGTTAACACACTCTGAAGAGTGACTTAATGTTATAATGAATGAGTTACCCCCACCCACCAGCCTGTGAGCTCCGGCAAGATCAGAGACTCTGTTCTGTTCACCGTTACCATCCTGTTTTTACAAAGTGCTTTAGATATCATAGGTGCTCAATAAATTCTGTCAAATTAAATTAAATTATCTCATTTACATTTAATCATGTGTACATTCGAAATGATAAATTTTAAACAAGTCCTATACAAATGATATATACTCATACAGATATGTACATGTATATACAAATTACTTTTATGTATGTAAAGCAACTGGCCCACATTAATTCATTATCTATTAATTGAGTCCGTGTGTCAAGTCCCGAGACAAGTAGCTAAAAAAGGCATCCTTTCTGCCCTGATGAGCTCACTGTGCAAGTGCAGGGATGCGCAAGAACAGTGTGGCTTTGAGAAACCCAGAGGGCTGAGGAGCACAGAGTGGAGGATGGTCACCCAGCAAGAGATCACTGGAAGCCTCTAAAAGGGGAAAAATCCTAGAAAAAAAAATTAAGGCTTACATGGGAAAAAGAAATACAGCAGGAGGAACAATGGAGACTTTCAGGGAGCAGAAGGTTCCCTGCATGTGTAAAGAAGCTACAGAGTGAGAAATCATGGTGCGTGTGCGCACACACACACACACACACACTCACACGCACACGCTCATGCAAAGGCCCTCGCTCCAGGAGCACCGCTGATTCCCGTCAAATCCCTCAGCAGCACATTCCTGCTGGTGCATCCCCAGTCTTTCCATCTGTAAAATTCCTGGATAGGACTACATCAGTGGCTCTCACTGGTGCCCGAATATTAGATTCCCCTGAAGCTCTATTAAACCTCGCCCTGCTCAAGCCCCACGCCCAGACATTTGATGGTGTTGGTCAGGAATGGGGTCCACGCATCGGATCTTTTAAAAAAGTATCCATGTGATTCTATAGAGAACCACTGACTACTAACTAGTGAATTCCTTTTGGATCTGTCTATTGTTATTTCCATGCAGTCTTTCATTATTTTTTATTCTTCTATCTACTTACTAGTCATAAAAGCCTATGGCCTACCGGGGACTCTACTGGGTGTTTTTGAGCCAGTAAACGGAATAGGTCCATCCGCGACCTCATGGAAGTGGCAGTCTCGCAGATGCTCAGATGGATGTGTCTGTCACTCACCGTTGTCCCGCTGCCTGGTTTTTCCCACACCTCCCATTCCCATCACCTCCAGGTCAACCGACTCTTAATCCCTAGATGCGCTTATCCAACCACATGGATATGCATCGCTCAAAGTGGAGTTTCGAACACACTGTTTCCTGACTAATTTTGTCCCAGATCAATGTTAACCTGTCATTTCAGTTTACATGTCAAACCTTCCCTTTGAGGATTAATTGTCCAGACCTCTTCTCTTTCTAAACACCATAGACTTGAAATAACTGGACTGTCAGCCTCCTGGCTCTGTGACCTTGAGGGTTTGTCACGTCTTCTTCCTGAAACACAGTTTTCTCATCAATATAATGGGTGTTCTAAATGTTAGCTCATTTAAACTTCAGGAAACAAAACTTATGAAGTAGATATTTCTTATGTTATACATGGGAAAACGGAGGCTCAGGGAGATTAAATGAAACTTCCAACGTCTCAGCCTTAGAAAGTGTCCGATTTTGTCTAGAATTTTGATCAGTCCAACACAACTGCGCATAGGCTCTTTCTAGCATTCTCATTTCAATAACTTTGAGTTTGCTCAAAACAAGCTTGAAAGGTCCTTGGGATTCCTTCAGAGCCCATGTCCAAGCAAGCCGCTACCTACGGGCACGCCTCGCCTTTGCTTGATGGGTGAATAACTGAGCCCCCAGGTTTCAACAGTGGCAGCCTTATTGATAAGCACACGGCTTCCCTTGGAGGCGCTTTCAAAGACACAGATCCATTTAGAGCTTAGAGCGATGCGGCCTAAGCCAGCCTGTCCTATAGAAGGTCCTATGACGATGAAAATGCCCAATGTACGTGATGCCTGGTAGAGGAGCCGTTAGTCACCAGTGACTGAAACACTTGCTACACGGCTTATATTTTTTTAATGAATTTAAAATTGAAATAGCCACATGACTGGTGTCTACTCTACCGGGCAGCAGGGTTGTAATCTGTGTGTTGATGACAGTGGCAAAGCGTCAGAAGTAACCGGTCCTGTGACCTTGAGGTCACAGCCTGTGTGTGCTGTGAGAAGGTGACGTTATCTCCAGGGTTTACGGGTCAGTGTTCACACATATTGCTCAGACCGAGTCCTGTAGTGTGTTAAAGTGCGCCTGGGGGGAAACGCGGACCTCCTGTACTCCACCCGAACTGTTGGAAGGAATATAGCGTCATGGACACCTTGGCCCCTGCAAGGACCCCGAGTCTTCGTTCCATTTGGAACCCGGGTTCCTGGATCTTTGCTTCCCTTGTCTTCACACACCGTCAGCTGCTCCGCTGGACGCTGAATGGAGAGGCCTAGTTCCACTTCAGAAGCGTGTCCTGCGGTTCAACACTGGGCCAGGCCACGTGTGGTCCCCGAAGCAGAGCATCCGGGCCTCAGAAGGCGACGCCACCTTCCCCCATGGCAAGGTGGCCGCGGTCCTACGGGAGAGAGCTGGCCAGGGTCAAGGCTGGGACAGCAATAACCTCTCCCCGTCACCTGCCTGCACTCCCCCATGTTAACATAGTGTGAGCGGAGCGGGAGTGACAAAACCAATCCATCACCCCAGAGCCAACACGGAGAGGAATAGAGAGGTTAACAGAAATTGATGACATCCCCGCCGGAATTTTACACTGATTCGGCCGGCCCCCCGATTGAAACAGACAAAGATTTATAGGCCGAGCGCGGACGCCCGCTCCCCTTGATTGCCTTGATTTTTTTATGCGCTCCTGCATATTTATCCCCGAGCTCATCACGGGCTTGTAGCATTAGAATGCTGATTTGATTTTACATTCTGAGAGGAGCAGCCATTCTGGGGCCATTTGCATGATGTGGGAGAAATCACCAGAACGCTTTCTGATATGGGCGGCCAGAACGCGCGCTAATGCTCACCTGCACGAGCAGGATTCTGTAATATATGTATTTTTTTGAAATTCAGATTTCCTTTTGCTTCTCTCAGTATAAAAATAAAAAAGGGGAATTATTCCATATCCTGTGGATGAGAAATTGTATTTTGTCATGCCTCGGAGGGCTACAGAGGCATCGAGCTTTTATGAATTCGTTTGATATCAGGGCCCTGCGTTTCCAGTTTCAACACAGATTCTCCCCCCGTGACATTATTACCAAAAGCTTTTATCAGTTCATTGTGACAGAAAATTGATTACTCTCCTCGACATTTGATGGATAGCTTTCATAAAAGGACCTTTTTTTATTTCATGTTGGCCCATAAAGTCCCTCTCCCCCCCCCCAAAAAAAACTTTCTTAAGACACGAAAAGAATTTCTCAATTCCCTTGTCAAACTTCCTCTGGGCATCTGCAGTGGGGAAGCAAGTGCCTAAGAAAAAAAAAAGTTGAAGGGAAAGCACAGATCCGGACTCGCTCCCCAGACAGCCCTGCATCCGGCAAGATGTTAGGGAGCGCCCTGCGGACGGGCCCCTGGGCCAGCAGGTGAGGTTCCGAGGCTGCACCAGCCGCAGCTTCGTGAGAAATTCCACCCACGGCCATCGAGGGGAAAGCACGTCTTCAAACCGGAGTCTGCCTTCGGAGACTGTTTAGATAACCTGTTATCTTTTGCTTTGTCGGGGAGACAAAGAGTCTGTCTATTAACTGGAGTGTAGTAATCACACCCATTGAGTTTCTGCAACATATCCGCTCCCTCAGCTGACCCTTGTCATAGCACTGTGGGGAAGATGGCCTTGTCTCTTCCCTCCAGCAGAGGACCTGAGGCCTGGGGAGTTGAGGGAACTGGACTTGGGTCCCCAGACTGAGCACGATAAAGGCAGACCCTGAACCCCGCCTCCCTGACTTGAGATCCAGTGTCCACTCCCTACCTAATGCCCCCTCCTGTAGAGACCATTTCTAGAGAAACACAGCAGGTGTCACCTTTAGGAACATATTTATTTCAACTCAGTTATTCACTCAAACAGAAACACACACACACGTCACCCAACAGGAAGAACGGTCAGGTGGAGTGGCTCTGAGACGCCAGGCAGCTGCTCGGCCTCGCCAGTTCCTGACCTCACAGCCCTTCCTGCCCTACACCAGCGTCCCTGCAGGCGCCGAGGGGCCCTCACACTCTGTTCAAATTGGAGTGAAGTCACCTTAGTTTTGATTGGGAAATTTGGGGAGAAGTCAGAAACCAGCATCCGAGGAGCGGGGGGTCTAGTGTCCGCGGCACCCCGCTGATGCTGGAGAGTTTGGCAGATGCCCAGCTGCACCCGCTCAGCCTGTTACAGGCCGGGGTCCCTGGGGCCTTACAGGGAGCGGAGCGGCGAAGGAACCAAGCCCACGTTTCTGGGGTTCCCTTCACGATCTCTGGTTCCGCACCAACGTGGTTGGGTTCGCTCCCCCTTAGACAGCCTCTGGGTTTTGCTGAGCATTTATTTGTTTTTGTAAATATGTCTTTATTGATTTCAGAGAGAGGGAGAGGGGGAGAGAGAGACATAGAAACATCAATGATGAGAGAGTCAATCATTGGGGATCGAGCCCGCAACCTGGGCTTGTGCCCTGACCGCAATCGAACCGCAATCTCCCTGGGATCCCAGGTTGATGCTCAACGGCTGAGCAGCTCCAGCCAGGCTTGCTGGGCTTTTAAATTACCCCGCCTGGAAAGCACTGGCTTTCAAACTAACGCAGGGAATTATTATTACGTAAAAGATCAACGTCTTCATCTAGGACCGTTACAATATATACACGAGAACTCGCGGGAAATTTACTTACTTAGGACAAAACCGCTGGGTCGCAGGGGAGCTAGAACGCCGCCGATGCGCCTGGCTTTCCCCGCGGCCTCACTTACGCCTGTCGGAGGCTGCGCTGCTCCTCGGGGCCCTCGGGGGTGCGGTAATGAGAGCTGGGGGTGTATTAGAATTAATAGAACAGTAGGTGTCTATGGAAAGAGCAGACTTAAAATAGTTCATTAAGTGTAGGAGGTAGGAAACTTTATTTGATGGAGCAAATGGTCTTCATTAAAAGTGCACTTTCTCTGGGAACTAGAGATGCCATTTAAAAATCCATTTTTTCTTATTAAGAAAGAGGAATTGATGTATGGTCATCGTAGAAATTTGGAACATGCAGAGGTGCACTCCATAAAAAACACTTGCAATCTATGACCCAAAGGTAACCACAAGAAATGTGATTTCTGGCAGGATTTTTTTGCTACATGTTTATGTGCCTCGGTGAATTACCAAACTAAGATCGAATGGCGCATATCGTTTTTTACACTTTTTAAAAAGTTTGCTTAACGTGGCATCCAGAGTCTAGACATGTCCTATTCTTTGGAAACCTGACTTTTAGTGGCTACGTAGTATTTAATCTTTTGGTCACAACATGGGACGTATTTTTGGTAAGTTATCCCACTATTAACAAACACATTTCTTCTAGTTTTCATGGTTTTTGTGAGCACCGCGACCTACTCTGATGGCCAAGCGGCAGGAACCCCCATGTGAGCTGGGCTGAATTATCCCGTTTTTCGGAGGACAAGCAGGCCGAATTCCAGATTTTCCCAGAGCCGTGCAGAAGTGGTCCAAGGAGGGCCGGGACTCAGACTGTGACTTTCACTTCGGGCCCCTTGTTCCGCAGCAACACACAAGTGCAGGGCTGCCGCCCGGGAGACATTCGCTCAACAGCGCACAGCATAAACCTTGAACTCAGCCCTTCAAGCCCAAACCAGAAGAGAAAAGCTTCAGCTGACTGTTTACTTACCTCTTACCAGCTCCGTGTTCTTTTTTTTTTTTTAATCCCTCCCCCAGTATATGTTTTCCCTGATTTTTAGAGACAGAAGAAGGGAGAGAGAGAGAGAGAAACGTTGATGTGAGAGGAACATCCATCAGTTGCCTCCCGTGAGCACCCCAGCCAGGGATCGAACCTGAAGCCTAGGTATGTGCCCTGACTGGGGGTGGAACCGCCACCTCTTGGCGTAGGGGACAATGCTCCGACCACCTGGGTCACCGGCCAGGGCCCCAGCCCTGTTCCTGAGCAAAGGACTCACTTTCGTCCCATTTCACCATCTACAAAGCAGGCGTTTGCACCCTCGCAGGGTTAACATGCAGATGAGAGCCTGACGTAGGGGAAAGCAGCTCGGGGGTCACGGGGGGATGGAACCTGGACGGGCCGTCATTAGGCGACAGCTTCGTCGTGGTTGCTATTGTTTGAGACGGTCAGTATGCGTGGAGCGGTGTTTCCTCTCAAATATCTGATACATGACTCCTATTGTGCCATTTTATTCTTGTTCATGTAAAGCATGGAGACATTAGGAGACAGGAGCAAAACGGACCCCAAACAACGAGCCTTCCGCACCCCTGGCCCAGGAGGCCTGGAGAAGCTGGGACCGGCCTGCTGATGTCAGAGTGGGATCCGGATCGATGAGGTGCCTGCCTCTGAAATGACACGAGCGTCCTTGGAACAGAGCTGCCTGGAAATAAACAGATAAATGTCCCCCTTCCCAGGCTCGAGCCTGGTGGCCCCTCGGTGCTAGAGAAACAGGACGGCTACCCCAGTGACATCGCTCCAGGGGCCTGCGCTGCGCCCTCCGGCGCGCCCCGCTGACCGCAGAGCCCGTGCGGCGAGGGCCGAGAGCGAGCCGCACCCGAGCTCCGGAGCCATCAGGAGCCCGGGGCACGCAAGCGGCCTCAGGGGCGCCTTTTATTTTGATCGCAGGTTAAGATGATAATATTTTGCATTGAATACATTATCAATATTCATTTCACCTGTTGTATTTACCTTTTTAAAGGGCTGCTCTACAAGTTAAAATTGCCTACGTGTCCGCCCTGGCTGGGTGGCTCAGTTGGTGGAGTGTCGTCCCGCACACCAAAAGGTTGTGGGTTCGATTCCCAGGCAGGGCGCATACCTAGGTTTCAGGTTTGATCCCTGGCCGGGGTGCATACGGGAAGCAACGGATCTGTTTCTCTCTCACACTGATGTTTTTCTCTCTCTTCCTTCCTCCCTCTCTAAAAACCAATAAACATATCCTCGGGGGAGAATTAAAAAGACTGTGTATGTGCCTCACATTAGGTATCTATTGGGCACCACTGCTCCTTAGAGAGTATATCATGTCAGGGTTTAGAATAACTTGCCCCTGCACTTCCATTACACTGGCTTCAGTAGGTTGGGGATATCGGGAGAGGAGGGAGAGGTGTTCTGAAGTGGCCCCAGGTCAGTCCCTCTCCCCAGGACTCACTGGGCAGAAAAGGCCCTGGTCACTCTTCTATATAGAGCTGAGTGTAAGGTGATGAATTTCCCCCAGACTGGCCTTCAGAAAGGAAGGAATTGCTCTATGTGTGGACTTTTGGTACCTGGAAAATCTCTCAATTATTTAGTGCAGAGCAAAAACAATAGTTTAAGGCCAATTTAAGATAGTTTGCCCACGTTCTAACTTGGTTTCACTGTCTAAGGGGGTTGTTTTGGTTTTTATTTCTTGACAGTGTGGTCACTAGTCTCCCGAAGCTGAACGTTATTTTTAACTACAATTATTACAGCATCTGAAACTTTCTCCTTTTGAAAATCATTTTCATGGTATAAGCAGAAATCAGGAATTCTCAAGTTGTTGTTTTTTTAATGACTGCTTTCATTACCTAAAAAGTGGTGTTTCTTGAAATTAGGGGGAGAAGAGAAGAATTCTTAAGAAACAAAATTCTCAAAACATTCGCTTTCCTTGAAAATTCTCAAGGGGATAATTCTTTAGATGAACTGCTAAAGTACTATTGATGTGATACTTTCAAAAAATTCTTGATTTAGTAAAATTCAAAACAAACATATAATACTGAAAAACATGCAAATTGAAAAAATCATTGGTAAATTCCAAGTAGTTTGTGTTTAATTAATTTATTTTTTATTTTATGCACAGTATTAATGTAAGCACTGTTCATTTCAGATATTTTAAATATGCATGTGTAGATGATTTAATGGAATATAAGTAGAAATTTGACTATTTCATCTTCATTCTTAGACATTTATATTTTTAAGTTGACTGAAATCTTTTATTTGGATCTCCTCATTGGGAAAGAGGGCTATGTAGAGTTAATGTTTTACCAGTTAATGTATGTGCATATATACATATACCTATATATATAGTATACACGCAGAGATAAAGTTTAAGGAATTGGCTCCTGAGATTACAGCACTGGCAAACCTTAATTTTGCAGGGCAGGCCAACAGGTTGGAGACCCAAGACACAGTTGATGCTGCAGTTCAAGTCTGAAGATTGGAAGCAGGCTCCCTTCTTTTTTGGGGGGAAGAGGGGAATTCTCTTCTTCATCTGATTCGACTAGGCCCACCCACGAGATGGAGAGCAATCTGTTTTACTCAAAGTCCTTCAATTTAAATGCTAACCTCATTTGAAGCACCGTCAGGAATCGTTCAGAATAATGTTTGACCAAATATCTGGGCACTGTGGCCCCTCCAAGTTGACACGTAAAATTAACCATCAAAAGATCCCTTGGGGGTTTCCTTGAGACCCTGTGTTGTGCGATCTTGGAGTGAGGAAGAGGGAACAGGTAGAACATAGAAATACGAGGTTCCTCCTCAACCTTTCTTAATAGAAATATTAAGGAGCAAAAGTAATTTGAGTTATCAACGCAGAGTGATGCTCAGCTTTGTAAATCTCATAGCCTGTGCTTCCGAGCATTGAATCCTTCATCCACTTGCAGAGGGGACACCGCGAAGAACAAAGAGCTCAACCTTGAGGTTCCAACTAGGCATTTTGTGTCAAAGAAAAATGATGCTCTTGAATGTGTGAATATTTTTATTTATTTATTTTAAAATATATCTTTATTGATTTTCAGAGAAAGGAAGGGAGAGGGAGAGAGAGAGAGAAACATCAATGATGAGAGAGTCACTGATCCGCTGCCTCCCGCACGCCCCCGACTGGGGATGGAGCCCGCAACCCGGGCATGCGCCCTGACCGGGAATCAAACCATGATCTCCTGGATCCTAGGTTGATGCTCAACATCTGAGACATGCCCGGCTGGGCTGTGTGAATATTTTTAAGATAGGAAGAGAATTTTATCAATTTAAATAGATCTAAAATGTTGGGTTCTCTAGCATGGACCATGCTCAGAGGCCTGAGACAAGAGAGTTGCTAGGAGCTGTTTGGTAGACAGCGGTGCAGGGCGTGGCTTTGGGTTAGGAAATAAAACTTTGATGCGGTTGGAAGGAGCTGGGGGGAGTTGGAGGGAATGCGACCATGGCAAGAACCCCTCCTAATGATCAGAACCCCTCTGTCCAGAGGGGAGAGGTGTGACATGATAGAAATTACAACCGAAATGTCGAGAAGTTCGAAACAGAGCCTGAAGCGCCCCGGTTACGCTCGGTTCCGTCCTGCTCCGCCCAACACGGGGAAGCAGAGCGAAGCGCGTGTTAGAACCGAACTGTGGGCTGGGAATCCAGGTTTTCAGTGGCTTTGGTTAAACTCCTTCATGGGCCATGACCCGACGGATATAAGCTATTCGCTCACTTATTCGCTCAGTTCCCCCGGGAGCATTGCCTGCTCTCACGGCAGCAGCAGGCACAGAGCGCGGGGCGGCTGGTGTCATAGCCCCGTCCTCAGAGGCTGCACGCTGGGACCCGGGGAACGCAGACGCGGACTCGCTAGCCCCCGATGCTCCTCTTCTCCTCGGGCCCGGGGCTGGCTCCAGTCCCAGCACCCTGCGTGCGGCATGTGGCCGAGCTACGGACCGTGACAGGAGCGGGCACCCTTTCCCTGCCCGTAAGGGCTCCCCACACAGCCCTCCTTCACCGAGTGAGCTGCAGGAAGGTAGAGCCACAGGCTAAGGGGTCTTGGTCCCCAAATGACTACACCAAGCAGAGGTCCCCACCCTAATCCCTGCGTGAGAACTAGGTTCATTGTGCCGAGCCGTGGAGATGCGGAGGTTGTTATGGCAACCTGACCTATCTAATACTGGGGGTCAGGGGGGCATTAAAAAGGGCTCCCAAGTCAGCCAGCCTAGGCTGGTGAGTAAACTTGAGAGGTATGTGTATTTTTATGGTTGGCAGGGGAGCACGGCAATGCCAAAGGTGCCTGCGTAGGCGACTGCCCTGCCCCTGATCCAGGCCAGGACAGACGTCTGACTAGTCCCCGATTTCTTAAAAACCAAACAAAGGGGGCTCTCACCTAGCCCACTGCCTGCCCCACGGGCTCTCAGTAGACAGATATGTGTTGAATGCAAAGACTGGAAGCCCAGGACATGGCAGAGAACAGATGCTCAACAAACAAAAGAAGTTCTACCGAGGGCACCTGCCAGGCAGGGCCATGGGAAGATGAGCCCTCAGCACCTGTGACCTCAGAAAAGACGGCAAAGCCGCCCAGGGGAGGTGGGGGCTGGCTTAGTGGGGGAGGGCAGCCCTCCTATAGGAGTGGGGAGTAAAAGTGGGTCTCCTCCCAGCTCAGCCTCTTCAACCTCCATCTGCTTGGTTTTCCTAGAAATACTGAGGCCACACGCCCCCTGCACCCCACCCCCTGCCTGTGAATTTAGCTGTGCTCCACATCCTTGAATTGCTGGGTCCTGTGGCCACCAGACCTTGAAATCGGTTCTCCGACGTGTTATCAAACGCTGTTCAAATTCATCGGGAGCCCCTATCCACCTCTTCTCACCCACAGTCCTTTGGGAATGAAAGGGAAACAATGGATTCATTTCACAAAATTCATCACATTTACATATTTTTATCATGAGCTCAACGAATGTTTTTAATTAAACCGTTTTTAAAGAGGGTAGAGAGGGAGCCAGGCGAGATGGTAAATATTTAACACCTAATCAAGGGGAGAGAAGCGTGAAGCCGAAACCCTCATTAAGCTGCTGGGATGGGGGGTGGGCCCGGGAGCAGCCTGGGTCGGAGCCCCCGCCCTCCCTTATCAGGGGGTGACACCAAGCAGGCCGTTTTACCTCTTCCAGCCTCATTTTCCTGATCTGGAGGAGTGGGAAGGGTGCCAAGCTTGTGCGATCATTGGCAGGAGAGCTTAACGATATTAACAGTAACAGCGGCCAACATTTCTGGGGCAGGAACTCTGTCCAGGCGCTTGACCCCGACTGCACAGAATCCTGGCCTTGACCCTGTAAAGGAAGCGCTGTTAATTGCCTCCGTTTACAGAAGTGTCGACTGGAGGTTAGGGAAATTAGGTACCTTGCCCAAGGCCTCACCAGGCTGGCATTCTAACCCTGGCAGCTGCAGCCCAGGGCGCTCACTCTCAGCCATTGTTTGTCTTGCCGAGACTCTAGTGCCTGGAACAGATACCTGTCCACTCTCCTCATTTCTAAAGTTCAAGCCAAAGAAGAGCATGTCCAGATGCCTTTCTAGTCATTCCTACTATGGCTTCTACTGCCACCTTGTATGTACATCAAATTTTACAAAGAGCGCCTGCAATATTTCCCATCAGAAACATCAGATGACCGGAGCTCAGAAAAGTTAGGTTGTCCAAAGCCTCCCCCCCATCGAGGCAGGCTCTGCGATGCCAGGTCCCCACTGGACGCGCCTGCTTCGGAAGTGGGAATGCGGAAAGGGGGGGAAAGGAAGAGCGAAAGGAGACGGCCTCGGGCCCCAGTCCTTGGGCAAGCCCAGGTCGGCGGTCCCCCTGGGAGGCGGAGCCGCCCTGGCCGGCGGTCACCCTGGGGAGGTGGGTCGTCAGTCTGCCTGGCTCTGGGAGGGATCGGATGCATGGAGCCGAGTCGGGCGCAGGGGGCGGGCGGGATCAGGAGGCACAGCCCTTTCCACACTGTTCCGTGTGCTCTGTGGAGATAATTGTACGGCTGCTCCTGCAATCAGCTGCGAGAAAATTGCTCCTCCCAAATTAGCTTCCCCTGATGCAATAATTTTTAGTTGACGGCATTACGTTGCTGCAAAGAAGCTGTATGTGTGTGCGCATTCCAATACGGGACAAGCAGCGTGCGTAAAGTCTCATTGCCAGAAGAGGACCCTTGGATACGGCTTCAAATGTGTCTGAGCTGCTCTCCCAGTGACTAGCCGGGTCTCCCTTCCTTCGCCTCCCGCCCTCCCCCGCCGCCCCCTCCCCGCCCCTCCTCTCCTCACCCTCCTCTCCCCTCCCCTGCCCCTGACTTGACTTAACTGCAGCGCCGCCGTCTGGCTTCCCTCTGAATGGCAGAGGCAGCTTTCGCGGGCCCGGGGGAGCTCTGTGACGGACCCAGCCCCCCGAGCCTCACAGCTGGTGCGCAGCCCGCCTTCCCGGGAGCGGTGAGGCCCGAATGGACCCGATGGAGTCTCTCCAACGCTCCCGCTAGGTCCCCTGTGACCAGGGTCACCAGCTGCCTTGTTGGAACCCTGCAGTGAGCTATCACGGAGAGGGGTCTTTCCAGGATCCCACCAGAGCCCAGGCCAAGAGGTGACTTGCCCATGACCACGTGGCTAAGAGCAGCGGACACCAGCTTGACCCCACCCTGCCGAACCCAAGCCCTGTGTGCCCACCACGAGGCCATAGGGCTTCACGCTAGAAAGCGCAGCTTCCCCGCAGCCTGGGACTCTCAGCACCCCCGAGTGCGCCCCCTCGGCAGTTCTGCGGGGCACCGGTGGGTAAAAGGGCAGCATGCGGTTTAAAAGCTCATTTGAATGCACCACTCACATTTACAGCTTCAAGGAAGCGGGCAATGAAAGGTACGTCTCTTACCTAGCAATCTGGGAAATAACTAAGTAGTTAGCCCAATTGAAAGAAAATAAAGCTTTGAGTTGTAAAGTATGGCCAGCTTAAATGAGAGCGCCAAAGGAGAGAGAGGGAATGCAGGGAGCTCTCCAAGGGCGTTGAATTGTTGAAGGAAATAATTCTATTTGTATCGCTCCCAATAATTCTGCCCAAACTGATTTATTCCCCACACCTGAGGTATCTCTCTACAAGAGTATATTTCATTTTCACACAGTGATAAAGGAAATATTTTGGGGAGATATTGAGCAGGCCTGTAAAAATAAAAAATAACTTTATTATTTTAAATAAGGACACACTTGATATACACATCCTGGTTCGAATTTTCATAATATCCATCTTGCTAGACCTTCAGCCTATAAAACAATGTTTTTTATGAGTATCGCTGCGATGCTAGGTCGTCAGGTATTGCATATCAGTATCTCATTTGTGTTCTTTGGAAAACTGCTCCTTGACCAGAGGCCTAATTTGTGACTGGACAGTAACATCTGCTCCAGATGAAACCTGTCATCACCTGTCATCCAACCTATTGGCTGTTGCCTAGCAACAGGTCAATTATATACTGAGTATTTGATGAAGTAGATTAGTAGCATTGTTGCCATAACAACTACGTTTGTTAGTTAATTAAGTTGATTTGACTCAGCGACGGCGTTGAGGACCGTGTATGGTATATGGAGTGGTAACTGTCCCGATTCATCTACTGGTTTTGACTATTGGGTTGGTACGGTCCTCACAGGTGTGTTTCCTCACTAGGTGTTCCTCATTCGGGGCATGCTGTCACTGTCACTAAATCAGCTCCCCGGGCAATCTAGGAAATGAGGCCCGCAGGTCTGGGAGAGCCAGGATGTTACTCTACCCGAGGTCCTCTGAGACCTGGTCCATGCTCCTTCCACCAAGCACGTTTCCAGATGCGACATTAAGTGATGCACAGACCAGAGTCAAGCCACAAGGGTGGTCCAGAGACCACGTCCATGCCTTTCAGTCTCCTCCCCCCTGTGGGACACAAGGAGAAAGTCCCCAGTCAGCACTCATTTGACTGTAGCCCATCGCTTAGTCTTTCTACCTGAAGGGGACAGGCCTTGAGCTTTGGTTTGCTTTGCACTTATTTCTGCAGTGGCCTTCTGTTCAGGGTTTCCTTTTACAATAAACATACCTAAGTAAAAGCAAAATCACAATAAGGCTGCAATCATTTTAGACAAGCTATGGCAAAGGTCCATCCAGCAGCGGCCCAAGGACTTGGACATTGCAGTTGGGACTGGAAGGCTAAGTAGCAGCTTTCCAGGTTGGAAGAAGAGTGTGGGAGGCAGAGAGGTGACAAAGGCGTGTGTGTGCGTGAGCGCGTGTGTGCACTCCCTGGGCACACAACAGAAACATCTCGCTCGAGTCAATGGAGCAGTGCAGGTGACAGGAGGGAAAGGGGAAGGGTCTCTCCATCCCGCACAGAGGCGACCCCAGGAATCAGACCCTAGTTTTTCAAAGAGTTCAAGAAGCCAGCGAGCTGGTGGCAGGGCTGTAGCAAAGAACTAAATGTCACGTATCCTTTAAATCTAGTATTTTAAAATTTGCTTATTCTCCTTTGAAAACACATTGCTTCAGGGTGAATTCCCGATCTTCTCCTCTCCTTGCTGGAGGTGAGGGGGAGGAAAGGGGTCAGGGGGGAAGGGGTGGGTGAGACAAGTGTTAGGAGAACACAGGACTTGGGTGGTGCTGCAGGCAGGACCGGATTTTGAAGTACACTTTGACCTGGGATGGATTTGGGACCTCACCCCGAAGGACGCAGTTCTCCAATTTCCTGTCTATGAGAAAGAACCACCAAGGTGTGCTAAATGCAGATTCCTGGGCCTGGCTCCAGAGAGCGTGTGGAGTTAAGACTGAGCAACCATTCTGCAGTGCCTGCTTTTAACATGTCTGCCAAGCGCTTTCTTTGTTTGTTTTATTTGAGATATGATTGACATACGACATTGTGTATGTTTAAGGTGTACAGTGTGTTGATGTGATAACTCTCTATATTACAATATGATTGTCACCTTCGAGTTAGCTAACACCTCTACCATGTCACATAATTAGCATTTCTTTTTTATGATAGGGGCATTTAAGATCTAGTCTCTTAACAATTTTGTAGTATTACCTACATGCAGAAAAATGAAATGGGACCCCTGTCTTACATCAGTCACAAAAGTAACTCTAAGTGGATGAAAGACGTAGACATAAGGCCTGACATCAAGCATTTTTTAGGGGAAAGCCCCTATAGCACACATGAGTGACAGCTGCGGGGACAGGTGCCCAGGACAGGAAAAGCACACACAATCCCGCGTCTTAGAAAGCCCATGGCCATTGTTTTCTAATCACAACACATCGGCGGTGTTGATGATCTCCGAAAATAAAGAAAAAGGAAACATGAGAGAATATTCATCCAAAGTCCCACCATTGAAAGCCCAAGATGGAAAATCTGACTGCTCACTTGTCATGAGTATTAAAGGTTCTTTTAGAAGCAGGGTCAGTCTCTCCTTTGCACACAGCAGACTCCGAGCCCATAATACCTTTAGGGGCCCATGACATATATACGTTTAGAAGGCAAAGTGCGATAATATGACTGGTTCCAGGAAAATAAGCTTGGCTATAGTCAGCAACTTACAGTAAACAATAGTCAACTTACTATTTTTATTTCAGTACAACTGTGAAAAAAAACACCCAAATGCCCAATAATAGAATAACAGGGAATTGGCTGAGTAAAGTATGGCTTGGCCATACTGTAGTGACATAAATGACATTGCAAGCAGGGTCGTAATATGACTTTCTTGGGTCCTAGGCACTTTATGGCCCACTTCCTCCATTAAAAGAATAGATTGACATATTATACACATGTATATTTTATATAATTCAAAATAGATAATATATAAAATATATTGAAGTGTTATATTAAGATACTATATAAATTTATGTAAAATAATATACATTACGCGTAGAGCATATATTTATATTACACATATAAATGTATATATGGTTATATTTATATATTTTATATACTTACCTAAAATTAAATATACATGTAATAAAATATCATATGCATTTAATATAATAAATAATATAATGTATCGAGTATTATTAATAACACATATTATATAAGACACGTCGGTGGAACAACGAGAGGAGGTTCTCATTGGCCAGACCTGGAGTGACGCCACGGTCCTCGCCCCCCTCCATTGTCTGGCGCTTGTCACGTGTGACCCCTGGGGGGGAGGGCAGGCAGGAGGCGGGGCAGCTGTGAGCCCAGAGGGATGCGCGTGGCCTCTGTGCCCCCCGCCGGGGCACACGCCCTGTGGCCTGGACCCCGAGGGTCACTGGTCCTGGGGACAGGGCTCGTGTCCGGGGACGTTTCCCCTCGATGACCCTCTGCCTCCGCGGCCCCCTCGCCGCGCCCGTGGCTTTGCCTCCCTCCAGCCTCGGCCTGGGGACCGTGTGGCCTTTGTCGCAGCTCACGTCAGCCGGGCGCCCCTCGCAGGTACGTGGAAAGTCTCGCCATAAGATCGCTTAGCAAATGCATTTAATTGAAGAGGGCCTGGCTTCTCGTGTCCCCATCACGCACGTGGGCAGGTCCCGTCCGCCTGTGTGCAGGCGAGAGGACAGTGCCAGAGCACATTCAATGTAAAAACCCCAAAACACGCCCACCCTCTCGGCCCAGCTACCCAAGAAGTCCCACCCATGACCGTCCTTACAACTGTCTGACGAATTGTGGCCATTTCCCAGGACTGTCTAGAAGGTGCCTTCAGAGAGCCCTAAGGACATTTTCGTGATAAAATAGTCAGTGGACTGCTCGGAATCGGGGCAGGTCCTGGGCCTGGGATGGGTTGGCAGCCCGGACGGCGTGAGCAGCCTGCAGCGGCCCCTGCGAGGAGCTGGTCCTCGTACACACCCAGGCCCCACAGTACACGTGGGGACCGGCTCGGGAAGGCGGCTGCGGCCAGGACCGCGCTGCGCAGAAACAGGCAGGGCCCTAGGTCACAGGGCGTGACTCAGGGCGCGGCGCTGCAATGCCAGCTCCGCCCGCTCAGTGCCGTCCAGCCCCCGGCCAAGAGAAAAGCTGCCCTACCACCTCACTAATGATTTTCCTATTTCAAAAAATGTGTACAGCTGTTCAGTCTCTTAAGCGGCTCAGGTAGGAGTTGCTGTTTAAAATATCTTGTCAGACTTCACTGTACATGCGAAAGGCAGTTGGAGCTCGGGGACTAGTCGGAGAACAGAGCTGGTGCTGCGGACACAGGCTGGGGATCACCCGAGTGAAGGGGTGCAGGGAGCCTAGGCGCTGGGGTCAAGGTACCAGGGCCCCTGATTCTCAAATACGCACCATGAACCCCTTGCCCTCCGACCACCTGCCAGCGGCCCGTCTGCTCCCGAGGGCCCCAGCAGAGGCCTCCCGGATGCGCCTCTTCTGCTGGCCCCTTCCCATCAGATGCCGGAGCTGTAGCTTTCCTTCTCGGCCTCTCCTCTGTCTCCACTCGCACCACCCCGGCCTGAATACAGTCTCCTTGCTACATTAATTCTCACCACCCTCCACCCAACACGGAATCAGAACCCAAACCTGACCGGGCCCTTTCTCGGCTTTTGGTGACTCAGGCTACCTATTGCTCTTCAGATAAACTGGGCGAGGGGGCGCACATGCCAGCTCACCCAGCACAGCCTCAGCGCATGCCCGTTGTCCCAGCGTAATCACTAACAGCACCCGCTCTACTGCCTCGAGTGCCCCTGTTGGATAAGTGTTACCCACATCCTAGCTCATGTCCAGTATCCTCTCTGAGCTTCCCCCTCACCACCCCCGCTCTCCGTGTGTCCCCTGCACACTCTCTGGCCTCCTGCAAGTGCTCTGGAAGCTGTTTGCTCCCTCCTGACACAGGTTCTTTCCCATCCGAACCGCTCTGTACCTCCCCACCCGCCCTCTCCAGATGTTTGCCTGACTGGCAAGTAGCCTCCAGGGTGACACTTTCTTAACCCTCCCCACGCACAGGACAGAGTCTATTGCGTGTTGAACCTGCTCATATTCTCAGCATCCCCCACACTTGAAGAGCTACGCTAATTTCTTATAAGTCTCCATCGTCTATACTTTTCTTCCCTGGAGGATAAATTGGGCGAATGCGTAAATGCAGACCCCCTCCCCATGCTGCTTGCCGATGACCCTGGGCAGATAATTATTTGTCAAGCGGAGGAAGGAAGGAAGGGATGATTTCAGTGGGAGATGACAAAGTAAAACCATATAGCATCTATAAGTGGATATAATTTTGTGAGGACACAGCTTGTGACCCTCAGAAACTGGAAACACAGATGTTTGTGTATGAAGGGGTTCACCTAAGGGACAGGAAAACTACAGAGAAACAGGGGAGAGGAAGTGAATGGCTGAGGGAGAGGTGGTGGCATCTCAGACAGACAGAAGGACGCCTGTCAGGCCTATGGTTTTTCTTTTTTTCTGAGTGAAGTGACACCATCTGACCAGGTCTCAAAAGAACTTTGGAAGCAGGTGCACAGCTGAGGACATGTGGGGGGGGGGGTGGTCCAGTCCACTCTGGGCACCCAGAGAACCAGAGAGATGCTGCTCAGGTGGAGCCCCCACACTTCCCACCCGGTTCCCAAGTTAGCCCCTTGCAAAGTCTGAATTTTTAACTCAGAGGAGACTAGAAAGGTAGTTCGAAAACCAAGAAGAGAGTTTCCACGCCGTGCCATGCAGATTGAACTTGAAGCCGTGAGTGCTCATGGCCATGATGAACAGCCCTCAGAAGGTCCCCACTGCTTAGCTGGACGCTGGCCGGCAGGGGTTAGGAGGGCCCTGGCCCTACAGAACCCTGCAGCGAGGAAACGGTCTACGCGGTCCAGTCGGGCAGCCTCCGGCCGCACACAGCCTCTGAGCACCTCAAGTGCAGCCGGTGCACCTGAGAAACTGCGTGTTAAATATGATTTCACTTTAATTCATTTCCGTAGTGGCGTCCACATTGGACAGTCCAGGTTAGGGGATAACAGCTCGGCAAGTGCGGGAAAAGACTAGAATCACGCAGCTCTGCAAGGGTCCTCAGGAGCGTGGGACCAGCGCGGCTCTGGAGGAAAGGCGGTCTGGAGGCTACGCGGACAGAGAGAGAAAAGAAAGATGCCCACAGGCTGTGCGCGAAGAAGATGAATTCAGCAGCACTCGGAGAGGTGGGGCCGTGGGAGCGGAGAGGGGGAGGGAGGAAGCAAGGAGGGGGCCTTCCGCTCCATCATCACTCCTTCAACTCCGTGAATCGGCCCTGAGGTTGGAAATCAGTTGAGTGGTAAAACTCAGGCCCCAAGGCCCTTTTGTCCCTGGGATGGCCCTTAAGCGGGTCAGCAGGCCAGAGAAGGGGGGAGCCCTTGTGGCCACGGGCAAGCGTCCGTCAGAGAGCTGGCCATCGGCTGAGAGCTCAGGGCCTCCTGGAGAGGCCGAGGGTTTTGGGGGGTTGGTGGGGAGCGTGTTCGGCCCACTGGGAACTGCTTTTAGCCCAGCGCGCAGCCTCGGGCGGGGACAGGGAGGCGGCCAGGTCTGGGCTGCGAGGTTCAAGTCGGCCCCCTGAGCGCCACGGATTCCGGAGGCTTCTGCTCTTTTCCTGAATTCTCTTGACCTTCCAAGCCACCCGTCCTGAAACCTCTGCCTTACCAATCAAATATGTACAATTAGGGTGTTGGACCTTGTAGAACTGTTATGACAATTAAATATCATGCGTGCTTTATATCTAATGCGGAGTAGCAGCTCACAAAATCCTGTGTGTATTTGATATTCTCTCCATGGTGTCCCCTCATGAGCTGTGTCTTTTTCAATTATTTAATCATTTTCTTGAAAGACACCACCAGCCCTCGTGCAGCAACAAGACTGTCAGCAACAGTATTCTCTTCATCTCGGCCATGGTGTGGTTGTCATAGGACAGGTAATTATTTCTTTTGCCATGTGACAGTAGAAGTTGCTAAAAATAATGGGAAGGATATGAGATAAATCACTGATACCTAAAATAATAATAGTGTTATTTGTTATTAACTATAACAGTAATAATAATTGAATAATAAAAATAAATAGCCAGGACAGAGGACGGTCCACCTTCGTGTCCATCCCCACAGCTCTGAGGGAAGGAAGCTAAGAGACTCTTACCCGTCCAATGCCTACATGAATCAGACACTCTCCCTTACAGGCGACATCCCACTGCGCCATTCCCCGAATTTCTGAGACGCTCGTAAAGCGAAAGGGTCACCCAGGGCGCGGTAGAGAGGAGAGGGCCGAGGGAGGAAGGGCAGGCCACGCAAGGCCCAGGGAGCCGGGCCAAGGACTTGGGGCTCAGCCGGAAGACAGGCGGTGCGCCCACTGAAGAACCGTAGTGAAGGCCATGAGGCGCGTGAACTGGGGACGCAGAGGGAAGATTCTGGAGCCAAGCGTCAGGGGAGGCTATGTCTCCTGTGTCTGCAGTCTCCTGTACATTCACGTGTGGTCTCAGGCCATCTACTTTCCAGCACTCGAGCTGGGAAGGGAGTAAAGGTGGGGGGAAAGTGGGAAGGTGGGGGCTCACCTACGCGAGGGCAGGTGAGGCTCTGAGCATGTGTCAGGGTGCGAGTGAGGAAGGGGGCCACGCAAAGAGGAGGTTTTGGGGAAAGACGAGGCCATGCACCATTGTGATCTCTGTGTTTGTTATAATTAAGCATTAAAGCACATAAAGAAGAGCAGATATTTGAGTAATTCATGTTTTCACTCAAAACGATCCCTCCAGGTTAACAGTTGTAACTCCTCCCTTCCCACGTACCAAATCTGTCCTGTCGCTCAAGCCAGTGTCCTTTTGGACAGAGGCCCCTGGTGCTGGCAGCTTCGCCCTCGGTGAACGACAAAGGTTCTGCAGATCACTGCCTCTGCCCACGTGGATTGTTTGCTATCTCAGCAACTCAAAAATCTTCCTCCTCTTTGAACTGGGCAATTTAATCCTTAGGTCCAGGAACACCGTACGGTGTGAAGCTCCGGCCTGTCCTCTCTCATCCCACCCTCAAGGCGCCTCGGTTCCCTGAGCCACCCTTCAGGCCAGCCGCCCCGCCTTTTCCAGCTCCCCCGAGCTCCACCTTCTGCGAGATGTCAGCACACGGAACAAAGCTCTCCACAATCCATTTCTCAGTTAGAATCTTACTTGACTTCAACCATTTCTTAAAGACCATATTGGCCGGTAATGTTTGGGGGTGGGAGAAATAAAAAGATATACGGATAGCTATAAAATGCCTCATGCTTATTTATGCTCATTCACAAAATTTATGTACAATTTTATGACATGTCAAGAGCCCTGAAATACAACTATGCATCCTTCACCGAGTCAAGACACAACATTTTCCAACTTCCCGGCCAATGCTTTTCTATTGGAATAGATGGTGACGAACCTGTTGGCGTCACAGCCCCAATTAACCTGTAAGCCCCCTGAGAACCGTGAGGTGTCTTTTGCTACTCGGGTCCCGGCTGAGTGGCTGATAGAAACTAAAGCGTGAGATGGACCCCCAGGTCCATCAAATATCAGAAGCACATCGATGAAGCGCTTTCTCAGCCTCGGTTTCTGCACCTGCCAGTGGGAGCGGTGGCGCCTAATGACATACAGGCGGCTCGGGAGAACACCCCGACCGTCCGCGGAAACCCAGCTGCGCGTGTAGCATGTGGCCCAAAGTCCTCAAATGTTAGTTCCACTCCAAAAATAAAAATAAAAGCTTTCCGACCGACGTGGGTCTTTAAAATGCTGTGGGTGCCTGTGTACCAAACACAGCAATAAACGGGAGAGAAGTGACTATGTTATTAATAGCATCACCCCCAGGGTTTGCAGCTCACTGAAAAGGGTTAGCATTAATTTGTAAAATGAGGTCTGTGGCCAACGGTACGAAGGAAGATAAAGCTAACACAGAAAAGTATTTGATGTAAATGTATCCCCCTGCAATAGTTCACACCATAAGCTAACTTTTCCAAAAAAAAAAAAAAAAAAAGCTTGTACAAATAAATTAGAAATCCTTACTCGCACGTAGCAGAATGCTTTACCAGAGCCGGCTGGATGGAATAAATGAATTATTGGCCGGTTAACTCAGGTAACCTGATTAGCTACAAGTCAGCGAGGCTTTATCTGGCTTCAGTGAATGATGTGAGCACTATCCGCCTCTCTCTCTCCCTCCTGCGTTTCTAGTCTCTGCATCCCGGTCCTGCTCCTCCGCAGGCTCTTTGGTCATAGCCCCAGGGCAGCCGAGCCAGCTCCTAGGCTTCTGTGTTTCCTTCCACATTTCCATTGAAAACAAAAGAATCAGCTTCCCATAAAGATCAATGAAATCAAATCTCGTTGGTGCTGTAGGTCTGAGCAGGGTCATGTCACATTCCCTGGATAGGCTAATCCCTGTGGCCACAGGACAGGACTTGCTGGATGTCTTGAGCCCAGTAGCCTAGCTTTGGGAGGGAAGGCAGAGGCGTTGCTGGCCATGCCATGTGGCTGAGAAAAATCTGGCAATCTTGGACTGAAGGTAAGGGGATGTACTGGATGGAAGGGTAGACTTGGGAGCCCAGAATGTGAGCTGATTCGAAATAAGGGTCCTTGGAAATGTATTTAAAGTAAAGATCTAGAATGAGATCACCTTGGACTAGGGTGGTCCCCAAACCCAATGACAAGTTGTTCTTATAAGAGATAGAAAAATACAAGACACAGGCCCACAGGAGAAAAGGCCATGTGAAGATGGAAGCAGACATTGGAGGGCTGCTGCCACAAGCCAAGGAACACTGGAGCCACCAAAAGCTAGAACCGGTAAGGAAGGAGTCTCCCCTGGAGCCTCTGAAGGGAGTGTGACTCTGCCAACACCTCGATTTTGAAGGTCTAACCTCCAGGCCTGGGAGACAATTCATTTCTGTTGATTTAAGCCATCCAGTTTGTGGTCATTTCTGACTGCAACCCTAATGTGGGTTTGGGGGTTGAACAGAAGCAAAGGACACTAGACAAGTCAACCCACTAACAAGTCCCACTGATAGATGCAAGCTGCTGAAAACCAGCTGATAGACGCAAGCTATCAGGGGGCCTAAGCTGGCAATGAGTCCAAAACCCTTGCACTGATATTCCTTCGGCCATTCATTTACTAATCCACGCCTTCAACAAATACGCATGAAGTGTCTAATGTGGCGAAGGCTGTTCTAGGCTCCAAACGAACCGTATTGCCCGGGTGCCAGCCCTTTGTCAGATGCGTGTATTGTATACATTTTCTCCCAGTGTGGATCTTGCCTTTCTTTTTCTTAATAATTTCTTTCCAAGAGCAGAAGGTTTTAAGTTATCACCTGTTTTCTTTGCTGGTTTGCCAACAAAACCCTGGCCCACCCCCTTTGCAAATACTCTTTTGATATTCCTTCTAAAAGTGTTAGTGTTGTAGTTTATATCAACGTCTATGATCCGCTGCCATTTAGCGTTTGTGGAGTGAGATAAGCAAGGTTTTAGTCTCCCCAAATTTCAAAGTTGTTTCGGTACCACGTGTTGAAAAACCTGTTCTTTCTCCACTTGGCCCTTTGTTGAAAATTATTTGACAAATTGTGCATGGCTTCATTTCCAGTTTGTATGTGCTCTTTCCATTTACCCGGTGTTTATACTCACATCTTAATTTCACCTTCATTTTTGAAGGGTTTTTTCAATGGATATAGAATTTTAGGTTGATGAATTTTTCCTTTCAGGATTTAAACATGTCATTCAATTGTCTTCTGGCTTGCATAAGTTCTGACAAGAAACTCCGTGATTATTTTTAAATTGGCCTCTTTATGTGTAGAGTGACTTTATTTTTATGCTGACTTTTAAAATAGGCCTTTAAAAAGTTTTAGAAGAGTTTTAAATTACAGAATTATTGCAAAGACAGTACAGAGTTTCTGTACACCCTGCATATGCTTTTTCCTATTATTAACATCACACCGTAGTATGAAAAATGTGTCACCATTATTGTGTCCAGTATTGATACATTATTGTTAATTAAAGTCCACACTCTATTACGTCTCCCTCCTTTTATTTCTTAATGTCCTTTCTGTGTCCTAGTTGCCTATGGAGGACACTACATGGCATTTAGTCTTGGTGTCTCCTTAGGCTTCTCGAGACTGTGAACATTTCTCAAGCTCTCCCTGGGTTCAATGACCTTGACGACCTTGAAGAATATTGCTCAGGCATGTTGTCAAATGTGCTAACTAAGGATTTGTCTGATTTTCCCCCCATTATAACTATAGGTAATGGGTTTGAGGGAGGAAGACCCCAGAGGAAAATGTCATTCTTATCACATATCAAGGGAGGGAGCATACTATCAATGTGATTATCATGGTTGCCATTGACCTTGATGACCTGGTTGAGGTCATGTTTGTCAGGGATCACCCTAGATTTTGGATAGTCCCTTCTCTAAGTGTTGAGTCTGTCTCATAGATACTTGCAGACACTCCAGTCCCTCCAGTGCAGTGCTGGGATTGAGTGCAAGTTGCTGCAGCTATCCAGCATCCTGCAGACCTGGCCCGATGTAGTTACTTGCTTTCTGCTTAGAGTCCAAACGCCATAGCATTTCCCCTTGAGAAAACACCCAACTTCCTCTGGAAAATCAAATCAGGCTGCTGCTCTGCTTAAAATGTTTCCTTGTATTTCCATTTTATTGAGGGCAAAGTGCAAAGTAATTAGCCACAGCCCACAAGGCCCTGCTTGGAGATGCCCCTGCCTATGGTGCCTCAGCTGGCCCCTGTTCTCCAGAGCATCTGCATCTCCTACAGGCCCGAAGTCTCCATGGAGGTAAGAAACACAAATGCTTTGCTCACTGCTATGAGCCTAGCACACTGCCTGCAATGCAGTAGATTGTCTGCTAGTGATCCCCTTGTCTGCTGATAGCAAATAGTAGTTTATGCCAAGTGGAATTTACTTACTGTTTACCAGGAAATTTGAAGGTAGGGTGTGCCAAGATTTTCTTGACAGCTCAGTTAGATGACCAGGAACCCACTGTATTTTCCTCCACCCTTGTCTGCACAACACTTAGCATGATGGCTTTTCATGCCTAGACTTCATGCCTCATGGTCCCAAGGTGGCTGCCACAGCTCTAATCTTCACCTGAGCACAAGCAAAGGTGGAAAGCAAAGTGTGAGAAGGGCGGAAAAGGCCTCTCCTCATAAGCCCCTCTCCTTATCAAGGTAGAATCTTCTTTCCCAGAAGCCTGCTGTAGATTTTTCTTTGTGTCTTATTTTTTTATAATTGGATAACTGGCCACTCCTAGCTGCAAGGGAGGCTGGAGATAAGTCAGGTAAAAGGGGCTGGGAAATAAATGTAGGATAGCCAATCACCAGTGTTTGACACATGGTGCTCAGAAAATAGGGGTCCAGTGGGAAAGCAAAGCATTTGTTTGAAAACACTAGCATTGGACACACTCTGTTGAATCACTTTGTTGTCAATATCTGGTCCAATTTCTTAAACTTCTTTCACATGTGAAGCTCAAAAAGGTCCAAAGTCGCAGAACTAGCGAAGTGCTGAAATCTGCCCCAGGCCTGCCTGCTGTCAGAATCCAGCCCATTTCCAAGTTCACAAATGCAACGTTCCTGCAAGAGACCTTGACAGTCCAAATCTGAGATCTCACCCCCGCTGACACTCCCCACGGTGATCTTTTCCTTCCCAGAGCATCCAGACTCTGCAGAGGCCAACAGACACTGTGAGACAGAAACCCCCAGCTCTGCAACTGCTCAGAGTTTCAGTTCGGGGCTGCTACTTTCATTATCATTCATCAGTTATAACATATTTCTGGTACCAGTCGAGGATTTATTAAACGCAACTCACTGTGGTTGGCCATGCAATTTATGTTTTTAATTTCATAAACAGTGCCTAGTTACTATGGTCAAAGGAGGGGTTTGGGTTCATACATAAGCAAATATAGCCTTCTGGTTACATCACGCCATAGCTGCAAAATACGGCTTTGTTCAGCGAATGCCAGTGCCGACAGCTGCGTCACAATGGCCGCTGAATTATATCCCTCACGTAGAGGGAGAGATAAAGCCCTCAGCAATGTGTGGCACATGACACACATGCATGCACGGACACACTCAGGAGGCACACGCGGAGCCCCCGATGAGCTCAGAGACACACGTTCCTCCCGCACAGACACTCAGGCCCAGAAACTTGGCTCTGTCATACCCGCAGTGTGGGATTCCCTTTATTTCCTTCTTTTTGTGATACTGACAAGATCCAGGCTAATTTCAGTGGGAATGCTGCCTTCCAGGCCGAAGACCTAAGGAGCAAGATAACAAAGAAATAAACTATCCATCAGAACTATAGTCGCCAGAAAATCAATAACATCTCATATATCTGGCCCTCACCACATTGTGTATTTTATTTTATTTTATTTTATTTTATTTTATTTTATTTTATTTTATTTTATTTTATTTTATTTTATTTTATTTTATTTTACTTTATTGATTTTAGAGAGAGGAAGGGAGAGGGAGAGAGAGATAGAAACATCAGTGATGAGAGAGTCACTGGTCGGCTGCCTCCTGCACGCCCACTGCAAGGGATCAAACCCACAACCCCGGCATGCGCCTGACAGGGAATCGAACCAGTGACCTCCTGGATCCTAGGTCGATGCTCAGCCAGCTCAACCTCGCAGGCCGGGCACACTGTGCGTTCAGAGGTGAAGGGAGCCGGGTGGGGTAGGGAAGGAACTGGCTCGTTGCAGGGAGGGATTGACCGCAGCAACAGACATGGTTCCTCCCACCTTACGACCCCCGCGCTTGGTTGTGACTTTGCACACCCTCCTGTCGTGGGTGGGACCGTCCGCCCCACTCCTGGACTCGGGCTTCAGACCTGCCCGGGACTTGTTTGGGGCGATGGAGCGTTAGAAAATTAGAAGCTCGCTTTCCAAAAGCCTTTGCCACTTCCACTTCCCCCTTCCCCTCTGTCATCGCCCTAGAGCTCGGCCAGGCCAGCCTGCGCGGGTGGAGACCACGCGGGCAGAGCCAGCATGCCCCAGTTGTCCTGGCCAGGGCCCCGCTGCACCAGCTGACAGCTGGCTGACCCCAACCTGCAGCTGACGGGCGATGCCTGAGTGAGCCCAGCTGAGGCCCAGAGAGCCACCCAGCTGCCCTATAGAATTCAGAACAATACGTGTCATTTCAACCCGTTGAGTTTGGGAGTAATTTGTGGCAATCAATGAATGATAAACATAGCTGGTTATAGATCTAGACCTGATAACCCAGACTCCTGATTTCCAAGGAGTGATTCCTCCCAATATTTCAGTTTTCAGAAGGAGAAACTTGGGTGCAGTTTAAATTGAGTCATTTAAAGCAACACAGGTAGGGGGAAATACTGTTATTCATTTTAAGGACCTGCTTAATAATTTAGTCCCAATAATGCATTATAAGAATAGCACCTACTTTTCAGCAGATGAGACTGACACCAGCCTTCGCCATGGCATCTGGGCTCAGGAAGAGTTCACTGCAGTGTGATTTTGCCCCCAGATTCCCTGCCCCACCTGAATGGCCCCCATTCCAACCAGAACTTCCTCCCAGACTCACTTTTCTAAGAGGATCTTAGACCCTCTTCCTTCACGTCTAAAATCAAGCCAGCCTTGCTGCCTCCCACCAGCCATTCACCGCATCCTTGTGCCATATCTGAGTCCCGACCCTCATCACTTCAACTGGGACTCAACATGGACAGGGCACTTGCCAGGCCCGGGGGTGTGGAGAAGACACAGCGCAGCCCTGATCCCTCTCTGGGTTGCAGCCCATGTCCAAGGCTGTGGTGCTCAGTCCTGTCCCACCTCGCAGGCCCACCCACCTTCTTTTAGTTCCCTCTCCAGCTGGTGCCTCAGAAAAGGCCACTTCTCACTCCTGGACCTGATTCTCATGCCAGGCCCTGAAGCATGGTCTCCTCCACCAAGGTCTTCCTACTTTCCTCTGTTCACGCCCAACCCACATCCCAATATCTACTTGCAAAGAGCAATGGACCCAGGAATGGAATGCTTGCCCAGAAAGTGACGCCTTTATGTTCCCAGAATTTCCCTCGAGGTGTCGCCGGGACACCTTGGCACATGCACAATGGTTTGGCACTTGGATCTTCTATAGCTGCGATCGTAGTCCTTGCGTTATACTTGAGGAAACCACTCTTCAGAGACCTTGTCTCTGCCCCAAGGTGTAACCTGGCATTGAGCAGGGCTAGAAATTGAACCCCTAACTGTTTTCATCCTAAGTTAGGATCCTTAACCTTACACGTCCAACTAATTTTGTGATAACTTGACACCAGGCCACCTCCAGGAGCTTGAATGACAACGGTCTTACTGGAGTGGAGGATTACCTTCCCTGTGAGGGACATGGCCAGAGTCTGCACCTGGGCAACCGCAGCCTGGCCAGGTCCCACCTGCTTTGCTGCACCTTGACCCTGGCCAGCCCTCCCTCCCCTGACTCTGAAACCATCTCCAGTCTCAGAAACCAAAATCAAAACCCAACACAGTGAAACAACAGGCTGTCATCTCTTACTTGAAATCCCTTCTCTCCTGTCCTATGGAGACCATCCCAGTTCACACTCTGCAACGCCGCCCTCTGTCGATCCAGCCACCTCTTTCCCAGGAATCGAGAAGAGGGTCTATTTTGTTCACCTGCATCCACGTGCTTAGCTCCATTTCAACATTTCCCAGCAGCCACGACCACAGAGGCCCTGGCAGCTTCGATGCGTCCCAGCCGGGTGCGTGCGCAGACATCCAGTGCTCTGGGCGCTGTATGTTGCCATCTGATGAAATATATATTTAGAATGCTTAATATGCATATTAATTACCCCCTCGATGGCAGAGGCTTTTTAAGAGCAATTCCATTTCGCTGTTTGAAAAACATTGTTGAGAATCCTGAAGATAAGTAACTGCAACACATGCTTTCCTTTCATTCCATCTGCCGGAAGCACTCCCCGCGGCGTGCGGAATGACGCCTGTCAGGTCCCAGGCTTCCCACCCCACGCAGGCAGAGCACCCGCCCTCCCAGGCAGTGTCTTTTCATCTGCGTTCTGACTTCCCAGGCGCCCAAAGGCTGAGGTGTGTTTATATATTGAATCCAAGCTCGGGGCAGATTCGAAGGCCAGGTTAGGAAACAAGAAGTTCTAGAACCACAAACATGCTAGGAACCCCTTTCATATACATTAGGTTAATGTCCCTCATTTAATTATAAATAACCCTATGGGAAATATTATTATTTCCATTTTACCCATGAAGCAATGGATCTTGGGGGTTTAAGTGGCTTGTTTGTCACCCTGTGACTTGTTGGTAGAGTGTCGGGATTCAAACCCAGGATAAAACCATTCTAAAGACCGTGTGGTTTCAACCCCAGAGAGCTGACTCTAGAGAAGGCCTTGGGAGAAAGATATCTTAAAGAAGGTTGGCCCTGTATTTGTCAGTGTTCTCCAGGGAAACAGAATCAATGGGTACACACACAGACGATCACATATTTGCTCGTTTCAAGGAACTTGCTCATGCGGTGAGGGAGCTGGAGAGTCTGAATCCACAGGGCTCGCTGGGACGCTGGACCTCGGCCACTGTGAGGTTCTCCAGGAAACCTCACTTTTTACTCTTAAGGCCTTCAACTGATTAGATGAGGCCCATCTGCTTTAACAAGGGTACTCTCCTTTTCTCTTCTCTCAAAAACATGAAGGAGTGAAATCTGATGAGCCAATATTAGGTCCCCTTCTCTGGACCCCAATCCTAACCCCACCTAACCAGAGCCTCACACACAGAATCACCTACAGACAAAACATTGGGAGAGTGTGGTGTGGATGTACCCCATGTGTACCTTAACTTTTCAAGAGGCAAACATTGTTTTGAAGTTATATATATACAGACACACACAAGGTGTCCCCCAAAAATGTATACACAGTTAACAGCAGGTAGCTAAATTTATTTTTTTTTCTTTTCAGATTTAAGTCATTGGAATGAACAATTATTCCAAAGTGTGTATACATTTTTGGGGATTTATATGTATTTATCCCAATGCGTCTATATCATACCTTAAATTATATATACACGTTATATGTGACTATTACAGAGAGCGTAATTCAGAATTTTTAAACTTATTAGAAGAGGAAAGACAATGCTTGTAGAATAAAGTAATAGAATGCTGTTCCGGAAGAAGTTCCACAGGAGTCCCCCCGCGTCCCAGAGTCAGGAGAAGGGACCGTGGCGTTTCAGCACCGCGGACAGTGGCACGTCCCCCGGTCACACGGAGCTCCGTCCTCGCTGTGCTGGAGGCCCTGGGGCAGAGCAGGCTTCGCTCCGGGCCTGTGCCGTCCACATGGGAGGCTGTTCGCCTCTGACCCCAGGGGCCCGAGGCTACAGGGATGCGTGTGCAGCTGTCTCCAGGCGACAAGGAAAACCCTGTCCCTGGCCACGTGGCCAGCTTTCTACAGCAGGGATCGGTCAGCTATAAGGGCCACGCCTAGTGAATTTCAAATAATGCCAACCCGACGCCTGGAACATTGAACACCATGTCGCTGGGAAAAGCTGACTCGGTGAACACCTAGGTCTTCGTGGGACCGAGGGAGAGCTCAGGGGAGGGAGAGTAGCTGGGGCTGAAGTGCTGGGTGGGTGGGCACGTGAGAGGACTGGAGCTGCGAAGCCCATGCCTGGCTCCGTGGCATGTGGGCGCCCCCGCCCAGAACACATCACCAGCATGTGGCATCACAGTGAGCGATGGAAGGGGAGGAGGCTACTGCTAAGGCAAATGACTTTCTCTTCCTGGCATCTCTTTTCCTTCACGCTACTTTGACCTGAGCCCTTAAATTTGACTCCACGCCTGTCCCCACCTCCGGGATTACTCTCCCAGGACACGGGCCTGGTTTACCCCCTTCAGCCCGCTCACCCCTCCTGCCTTCTGATTAAACAATTTATTTACGTGTGTGTTTTTCCAACCAGATTTTGTTTAGTCCCAAATATATGCCTGAATCTTCTAGCCCTTTAGAAACCTCTCAAGCTGCTAGATCGTCTCGTTCACTATTTGTTCCTTCCTCTGTTCACTCGACCATCTAATGAGCGCTCGTGTGAGGTGCTGCCCCGGGCTCGAGGCTGCCCAGATGAAGAAGACATGGGCTCTGTCCTCAAGGAGCCGGAGCCGAGGGCGCGAGGCGGGCTCGGGAAAGCCCACGGTACGGTCAGTCACCTGAGGGGGGACGGGGGATGCCCTGGGAGCAGGGAGGGAAGAGAAGCCGCCCCCCTGGAGAATTCTAGAACACGCTTCTGCCTTAAACACGCGCACGCCAGGCACCGCCGGTCTCTCATCCGCACGGCCGCCCTGTGAGGCTGGTGAGAGGACCCAGAGGCTCGCAGCGCTTCGCTTCTGCTCGAAGTCGCAGAGGCTGCGAGTGGCAGAGCTGGGACTCGGCCTCCACGGTGCCCACGGGTCAGTCCTTCCGTCTCAGCCCGGCCCCTTCCAACGGGCTCCAGAGGGGGCTGCTTTTGAGTAGAGCCCGGTGAACGAGTGGGACTGTCGTGCCACCACCTGTGAAGTGGCAGGAACAAGGAGGGAGCCCAGCCCGGTGAGGGTCCGAGGGCTCCCCAGGCGCCGAGCAGCCCCCGCCGCCACCCTCGGGGGCGCCTCGCTGTTTCCGTGAGGAGGACCCACGTGCCTGGGGCGGTTTCGGGGGCAGCGGGAACCCCGACGCCCGGCCCGTCCTTGCCCGTCCCATTCTCCCCGGGAATTGGGCCGGTGCCACTCGCCGCTCACCTGATTAGTGGGTTCACTAACCCAGCAGAAATGGAATCTAAGAGGATTAAAATGTGGGGGAAAAAAGATAATATAAATTGAAAACAGCAGCTTCTCCAGCCGAGCTTTGGATTAGAAGTTGAGAATGCGAATCAGAAAATTAAAAAATGTGAAGGAACGCCGTCTAACTGCGACGGGGCCGCGTCCTTTTGTGGGCAGGCACCCTTGCGTGCCATTGTGTCCGCGCGTGTCTGTTCTCCAGGGAAAAGGAGAGATGCCTTTGCCCGGCTTCCCGGGGCCTCCGAAGAGCTTGGTGCAGCCTCGCTTTCTGATCTGACTCCCCACGATCTCCCTTTGTGCTCCCTCTTCGCTGTGCCCCGTCCTCATTCAGTGCCCTCGGGCCTCTGCTCCCGCAGGTGTCTTCCCCAGAGCTCACATCTCTGCCGGCATCACTTCCCCGCGTCCTCCTCGTCCTCTGGCTGAAACGCCTCCTTTCAAAGTTTTCCACCATCGCCCCACCGAAGTCACCTCCGCCTCCCCGAGGCCTCTTGCATTCTGTCTGTCCCGTCAATTACTTGGCACTTCTCTGCCTCCGAATAACGTAACGTATGCCTGCTCTCCCCTGGTGGACTGAGAACACAATGTCCTCTGTAAAAATGGCCTTACGCTTTTATTTACGGGAGTCTCTCTTGCGGGAATGAGTGAGCCAATGAGCCGATGCGCCCACCCCCGTGGGCCACCAGGCACCCAGCCTCCAAGGGCGAGGCTGAGCCCAGCGCCCCTGAGGGAGGAGCCGCCTCGCCCGTCCCCACCTGAGCCCACCTGCTCCCCAGCCACCCTCCCTGCTCCCCCAGGCCCACGGGAGCGGGCACAACACCCACACGCCTGATTAGGCTCCTGCCAAACCACCTAAACCACATTCCCGGTACTTCTCTTTTCATGGCAAATCGGTCCTCAAGGTCCTGCTCACCACATCCCCCTGAAGCCTTCCCCGGCACCCCCGTGGCTGGTCATCCCTTCTTTACCTGTGCCCTTTGCCCAGAGGTTCCCTTTAGGGCGCTGAGACCACCGTAGACTGGGTGCTGTTTGCACCCTGCACATCTGCTGCGCCTACCGACTGCGGTTCTTCTAGGGCAGAGCTTGGTGATTTCTCATCGTGGTGGTTGTTAGCATCGGCTGAGCTCTTGCCATGTGCTAGGTCCCGCGCTCACATGCGTGGTGTCAGAGACTCAGCACAGCAGGAACACTAGGGTGGCCTTGTGCACATGCCCACAAACGCTCGCCCAGGCCCAG
Source organism: Miniopterus natalensis (assembly GCF_054644295.1). Lineage (NCBI taxonomy): Eukaryota > Metazoa > Chordata > Mammalia > Chiroptera > Miniopteridae > Miniopterus > Miniopterus natalensis. Next base: position 5,242,998 of record NC_142081.1, on the reverse strand, counting down.
CCAGGCCCCCGGCCTGAGCTCGCGAGCTGGCGGGCGTTGCATCGCACCTCCCGCCTCAGGCTTCCGCCAGCACCGAGCTGCAGATGCCCCTGCCGCCCACGGCGAGCTTGCAGAGGAACAGGCCTCAGACGCGAGCTGAGCTCTCTCAGCGTTCACAGCCCACCAAGGCCTGGCAGAGGGCCCTGCGAGCACCGGCCTGGCAGAGGGCGCTGCGAGCATCGGCTCATGGAAGCCCCAGAACGTCTCAGCAAGGAAGGTGCTGTTACTTCTCCCACTTTAGAGGTGAGAAAACCAAGGCTTGAAGAGTGCGAATGAACATGTCCAGTGTCACATGCCGTAAGGGACAAAGGCCAGACCCAAGCCCTGGTCTTCCAGATTCGTGAACTGAGCTTTTTTTTTTTCAATCCCCTCTGAACCCAACTGGGCTGCAATTTATGTTTGCCCAATTTATGGAGAATTCTAATTAAATATTCAGGAGGCTTCATAAGGTAAGCACAGCTGGACCTTGAACGAGGGTCCCAGAAATTCTGCTGTTGGCTTCCCAGGTCATCCCCCAGAGGCAAGGAGCCCCTGTCCCAGCCAGAATGCCCCCTCCCGTCAATAAGAGAACCTTACCCAATAGGAGACGGTTGCTCACATGTGCCCACCCCCAGATGCGGGCTGGGACCTCCCCTGTGCCTGGGCATGGAGATACAGGTGAGGAGGTGCCACGCGGGCCTGCAAACCCGCCTGTGAGTTTACACAGAATCAGCAGAACGTGCCCGTTCAGAGAGTTGCTTGGGAGAGGACCTGGCGATCATCCTGCTCAACCTCACTTACAGCCCTTCAGCCTCCATTTTCTCCTCTGTATAATGGACTTTAAACTTACACCCTTACGAAGCTTTTGCTGGGAATCGGACCGTGCGCACGGACGCGCTTTCTAAGCCGTCTGACTCTCTCCAGCTAGAGTCCGTCCAAGCCCTTTTTCCAGGTGAAGACAAACCGGAGCCCGTGGGTCTGACCTCTGAAGCCACGGCCTTCCCATAAGGATCTTCACAGGAAAACGATTTTAGCCCGGAAGGCCAACAAGCTGAACAAGTTTGGCGCGTTACAAAAGAAAAGGTCAGTGTGATTGATCCCTAAAAATTAAAAGAGAGGCAGGAGAGAAAGCCGGAGGAAGGCTGGAGTGAGAACAGGTCACGCACCTCAGGCCAAGGAGGCGCCTTGGAGTCCGGGTCGCGTTGGAAGCACTGGGAGGTTGAAAGCAGGGGTGTCCTGTCACAATGTGGATGTTAGAGGACGTCTTTGGGGGGCAAAGAGAAGAAGGGACTAGAGAGTACAAGGAGTGGAGGCAGAAGGCTGCTTAGAGGCCAACGCGGCTTCCGAGTGAGACCCGATGGCTCCGGGAGCAGGGGTTTCCCGAGGACGCGGGGGGAAAGCGGTGAGGTTCTGGGTGCAGGTAGGAGGCAGGGCCAGCTGGACTTCCTCTCGGTGTCCACAGACGAAACCCTAACTCATTCTGTCTGGAAAGCCAAAGATCGGGATCCGCACCTTCTACAGCTGTGAAAGTGAGGCCCAGGCCCCCTGTCCCCAGTGCACTCATTTGCAGGCACGGTAACTTTCTTCTACAGTTCAAGCTGCCTAAGAGTGTGGACAGGGCTTTGGAGATCCCATGGGCACCATCCCCACTTACTCCTTAGACACGTAAGACCACCCTCTGGGGCAGACCTTCCCGTGTGGCAGAGCGGAGACCAGCCCGAGTCAGGACGAGATGTCGGGTCTTCTAGCTGCTGGTCCGATACATGCTCTTCAAGGTCAGCAAAGGGGACGGAGACCAACACGGACGGCACCCACGGTGTTCCGGACGCTGCGCCGACCAGGTGGCGCACTCCAGTCGGTCACTCTGTACCCTGACGGGCCTACGACGAGCCTGCTCCCGTCCACGCACTGGGAGGGCCGGCCAGCAGGACCAGCCTGGCTCCTGCCCTCGCTGAGCTTCCAGAGAAGTGTTTGCAGCCTGGAGAATGGGCTCACGCAGGGTGGGTACCACGACCTTCAATGTAACAGATGCAGAAGGACCACGGATGCAGAGAGGCTCCGAGCCGACCCATCTCCACAGCGTGCGGCAGCCACCCTGGGCCCGAGCCAGGCCCCGCTGTGTGCGAAGGACCTCGTCGGATTCCCGGGGCCCTGTTGGTGTGAGTGAACTAAGAGGATTTTGAAAATTTCTATCCTGCCCCAGCTTTGCGGGCTGGGACAACTGAGACAGGAGTAAGCTTTCTGATTTCAGATCGGGAGAAATCACCAGGACCCCAGATCCGCCCCTGAAACCATTCAGGATGTCCAAGTGCAACAACGTCAGGGCTGGGGTTGGGGGAGGAGAGAGGCGAGGAAGGGGCTGAGGCAGGACATGGGGACACGAGCAAAAGAGACAGGAGCAGTGGGGGGTTTCCAAAGTGGAAAGGGAAGCAAGGTAACTTGAGAAGCCCGGGCTCCATCTGCTCAGGCTCCGAGGATAAAGGCGAAGGGGGATTAGGTGACCGGAGGGCTGCGGCCCACGGGATAGAAATGCCGTTTATTAGCCTGTGCACGGTAATTATATTTAATGCTGACCCCAATCCCTTTTGTCTGCGGGAAATAATGAAAGCTGCTCTGTTTGAGTCTGAGGGCCTTTAAGTGACCCATTAGCGGCTCCTACTCCATTGCCGGCTGGAGTCTACAAGGGACAATGCAGAGCCGCGGGCAGGAGCCTTCGAGGTTTGCAAGAGGCGTTTCCGAGATCACGCAGACCAGAGTGGAAAGCAGGAGTGGGGAGAGCAGGGTCCTGCACCCAAACCCAGACCCTGACTTCGTGGCTCAATGTCGGAGTGACCTTGGACAGGACGTGGGGCCTCCCTGGCCTCTGTCTTCTCTCTGATGCTCTGACCCAGCAGCTCCCTCGCTGGGTGTTTGTGGGCGTGATAGGAGACGCTGCGTGTGAAAACAGCTTAAAGAAACTCCCTGCACCTGGAATCAGAGCTCTTCGCAGCTCCACAAATTCCTTCCTGAGACCACTGGGTGTGTGACATTCAAGACTTCTCAGGTTTTAGAAAGATAACAGGGTGAAGCTAGCCCACGCCATGTGACATCTTCCATCTGGAGTCCAGAAAGCCCCCTCTCCCAATCACCTTGCCACCCATGCTTCTCTCTTCTTGTGAGCACTTGCCCCCAACGGGCAGGGTACCACTCGCCTGCTAACGCTGGGGAGGGGAGGCCATGAGGCAGGAACTTTGCTTCTTTGGCCATCACTTTATCCCCTGTGCCCAGAACAGCCATTGGCACACAGTAGATGCCCCGTAAATATGTACCCGAAGATCAGTAAGACACAACTGGCTCTGTACGGTGTGTCAATAATTATAACAATAATGGGTGGTGTTTATTGAGCACGTACTGCATGCCAGGTGCTTTCTTTTTTTAATTAAATGTATCGGGGTGACAATGGTTAATGTGAACATATAGGCTTCAGGTGTGGGTTACAAATCTGTATATTGCTCTGTCATACCTCCTCCCGTCATTCACACCCCGGAATATTACTCAGTAAGAAAGAGAAACCAAGTCCCCATACAGGCAACAACTTCAGTGGCTCCCAATGGAATTGTGTTGAGTGAAAACAGCTAAAAACCCAAAAGGTTATATAGTGTATGATTTTATGTGTATGTCACATTGTTGAAATGATAAGATTATTGAGATGGAACCCAGTCAGTGATTCCAGGGTTTAGTGATGGGCCAGTGGAAGCAGAAGGGAGGTGGGTGTGGTTGCAAAATGCCAACGGGGGTCCTGGTGGTGACGGATCCCTTCAGTGTCTTGACTGTGGTGGCGGCCAGGCGAATCTCCATGTGACATAGAATCGTACAGAAGGAAACACACACGAGAATGAGGCCCGTCGTCTGGGGAACGTGAACACGATTGGTGGGTCCCGGCGATGTCACTGTCCTGGTTGTGATAGTAAAGGATCGTTTTGTAAAATGCTGCCTGGGGGGGGACTGGGAAAAGTCTGTGCAGAATCCCTCTGTGTTATTTCTCACAACTGTCTATAAATCTGAAATTCTCTCCGTAAACATTTTAATTAAAAATAAGTGCAGCAGAAGGATGAGGGGCTATGAGGTAGTTTCCCCTTCGGTGGCAGTGAAACCGACTCTATCTCGGTGAGCTTCAGGGTCCCAAGGCATCTTCTCTACAAAATCTCCACTTGGGGCAACTCAGGGGTGGGGCCGGGGTTCTAGAACGTGCATCTGTCTTTGCCAGTCACTCACTCAGCCATGGGCACAGCGTGACTGGAAGGTTGAGGTCACGGTTCCCCCCTTCCCACGCCACTCATCCCAGGCGCTCACAGCCATGAACTTTAAAAAAAAAAAAAAGACAATTTTGCTGCAGTGTTTTCTCATTTCGCTATAACTGCTGGCAGCTGTGGGCTAATGTGGACCGTGTTCCAGGAGGCATCTGAGGCCCTTCACGGTTTTGCGCGGCCCAAGAGCTGACGCGGGCAACTGAGTGGGGAGAACCGTGGAAGCAGAGCCTGGTTTTATGGGCCGGCTTTCAGGGCTGTGCTGCTTCTCATTCCAGAATCTTCAGGCGCCGGAGGCGAGCAGGCCCCTGGCTCGGAGCGCGAGGCCCAGCGGAGCGCTTGGCAGGCCTCTGCCGTCAGCTGCAGGCCATCTCCGGATTCGGGCGGCGGGGGCTGCCAAGAGCTGCTGTCACCAACCTTGGTCAGTCTTCCTGGGTTATGTGGGAAATGTGATCAACACACCAGGCCCACAGAGAGAGACACACGGAGAGGAAAAGGGCCTTATCGCCCAAGAAACTCCACGTGGGCCTTGGAGCCACGCACCACTCTCTGGGCCACGCCAGGAGCCCACGACGGGCCAGCTCCCCAGGCGGGGCGCCTCCCGCTTCTCTTGCTCCGCATTCACCTTCGTGTCCAGAATTAAATCTCGGAAGACAGGTGCCAGCATCCCTGTTTTAAGCAGACTAGGCAAGAGACCAGGACAGCAGGGGAGGGCTTAATTTGGGGGACCGCTCAGAGAAGGTCTTTCCCCAAAATGCAGGGAGGAGGCCGGGGAAAGGCCAAAGGCAGGAGGTGGCTCGCTGGTTCCTAGAAGCCGAGGGGAGCCAGCGGCCTAGACGGGCGCCCGAGAGCAGGACTGTCAGAGGGGTGAGCTCAGAGGGGTGAGCAGGGTTTAAACCTCAGCGTCAAAGAAACAAGTGGAAATGGAGAGAAAGATAGTGGCTGACCTGCTCCACTGAGAGCGGGGGGTCTTCCCAGGAGGGACGCAGGACCCAACAGCCAAGAGGAGTGAGTTTCCTCCTGCAAAGCTGCTACTGCTACTACTACTACTACTAATGCAACTATTAATACTACTAATACTGTTATTAATACTACTGCTAATACTACTCCTGGTGCCATACTGATACTAACACTACTACTAATGCTACTACTAATACTACACTACCATTTCACTGCTGATAGTACTACATTGCTATTGCTACACTGCTACTAGTATTATACTACTGGTAGTGCCACAATACTGCTGATTTACTATATACTAGTACTGCTATACTAGTACTATTGCTGTTATTACTATAACACTTCTAAATGACAGAACCCATCCTAAACAAAGTTAAAAGTGGAGAACCCGTCAGCGACAAGCCCTAACAATGGTAATATTAATGGCCAACACTTACCCAGCACATGGTAAGCTCTTTACAAAGGTTCACTAAATACAGCTGCAAGAGGTAAGCACCGTTACCCTCCCATTGTACAGATGAGGCAACTGAGAGGCAGGCCGGAGAAGTAACTTGCCCAAGGTTGTACAACAAGTGGGCAGAGAAACCAGGACTCAGCCCGGGCTGCCTGGCTGTGGTGTCCCTTCTCCTCCCTGCCACGCTCTGATGTCTCGCCAGTGCCATCTTTTCATGTGTCTAATTCAAACAAATACTGCTCAGTACTCACCCAGCAGGGCTGATGGGAAGTCCAGCGTCAGCATCCCCTCCCTGCTTCTTGGATCAAACATGAGCCCCGTCCTGGGAGGTGGGGCCGAGCTCTAGGCCTCCCTCCAGGGAAGCAGCAGCCCAACGCCCAGCTCAGGTCTGCGTGGTCCAGTCCAATGACAGGCAACTTCTGGGTGATCCTCCTGCTGTGCCAAGCCAGGGCTCAGGCCTCACCAGCACCTACACAGTCATCCCTTTCCCCGGTCTCCCCCTGTCAGAGGGGCTGCACTCTCTCCGGCTCAGGTTCCACCAGGAGGTGCCTGCAACCCCCGTCCAGGGGGACTTTTTCTTCCCCTTCTCAGGTTCAGCTTTTCTCCTCTCAAAACGCCAAACCTTTGATCCACTGCCCCATCAGACAAATCCAGCTTAACTGCCTCAGTGGGCCAGGCATAGAAATCAAAGACCCGTTCAGGAAGGGCGCCCACCGCCTGGCATGGTTTCCTCCCCGGGCCTGGACCACGCAAACCCTCCCGGCCGTGGGATTAGGGGGAGCCTGGACCTAAGAGCAGTACCTGGAACGCTGCCTGTGGAAGGAGGGGCCTGGGGCTGGGGACACAATTTGGGGAAATACTTGACGTTTCTTTATGGAGCACCTATAGGTGAGAAAAATAAGAGTTATTTTCTCAATAGGTTGTTTTACCACATTCTTGTATCAGTAAATGGCAGGAGCTCTTTAAACACACACATTACATCACATAGTCGTAAGAACTCTAACATTAAACACATACAGAGTTAAGGAGAAACAAGCAAGAGAAAAAAAAGTGTTGAAAATTTCTAACAATCAACCCAAGAAAATAAACATAAATAGCCAATAAATCCATAAAAAAATCCACAGGCTTACCATTAATCAGGGGAATGAAAATTTTAAATTAAGATACAGCTGCTCTGATTGGCAGGACATCTCCTTCGCTGTGCAGAGAGGAAAGTGCTGCGATGGGTGTGCCGTGAGCACAGGCCTCAGGTAGTTATCCCAACAGTCAGGTTCAAGGCAAACAAAAATGCATTTTCTCACGCACTTTGAACTTCATTAACGGGAGCATACGTTCTAGAAGTTCCATCCAACACAGGATTTCCTTCAACATATCAAAACAATTTTAATAACTGATTGAGGTCTGAAGGACTGTGCCACTGACAAGATAAATGCCCTAAAGACCTGCTTGGCCAGCAGCAGCCAAAACGGAGGCTTCGTTTCTCCAACTGCAAACCACAGAGGCGTTCAGACGAGCCCTGTAGCAACACGCCCCTCCTCCCAGCCTCTCCCTGGGGAGGCGCGGGGTCCTCGCTGGGAGCACCTGATCATCCGGGGGCTGGCTGAGCGAAGGGTCTGGATCACAAAGCACAGGCGGGAACTTCCCCGGGTCCAGGCCCCGAACAGCCCAAACCGGGCGGGGAGGGGCCCGGGCGTTAGGGCTGCACGGGCCCTGCCTCGGGCGTATTCTGAGTGGCGCCCCCTTGCCTCTGGGCTCACATCAGGGTCCTACTCCGCTGAGGAGGCATCTCCATCTCCAGTATCAATGCGCAGACACCTGCAGCAACCCAGCGACATACAAGACGCCAAGACTGACGTTCAAAGACCGAGAGCATCCCTGGGGGGCACCTCCCGTGTCCAGGCTGCCCTTCTGGGAGGGCTGAGTCCCAGGCCAGGACCCTAAGTGTGTCCTCAAAGTCCTCTGCCCCCTGGAGCACAGCGGGGTGGCATCTGGGCTCACTCTCTAGGTAACCCATCATTTTTCTGAGCCTCGGTTTCCTTGTCTGTGAAATGGGAATTACAGCTTCCGGCGAGACTCCTGAGGAGCGGCCGAGAGGCGACGCGCAGAAGCACCCCATGGATCACCGACTGCGACCGAGCCGCAAATCTTGTCCCGAGGTGCATTTTCTGCATCTCGCTTCCTCCATCTCTTCTCTGGGACAACTCCTCTCCCCTAATCGCCCCCCTTTGCTGGGACGCAGCCTCCCCTGCTGGTCTCTAAATTAGCACATCTCCTCACCACTCCCCCGGAGACTTCCGAGTCCTTTAATCCAACGAAGTAAGAAGCTCAAGCCATCATCTTCAAAGAATGAGAGTGGAATTTGGGGACCGAAATTATACCCATTGGGGCTGCTTCTGTCGAAATACTTTGGAATTCCTTTTCATGGCCTATTAAATAATTAAAATGTTTCTTTTCTGCATTCAATGTTAGTTATTTAAACCCTGGTCCTAAGCTCTATTAGCGACCTTATTAGCACAAAACTTTCTTTGCCAGTTGGATTAGTTTTATAGATTTTTGCAGAGAAGGGAGGCACGCGGACAAACGCCAGTGTGAGGCTGCGGTTAATGCCCTGCAATCCCAGGAAATAGGTTAAATTTAAGCTGACACGACTCATCTCACTCCTCCGAGTAGTTTATTAGCGTAATCGATGCCCGCCGCCCGGGTTAGGAGCGGCTGGCACATCAGGCTCGCCTCTGTGGACGCTGGCACACTTGCACCCTCACCCACAGCTCCACCCCGGGCGCAGCCGGGAGCGCGGCTCGGTGTTAACCGGCTGGTGTTTCACAGCGAGGCACGAGGACAGAGTCGCGAATGTCAGGGCTGGGGGGGGATGCGGTCATCATACAGAGAAAGCCCCGAGGCACAGGAGACTGGTCACCCGAGGGTTTCGGCCACTCCCTCTGGGCTCTGGGCCACCGAGCCCTACTCACTGGGACCCTACTGTCCACCGCACAGCCTCCCTCTAAGACAAACCTGGACAGGGTGGAGCTGATCATTAAAGAAGGAGTCAGGACAAGGGTCAGGAAAGGGCGGATGCAACAGAAGCTCCTGGAGCCCAGTCTCGGGAGCCATTAGAACAGGGGATCCCGGGCTGTGGGTGTCCCGTTCCCCGCCCTGGGGCGGAACGAGCCACCCACCATGGGGCCGTCCTGGAGGCTGGGCACCGTGGGGCCCAGGGAGGCGGAAGCAGCTGTCGTGTAAGCTGAGGGCCCAGAACGCAGCAGGCCGCAGTCAGAGGCCCGCTGGGACCCGGCCAAGAGAGTAACGCCCAGCCGAACGAGTGGCCACAAAGAAGGCTCCCCACGGAGCTCATGTGGCCGGAATGTCCCCTCCAGGTGGCCCTGGGCTGCCCAGAATTCCCAGCAGCCCGGGCCGCGCCTTACAGACCGATGCCCGGGCCTCGCTGCGCCCCTGAGAGCAGCCCGCCCAGGGGGCGCCCCCTCCCCCTGCTGGGTCTCGTTACCTCCACAGCAGCGTCTGGCTCCGGGGCGTCATTGTGCTCTAAATGCTCTTCATTTCAGGTGACATTAGTCTTCTGTGCCTCTGCTCAGCTCCTGCCCATTCTCCCCCGTCACACACGTTGCCGCAGACGTGTCCGTGTGGCAGGAGGTGGCCGCCCGGGGGGAGAGAGGGGCCGCTGCTGGCGGCGTGTCTGCTGGGCCTAGAGTGAGGCGCGGGCCAGGCTTGGGCGCCGGCTCTGTCCACACAGGGCCCGCGGAGCTCAGGCGCGGAGGGGCCAGGCAGGGGCGCCCACAAGCCAGGGCTCAGGGCCCTCGGCTGACGTGCTGGGAGAGTGGCGTGGAGGTCACAGGACGCAGCTGTCTCCCTTGGGGACCCAGGAGCAGAGTCCGCAGCACAGCGAGACCTGGGGGAGAACCGAAGAGCTAAGCAGTGTGTCCAGGGAATGGGGGGACCGAGAGGGTCAGAGTGAGGGAGCCCGAGGCCAACCAGAAGAGGACCGGGGCATGGTGATGGGGTGTGGCAGACACTGGGATGCCCCCCCAGATGCCCTTTCATGGAAGTTCTCCTCCTACCAGCTCCTGGGAGGCCCGTGGGCCCTTCAGGAGCCACCTGAGCTGCAAAGACCCATCTAGGCAGGTCCCAGCTCTGCTGGCCTGACCGGCTCCCCTCCTCTCTACTCCCCTCGCTCCCCCCTTCCCCTCCTACGCTCTCCCCCCTCTCCCCCTGCGTCCCCCCTTCCTTCCCTCCCTCCTTTCTTTCTCCCCTTTTCTCCCATTTTTATAAAAAGAACCCACCACACGTGAGGGAATCGTGGACTCTGCCGAGGGCCGCGAGCTGTGTTGCCTTTTTCTCTGCTCCATGAGCTGAACCCAGAATGGGTCTTACCTGAACACGTAAATGTGAAAAAGATCACAGGCGCCCATTCATTATGAAATAATCAGAAATGGCCTCTGTGCTCTCAGGGAGCTAAGTAAATCACGGTTTTAACTTGATGAAATACTCAATAATATAAAGATAATGGCGACAATGTGACAATGGTGGTTGGTGTTTGTTTTTTTTAAGGTTATAAATGTCCCAAGAAATGTTTTTTCTTGAAATTTTGTGCTTTCCAAATCTTGTACAAGTTGTAATAATTTAGTAACCAGAAAGAAAACAAAATCCTAAAATATAATGGTAATGAAGCTTAGGTAGAAACTCGGGGGAGAGTATTTATAAGAGACTGTCCCTGGGAGATGGGCAGGGTGCCCCAGGTAAGGTGGGCTTCTGGCCACGCTGAAGAGAGGGAGGGGCCCGAGCTGGAGTGGAGGTTGGCACAGGCTTGCAGCCCAAGTCCACGTCCCAGCCTAAGGGGCCAGTGAAGAGGGTGCTGCTTCTAGAACATTCCATCCGAGGCCACGGCACCCAGGGTGGCAAGGCTCCTTAGGCGAGAAGAGAGACCACTGCGTGCATTCTGGAAAGTGCCAGCCAGGAAGGTCCTGGTTAGTAGAGCTTGTTGACAAAAATTATTTGTGTGCAATACTTTTCTTGCACACATGTTCTCACAGCTGGATTTCGAGAAGGGGGTGCCTCACTCAGGAGCGGTCACCGCCAGCATCTTTACGGAAGACAGCGATGGGCAGGAATCCATCCCGTGGACCACCCAGACACTCCCAGGTCTCACCGGGAAGCCTCGGTGGCCCCGTTCCTTCCCATGTCCTCTCTGCCTTGGAGCCCAGTCCCGCTCCCCTTTCCGTGCTCACTCACCTGAGGGCGTCCCCCTGCAGGAAGGCTCTGGGCCCCCAGGCCCGGGCCTCCTGTGGGCGCCACACCTCCCTGCGCTGTCGCTGGGCAGAGCCCCTGTCACAGAGCATTGGCCCATCAGCTCTGCCCCCCCCATGGGTCACAGCTCCTCGAGGGTGGGCCTTCCATTCAAACCCCTGCACTGGGTCCCGCCTGGAGCACCTGCCCAGCAAGTGCACTACCCAGCGAGTGAGCGAGCATGGGCATTTTTCCTGCAAGATGTTCTGGAAGAATAACACTATTGCCCAGCCTCTGGGCAGCAGCTTACTCGGAAACGTCGAGAAGGTTTACGGGCTGCACCTGAGCTGCGCCGGCTCCACTCCGCTCAGCCCCTGCCGAGCCCAGCGCTGGGGAGGAGGCTCCTCTTCCCGTCGCTCGGGCCTCCTCCCAGGCTCTGCGGCGTCCCCGCGACTTTGTGGGGTGAATGAATGCACCAGCACCTGTGTGAACCTCACATCCCTGGCTCCTTCCTGTGAAAAGCGTGCAGCTCCGAGGGCCTTCAAAGTAAAGCATCGCAAGAGAATGTCACCTTTGGACAAACTGTGAACAGGTTTGAAGAATATAGTGAGGAGACCCGCGTGAGTGACCCCGCTTTCCATTCCGGGGCGTGCTGAAATCAGAGCTTGCCCGAAACGAGCGTCTTTATTACCAATCTCAGCGCCATGAATCAACCGGGACGGGAGCCAGCACCGTGGGAAAGGGAGTCAACTCCAGCCACAGTCAGGGGACACCTCGAGGTGCCCGGCATAGACGTTTGCATCCACAGGAAACACTTCGGTATGGTGGGAATGGCACGTGGCACAAACCTTGTCTATGAGCTGCTGGCCTGAGGCCCCAGAGCCCGCTTGACCTCGGGCAGGTCGCCGAAACTGCTGAGGCTCAGGCTCCGCAGCCATCAGATTAAGAGAGTGGGACCCGCCGCCTGCCTTGCCCGGGCTCCGGGCTTAATAAGATGATCCGTCTGAAGCCAGCACGGGGCTGGCGCTTCAGGCCTGTCAGTGCGTTTAAACCTTGAGCCTGGTTTGACGTCTTCGTGACAATAGCAGTATCTCTGACGTCGGCACCGACTAGGCACTTACCAAATGCCTCACT